>NC_139626.1:22004717-22022217 GCF_964638095.1 Poromitra crassiceps
TACAAAGCGGGTTGAAAAGCGGCAACGTCCTCCTGTCATTTTGAGAAACACTAGCGTGAGATAGAGGCAACTAATTATTTTGACAATGATATATTTATGTTAATGCTACACATACTGTAGTCCAGCAGCGCACGTCCTACTATGGCGAAGGAATAGCCCGTCCTACTCTGCCTCTGATTGGCTCTCCCTGGTATTTTAACTAACCTTAATGCCCAATAGAGCTGAACAGTCACGTGACATCTCTTGCCCATCTCTTGCCCAAGTGAGTTCTCCATTCATTTTCTCCATAGACATTTTTCGAAAAATGGTTATATAATGACTTTTAAGGCTGGAACCAAGCCAACCAGTGACCTCCTGAATCGTGAGTGACCATAAAACATTTCACTTGGAGCAAAACCATAACACATTTCACTTGGAGCAAAAAACAAAAAATAAAGACGGGGGAAATCCCCATTGTTATTTTTTGTGTTTTTGAACAGAAACTATATGCACCTAATGGAGTACAGTGATTTAACTTTTTGATTTAGATTAGGATCAGATTAGATAGATTAGATAGGATTCCCTTGGTGTTTATCCGGCATCAACAGCTGTTTGCTGTGCCTAATGTTGCAGGTTAAAATCTACAGCTAGATTGCCCTCTAGTGGACGTTTGCCGTAACTGGAGCCTCCTCCAAAGCTTGATTTGCAGGCAGAGGAGTTGGCCACGGTGGGGTGAGATATACCAGATATACACCACCCCACCACCCACCAGCCCTCTTCTGCCCCCCCGCAACAGCAGTCTATCTCCTCTGTCAGTATTCTGAGCATTTGCCTCACTGGCTGTATTTATAGGCATTGATACTTCTCATGGACAGACTGGACATAACTCCGACTTACAGAGCCACACAGCTGAATATGTTGTGCATGTGCGCGTGTGTTCCTGTGTGTTCACAAGAGTGTGTGTGTGTGTGTGTGTGTGTGTGTGTGTGTGTGTGTGTGTGTGTGTGTGTGTGTGTGTGTGTGTGTGTGTGTGTGTGTGTGTGTGTGTGTGTGTGTGATTTCAGGTGCTGGATGTTCATGCACTTACATGTGCTCACAACATGTCAGAACCAGGTTTATGATTACCACTGTGCTATCAGCTTTCTTCTTAGCTCATCATTTTTATGACAGTAACTCACGCTTTTCACACAAGTAGACAGTGAATAATGATTAAGTGATGGTGATGATCAAATGGAATACCTATGCAGTGACTGAGTTGTGCACTGAATAGACGTTATCGTAATGAGAGACCTGTCCTCTACTACCAGAGCCGGGACTGAAGGGCTCAGGTTAGGGCTTTGCTATAGTACGTGACGGGGGGGACAATAGGGACAGACTGTTGATTGAGGTGGCTGGGGAACTGTCCTTTCTCACATTACACACACACACACACACACACACACACACACACACACACACACACACACACACACACACACACACACACACACACACACACACATATTGCCGTGGGCTTTGGATATGGCATTGTTGGCTGTGGTATAGAGTTGGGCGACAGCAGTAGTTAGGGGTCTGGAGTGAAGTGGCAACAGCAGAGAATGGCAGATCAGCAAAGAGTTATGAGCAAGTTGTTCTCTATAACCTATAACTGGCCTTAGTAACACACACACACACACACACACACACACACACACACACACACACACACACACACACACACAAGGACAGGGAGACTCCTCACCCGAGGATGCTTAGACACTGTGTCATTGTGTGTGCGTGTGCGTGTGCGTGTGCATGTGTGTGTGTGTGTGTGTGTGTGTGTGTGTGTGTGTGTGTGTGTGTGTGTGCGTGTGTGTGCGTGCGTGCGTGTGTGTGTGTGTGTGTGTGGGTGCCTGCGAATGTGTGTGTACGACATGCGTGCGTGTGTGTGTGTGTGTGTGTGGGACAGGTGCTTGATGCCTGTCAGACAGACAGGAATAGTGGGCTGACATCATGTGTTGGTTTGGGTTGTGCTGGATAGAGACAAAGGTCTTTACATGGGCCGTGGCCTGAGAGAAGAAGGGGAAGACAGAGGGAGAGACTAAACGGTCAGTCAGAGTAGCACTGGAAACTCTCCACTGCTGCGTGTGTGTGGGTGTGTGACGTGAGGGAGGTTATACAGGGATATACACACACACACTTGCGAGATGAGGGACCTCACATCTCCTTCGGGGTTTGACCTGTGTGGACACACAGTCCCATACACTGTGTACGCAGGTAAGAGACATATTTGCTCACACATGTAACTCAATTTACATGCAGAATAACTGGAACTGGAACTATACCGTTTGAAGTGGATGTTTCTTTCTCTCCAGATGAATCAGAATTCGTTATTATACTTTTTTTTGCACTATAGTAAGTTATTACAGTTCAAGCAGTTGTGAAAGTTGTATGTTAAATCTTGTTAATGTTTGTTGGTATTTGATTGAGTGGACTTGACTGATGTTGGTGACTGACGGTAATGATTAGGGCTGGGTATCGGTACTAGGTATCGACCGAAATAACCCAGTACCAAGTATTGAAACTTCTCCAGTCAAGCGATCCCTGCATTCCATCCTTTTTCTACACAGATCTAGAAAAAAAAAGGTTTTGTTTGCAGCCAATCACCACAAGCCTTCTTCGATTTAATGCGACGTGTGATTGGCCTACTATCGCAGCAGTTACAACCCATACAGTCTGTGATGGTGAAGTCAAGCACGGTGTATGTGATGGAGTTGACCAAAACATAAAATAAATTAATTGAATCAAGTACTCTACTGGCATCGGTATCTGATATCGTATTTTTTTAAACGATACCTATCCCTACTAATGATAGGTGAGACATTTAGCTAATACTGAGGTATCACTCCACCTGTGCATCTTATGATGGTTTTCTAGAGATGCATGATGCAGATTACTTCTCCCCCGGTTGAGGGTGACATTGATTTCCTTGGAAACTGAAATACATTATAATGAAGTTTGATAGTCTGATTTGTCTTATTCCTGTATTGGTTGTTGTATCTTGGTAAAGGCAACTGTTTTTGTCAATGTATGGAAGTGATACAGAATGTGGATGTGTGACTGAGTGCAGTTACAGTAGTAAGTTTGTGAGGATGTTCATGTGAGATGAGGCGAGATACTAAAGAAGACTTAAATAGCCTTACACTCAGCAGAGATACAGACACACACACACACACACACACACACACACACACACACACACACACACACACACACACACACACACACACACACACACACACACACACACACACACACACACACACACACACACACACACACACACACACACACACACACACGCAACACAGATGCCCTGATGTCACCTTCCTGGACGTGTGACTCAACATTGGAGAGCAGTCGGAATTGGTTGTTCTAAATCCACAGCACACTCTCCTCCCGTCGCTGGTAATCCTCAAACCAGCTCCTCACTGAGACAATACTTGCATAAATCAGGCTCCACTCGGAGTCGCTGAGGTGTCATTTCCGTTGCCTGCGTCTTATGTATTCATCAAAAGTCTCATAACCTGCTCTCTGTTTTTCTGCCCCCCCCCTCTCTCTCTCTCTCTCCCCTCCTCTCCCCCCCTCTCTCTCTCTCTCTCTCCTCTCCTCTCCCCCCCTCTCTCTCTCTCTTCCTCTCTCTCTCTCCCCTCTCTTCCTCTCTCTCTCTCTCTCCTCTCTCTTCCTCTCTCTCTCTCTCCCTCCCTCTCTCTCTCCTCTCTCTTCCTCTCTCTCCCTCCCTCTCTCTCTCTCTCTCTCTCTCCTCTCTCTTCCTCTCTCTCTCCTCTCTCTTCCTCTCTCTCTCCTCTCCCTCCCCCCCCTCTCTCCTCTCTCTTCCTCTCTCTCCCTCCCTCTCTCTCTCTCTCTCTCTCTCTCTCCTCTCTCTCTCTCTCCCTCCCTCTCTCTCTCCTCTCTCTCTCTCTCTCCCTCCCTCTCTCCCTCCCTCTCTCTCTCCCTCCCTCCCTCTCTCGCTCTCTCTCTCTTCCTCTCTGTCAGAGTTGCACCGTGGGGAGAGTGTGGTGGAGAAGCAGGTGAAAGAGGCGCGTACCAAATGCCGCTCTATCGCCTCTTTGCTGACTGATGCTCCCAACCCCAACTCTAAAGGAGTGCTTATGTTCAAGAAACGCCGGCAGAGGGCCAAGAAGTACACGCTGACCTGCTTTGGCAAGGCGGAGGGAGAGGGAGGGGAGACAGAGGGAGAGACAGGAGGGGAGACAGAGGAGGAAGGGGGAAGCTCTTTTCTAAGTGGCTCAGATGTTGAGGAAGAGGGGTTCTCGGCGTCCTTTGACCCGACGTGGGATAGTGGCTACCTAGACCTGCTGGACAGGAGAAGCTCCGCCTGCCCATCAACCACACCGACTACTCCAACAACTAATCACAGTCCAGGGCTGGACATCTCAACCTATCAGAGTCCAGGGTTGGCGGTATCAGGGTTGGGCGGCTCGGCCTATCAAGGCTCGAGGCTGGAGAGCGGCGGCACGAAGCGACCTATCAGTACCCACCCTGCTTCTAACCCCGCCTACATGTCTCCCCCAGCTGTGGCTATGACCAATGGGGGGTCAGTAGCTGTGAGCCGGGCTAGTGTTGTTCTGAGCCCGCCCTCTCAGACACTCCTTCCAAATCAAAATGGACACCATGGCAACCCCAATCCTAATCTGAATTTTAACCCTAACCAAAACATAGACTCAGATCAGAACCTGAACATCAACCTTAGTCCTAATCCGGGGAGTGTTCTGAACTGCACCGCGCGCCCCTTCACCCCCGGCCCTGCCGCTGCTCGTGCGTCCGTTACCCCCGTGGCGTTCCGCGCTCCCCAACCCAAACCCGCCGCTGTAACCACGGTGACCAAACCCGTCGTTACCATGGTGACCATCCCGCCTCCTCGCCAGCCGTCGGGGCCAGATGCCAGGAGAGCGGTGTCTAGCACCTCGCTCTACATCGCTCCGAGAAATAGCAACAACTCCTCTGTTCACACTCCCCCCTCTGTCCACTCTCCTCCCTCGGCGCTCTCGCCTGCCTCCTCTCTGGCCTCAGCTCCCACTAACCTACCGCCATTTTCTCCTCAGTCCTCAGTGCACGCCTCCCCCTTCTCTCCTCCCTCCACCCCTTTCTCTCCTTCTGCCGCTCCACCTCTCTCTCCTGCTGCTCCTCTGCTCTATCCATCACCTGCCCAGCCCTTTCCCCCTTCAGTCCCACAGCTGTTTCACTCTCCTCCTGGTCCTAACTATCCTCCTCCCACTCCTGGCATGTCTGCTCCTTCCTTCTCACCCCCACACCCCCTTGGTCCTGCCCAGGTCTACATCCAGGCACAGCTGTCCCCTCCTCCTCCCCATCCTCCGGCCCAGGCCCAACCTCCTCCACCTCTGTCCTTCAACCCCTATATCAACATGACGGGCACTGCGATTCCAAACGCTGCCGCGCCAGCAGCAGTGCCTCCCCAGGCTTCTGATTCGCTGGCGACACGTGAGCAGCGCATCTCCGTTCCCGCCGCTCGCACCGGCATCCTGGCGGAGGCCCGTCGACGCAGCAGCAAGAAGCCCATGTTCTGCTCGGTGCAGAACAAGGACGTTTCCCCGAACCCGGCCCTGCTGTCCATGCTCCAGAACATGAACGAGCACACCACGACGGGCCTGAGCTCTGTGGGGCAGAGAGGATGTGGGGCCGGGGCCGGCGGGGAGGCCGGGCACGAGTCGGGGCCCGAGGAGGACTGGCTGAGGCTGGGGGCCGAGGCTTGTAACTTCATGCAGGCCCAACGGGGGCCCAGACCTCCTCCTGTAGCGCCCAAACCGCAGGCCCCGCAGGTGCCACAGCTGGGGGGCAAGGGAGGGCAGCTGTTCGCCCGCAGGCAGAGCCGGATGGATCGCTACATGGAGGAGCGAGCTCCTTCCGTCGCTGCGGCACCCTACTCCCCTGCCCAGACGAGGGAGCCCTCGCCCACGCCCTCCCTCCCTGCTGCCTGGAAGTACTCCCCCAACATCCGTGCTCCACCTCCGATCAGCTACAACCCCCTGCTCTCACCCTCCTGCCCTCTCAAGGCCCAGAAGCCACAAAAGGCAGCAGAGGTGGAGCGGGCAGGTGGATCTAAAGGTGCTGGGAAGAAAGGGGGCATCAAGGCTGTGGACATTATGAGCCATCAGCCATACCAGCTCAACTCTTCTCTGTTCAGCTACGGGGGCGGGACTCCCCAGAACACCTCCCAGCTACCGATGAAGACAGCTCGAGTATGCGAGGTGAGGCGCTTCTCAACGCCCCCTCCCACAGCCACAGGCCCCGCCCTTAAAGTGATAGTGCCTCGCTCGGCCACAACACTAGGAGAGCCGCTGTGGCGCTCTGATGTCACTTCCCCTCCACTCTACCAGCCTCAGTGGGCCCCCTCCCCGCTGTCTCCCCCGCCTCCCCCTGCCCCTACCGCCCCCCTCCCTCAGCTCCCCACCCTGGCTTCCAATCCACTCCCAGTCCCTACCTTCACCCACCTGCAGCCCTCCAGCACCGCTCAGGCCAACAGGCAGTTTAAGAGCGCTCCGGATCTGAGTCCACTGGGCCCTGCTGGTGTCCCTCGGCCCGTATCCAGCAGCACCCAACCAGCCAGGGGACCCAGGCCCAGGTTCAGCACTTCCAACCTGGGGCTGCAACCCTGCGTCTGGCGCCCTGGATTCAATATGCACTGAAAAGACACTGGACACAATAAAGTGACCAGCTGCTGCACTAAGGGAACAACAGAGAGCAGAGTCCATGTGTTTTCAGTACTTGTAGAGTTGTTATTCGGCGTTGAGGTTTAGGATTTAATCAATCACATGTTTTTGATCATCAGTTTGGATCTGACACACATAGCACATTGTATCAGTTTCATGTAACCTTGTCTACTTCAACACATTTGTTATTGCATTTGATCATCATTAAAGGGAACACTGTGTTTTGTTAAGGAAATGTTTTATATTGTGGAAACCCAAGAAAGGCCAGGTAAAAAAAAAAAAAAGGAAATCGGTGGCAAATTGAAAGGCTGTTGAGGATGTTGAGGACAACTGAAATAAAGTTGTTTTCTGTAAATAGTTTTTAAACGTGAATGTTAAGGAACTATGTTTGAATAGACCGAAGAATGGAGGATGTGCAAAAGACAAGCCTGTGGAGAGAGAATAGCTGAAGATGAGAATAAAGATGGAGAGGACAGGAGAAACTCAAAAAATAGAGATGTTCGAGACTGAACTGTAACAGGTGGGGATTTGACTTAGCTTAAATCGGTATACTGAGTGTACATCCTACCTGTTTCCTTCCCAACCATATCATATCAGAAAAGGTGCCATTTCATGTCACGTTACTACTACACTATTACTTATTGTTATATTTGTATTTGTATTGTATTTATTTTTGTTCATGCATCCAAAAGGCACATGCAGATTCACAGTTGAATACAGTACACAATGTAGGGCACATGAAAGGTAGACCCCAAAGAAGCAAGAAATGCTTATGGTAGGGGACCCAAGACATCAAAACGGCAAAACAGACAATACACTTACGCCATACACACCCAGCCACTCATCCATCCCCCCACCCCCGCACACACGCAAGCACCCACACACACACACACACACACACACACACACACACACCAAATACATCATACAATTTAGAGCAAGACACATTGCTCATTACAATATATCTTAGTCAGACAAGTAGCAATCAATTACACGTACTATGTGGACAGTAACTTCTTTCTAACATTTTTTTTGAAAGATGAAAAGGACATTTTGATGAAACCATCATATATTACAAGTGAGAACCTGTCAGGATTTGTGTTTGATGATTGCGAGTGTCATGTTTGTAGTTGCACTCTGCGGTGTGCGCTTTGTTGTTTTCTTCTTCTGTGGTTTTTCACAAGGTGAGGAGCACTGTTTTTGGGGAGGCATTTAGACTGGATTTCTGATCTGCTGATAGGAAAAAAAGCAATGTGACAAGTCTGTTTAGCAGTGATTCTTTTGCCACATAGACACACGGCTGAATAAAAATAGACGTGACTCACCTCAGCTGTCATGCTGTCTCTTCCTGTGTCACCCACGCCTCACACCAGCCCTCTGTATCTCCTCCTCTCTCTCTTTCTTTCTTTCTTTCTTTCTTTCTTTCTTTCTTTCTTTCTCACTCACAAACTTATTCTGACTTCACTGATGGCTGAATCGTTGCCTCTGAATCAAAAGAAAGCTCAGAGATCATTGATGCAGTCTTTTTATGAACTTTCACCACAGGGAGGCACTATAGGCATTAGCATGCAGACTTGCTGTCCACTCCGTAGTCTCATAAATATTACACTGGTAAAATGCTTAACAATAATAAGTACCCTAGGGGAAGACAAATGGATTCCCTTTGATTCAATATTGTTTTATTGATTTACATACATACAAACATCTAAAGTGACAGCACACAGTCCACTGCGTACACCTAATTCAATTAATTCATTTTGATTAAAATCATACATCCTAATTCTACAATAATTAATCACAGTTGGAAATGGTCTTGTAGGATTCTTGGGCTACGTTGCAAAGTGGTTTACAGTAATGACAGGAACCTGGTCGTGCTGTGAAACCCGACCTTGGCCACATCTAACCTATGACCCCTAAGTGGGATCAGGTGGCAG
Source organism: Poromitra crassiceps (assembly GCF_964638095.1). Taxonomy (NCBI): domain Eukaryota; kingdom Metazoa; phylum Chordata; class Actinopteri; order Beryciformes; family Melamphaidae; genus Poromitra; species Poromitra crassiceps. The sequence goes on from NC_139626.1 coordinate 22,013,362, forward strand.
ATGGTGCTAACTTTAGCAGCTAACTTTAGTCCTGTTCAGGTCCGTCGGTCTACTGCTGTGTTAGTGGAGGGCACAACGTAGGAAGCGCCTTGCCCTCCAGTGAACATACTCGTTTTTTCAACAGTGTAGGTTATTGGTATTTTGAAAGATACATCCTGAAGCTGCACCTATAGGACGAATCGGCGTGACGTCACAACAACAACAAATTCCCCAGAAATGCGGAAGCCCACAGTAGTTAACTAGTATGAGTTGTGCCAAGCAAACGTTAATATCTCAAAAACTTTACATGACATTGCTTACATTTTGACATTCTGAGTGAGAGCAGAAGTAGCTCAAGAGTTTGATGTATAAATATGGATGTCGTGGTAAAGTTGTGTGAACTGTCGCAGTTGTTAAAATGTAAACCGCACAGCCGGGCCTAGAGTGAGCACGCAAGGCTGGCTCCATAGGGTCCTATTGCCGTTTGCCCCCAGTGATGCGGTTTGTTTACCAAAATGCTGATCGGCTGATCCCTCGTATAGCAATGACTGAAGAAGCACTTGGCCACATCATCAGTCTCTATTTCTCCCCTCTTCCTCTCTCCCTCCTTCTCAATCACTCTCCCTCTTTCTCCTTCTCAAGTGTACACTCGGTTTCATGCACGTGTGAGCGTGCGCACACACACACACACACACATGCACAGCCTATTTCACCTATTTTTGGAGCCGTTAATCTCCAGCTATTTGGCCCAGTGATTAAACTCTTAAACGCTTAATTCTGATGGCTTTATTACAATGTGATTGCGAGTGGAGGGGAAGTGTCCACCTCCTCTCGTCGCTCAGCCAAAAGAGACTCTTTGCTCGCACCATGTTTGTGGGTCAAAAGAATGACATGAGCGTTTGGGGTCAAGGGTCAGAGTTGAGGGGTGGGTCAGGCCATTTTCAATCTTCTGTGGCTCGCTTTGAACATTTCAGGGTTGTTATTATGGCCATTATAAGAATAGTTCCTTTGCTGTTGTTTTCTTGCTATTCTTTTATTATTATTTTTTATTCACTGATGTCTCTGGTTGGATAAAAGATTAACAGATACAATAAAATGGCAGGGGATTATATTAAAACAAACTCCAATGCTGGAAAAATCTCTCTCGCTGGTCAGTCAGTGAGATGAGGACACAGACTGACGCTGGTAAGCACAGACTAGGCCTGAACTTGGTCATCTCAACCTGGGTGCAGAAAGACCCAGGAAAAGGGGGAGCGGGGCAGGGAAGGGAAACACATCAACAAAAACCACTATTGCCCTTGCAGGATTTCCCCCAGAAAAGTTGTTAGGCCTGGTGACAACTGTCTTTTGTGACGGGGTCCAGTGCGGACCAGTGACAGATTGAGGCCTGCGTTATTGTAGCTATAGATTCTGTGATAACAGAATCACCGACGGAATCATGGAAATGAGAATTGAGAAAGAAAGACCTTAAAAATACATAAAAAAAAATAATCAGGCCCGTGGGAGAGGTCAACTTGAAACCCTGGCCCTTCAGCCCAGTTTACACCAATGATTCACAACGAGACAAGTATAGTTGCAAATTTCAACCCAACAATAAGGTGTGTACACCTGAGTGACAGGTCAGGGAAAGACAGAGCAAGAATGTCACATGACAAGATCTTCTCTGTCCTGAAATTATCTTCTTCATTCCCGGAAGGTGCGGTGGGAAGGATGCTGCGGTTCACAAGCTGGAAGATCTTCCCCAACAAAAGGTCCTATATGCCTGAGCATGTTGCACCTTGGCAGATGACTGTAGAGCTCCAGTACTCAGCTGAGTCCCTTCCTTGCTGTTGGTCTATAGATAGCTAAGCCCAGAGGAGCATCTGCAAGACAGTATCAGTCATCCTACCAACCTCTGAACTCTGAACCCCACCCCCTCCCTCCCCCTATCCACCCTAGTCAACCCACCCTGACACCCCCCCCCCCCCCCAGGCCTGGTCCATAGCCCTGCAACAGCCCTACCGATAGGGTTTCACTCTCTCTGGGGCGTAGAGGAGGGCAGTCAGTAAGACACAGCCTCTGGGACTCAAAATCTACCTGGGGAATCTACTTCGTCTTCTGACCCCCACCTGTTCTGGGACCTTTTTGGGGACCTGCCACTTCTCTTTCGGTGGATACCTGGGTCGTAGGTAAGGCATCCAAGAAAGCGTGTGACAGCATGAATAACATACATAAACACGTTCTCTGTCATACATGCCGCACATGTTGACGGATTACCCAGTGCTGCTGGTAACCGACTTGTCAAATAACTCTGAATCCTCTTTGGGCTTTAAGGAGACATTTTATACTCTGATACCTTTGATTGCTGTGGCCGACACATGTTGGCAAGGCCCTGCCAGAGGAGCCCCCGTCCCGTCGGTGGTGTATCATGTTCTGTATCCTGTGTAGAGGCATATGCCAATTGATACATTCATGAATGAAGCAATTAGACGAAGATGCTCAACCCACCATTACAGAAGTGACTGGTTGCCATTCTTTGGTCTCCTCGAGCTTAGCTGCTGTTATTAAACTCTTTCTAAATCACAAACACATTTGACAAACATATTGCCGCCTCACAACTTTAGAGCCAATCAGTGGCTTGAATGGCAAATAAACAAAAGGTGAATGAATTTCCTCTCTCACAGCTCCTCGCCACCAGCTCTTACCTAAAGCTGTGGTAGGTGAGGAATGTGGCCCAGTGCAGCGGGTTTTTAGTGCAGGAGCAGGGCGCTTCTTGGGAATGGATGGATGTGTGCATTTGGGAATGTGCTGACTGATACTCTTCCTCCTCAGCTGTCCCCGGAGATTTATCTGCAGCTAAAACAGGCCGGGCCGTGGGGGACAGGAGCGCCCCTCTGCCCACCGGGCGGTAACAGGAGCCAGGCCCTCACGCTGCTCCTCTTAGCCTCCATCAGCCTCCCACCGTCATTCCCAGAAACAAATTCCCAGAATCTCCAAAACGCCTGTAATCTCCCATTTAATCCATGGCCAGTGTCTCCTATTTACAAAGCCATTTTGGATGTGAGCGTCCACGTGTGTGTCTGTGTTTGTGCCTGTGCCTTTACGTCTGTCATGTGTGTGTGTGTGTGTGTGTGTGTGTGTGTGTGTGTGTGTGTGTGTGTGTGTGTGTGTGTGTGTGTGTGTGTGTGTGACTCGCGCTGGTGACAGTCCCCCTCAATGCTGTGCTGTAGAACATGGGTATATAAAAATAGCTTGGCGCAGGATTGAATCCCAGGCTAGGAAGTGAGCTTCAATTACAGCTGATGAAAAGCAATTACATTAACTGTCTCCCTATGGATGGGCCCCTTCTCTTGTACTGGGACTCACCTCCAGCCTTACATAATTGCTTTCGACCCTGTGCAATAGACAGTGACACACTGCTAGCCCCCATCTGAGTAGTTAGTCAAGAGAGACACGAGCTGCCATGGGGAATAAGTGTCCTCAGGGGTATCATGCAGGGGCTATGCTGGTGAATCAGCAAACTATGCTTCACTTAATTAGGGTTCCTAGTGAGGTTATGCTGTAGCTTGCTAGAGTATGGGAATTGCTTTAGAAGACCACCATAAACTAATAACTCCTAAAATATACATAATATTTAGTTTTTATTGTATCAAATTTGTCTTGATGCTGGCTCTTGCTACATGTTAATGTAGCACCTTATTCACCTTATGTAGCCCCGCCCACTTGACCCACTTGTGTTAAGACTTCCTGTTCAAAACACAGTCTGTTTTACCTGGTCACTAATACTGTACTGTCACAGGAAGTGTAAACACAATAGGAAGTAACTGGCTGACCCCTGTGTTGGAACATAAGGTGAATAGACTTGGCCAAATAGGCTACTCTTTGAGTAGCCTATTTGGGTCTTAGATCTGGGTCTCTCAAGCCAGTCTATCTCTTTCAGAATCTTTGAAGGCTCCAGAGACGGTCTGTACTTCAACCAATTAAGATTTGGACAGAGGAAGTTGTCATCTTCGAAAGCAAAAAACAAACAAACAAACAAACAAACAAACAAACAAACAAACAAAACAACAAACAAACCAACAAAAAAACGCTTCAGACCGGAAGTTCGATGGTATTCAAACAATCACGACACTAAAATAAATGTATAAATAAATACAAATATCTTGTCCAATTTCCATTTCTGCTCAGCATCTAGCTAGCTAGGATTCGAATCGTTTATTTTCCAGTCAGATGCAACTGCACAGGGACATGGAAATGAGCAGATACCCCCGTTATTTTGACCGGACATCCTGCCTTATGTTGACCGGAGGTCCTGCCTTATGTTGACCGGACATCCTGCGTTATTTTGACCGGAGGTCCTGCCTTATGTTGACCGGACATCCTGCCTTATGTTGACCGGACATCCTGCCTTATTTTGACCGGACATCCTGCCTTATGTTGACCGGACATCCTGCCTTATGTTGACCTGACATCCTGCCTTATGTTGACCGGACATCCTGCCTTATTTTGATCGGATATCCTGTCTTATTTTGACCGGACATCCTGCCTTATTTTGACCGGATATCCTGTCTTATTTTGACCGGACATCCTGCGTTATTTTGACCGGACATCCTGCCTTATGTTGACCGGACATCCTGCCTTATGTTGACCGGACATCCTGCCTTATGTTGACCGGACATCCTGCCTTATGTTGACCGGACATCCTGCGTTATTTTGACCGGACATCCTGCCTTATGTTGACCTGACATCCTGCCTTATGTTGACCGGACATCCTGCCTTATGTTGACCGGACATCCTGCCTTATGTTGACCGGACATCCTGCCTTATGTTGACCGGACATCCTGCCTTATGTTGACCGGACATCCTGCCTTATGTTGACCGGACATCCTGCCTTATGTTGACCGGACATCCTGCGTTATTTTGACCGAACATCCTGCCTTATGTTGACCGGACATCCTGCCTTATTTTGACCGGACATCCTTCCTTATTTTGACCAGACATCCTGCCTTATTTTGGCCAGACATCCTGCCTTATTTTGACCGGACAACCTGCCTTATTTTGACCGGACATCCTGCCTTTGTCGTGAGAGAATAGGGTCTTAGCATTTGTTTAAACATGCTTTGATACAAGATTGGTGATGGGCTTTACAGTGAGTAGTAACTAACACTGTTTGAATGTAGTCAGTTGAAACAAACACTATTTTAAGGCGCAGAAAGCATGGAACTTTTCTTTCTTTCTTTCTTTCTTTCTTTCTTTCTTTCTTTCTTTCTTTCTTTCTTTCTTTCTTTCTTTCTTTCTTTCTTTCTTTCTCTCTTTGTGTATAATGTATCATTTCCAATCCAGACAACAGACAAGCATAATTTAACCCTTACAAAACACAGGGGACACAGAAGGAAGGGGGGGAGGGGGGGGGTTAAGAGTCCTATACGGGTTCTCTGGAAGTTTAACTTCCTCTGTTAAGTCACAGAGTTTCACAGCATTCTTTTTCTTCTTCATACATGTCAATGATAGGAAATTATGACACAGTTCCTTGCAAAAAGGGCAAAAAAATAGTTTTCAAATGCTTTTTTTATGTAAAAGGAACTTTCCAAAAATAATAATTGTGTTAATTGCTAAGTCATGTGTTCCATCTTGCATATAAATATACCAACCATCACAGTTTATACATTCATAAAACAAATGTTCTGTTGTTTCAATGAGTTCATCACAAAACGAACAATTGTTATTTTCAAAAACCAAAACGATCTCTTCAAAATTCACCAGAGGGATATATTCCATTAAGAAATTTTAAGTGATTTTCTTTGATTTTTGGTGGAATTGGGAATTTGAAAATGTTTGTTCTTAATTATTTCTCATCTTCATCTTTGGAAAAGTATCGTAAAATCGAGATTCTGTTTGATTAAAAAGGGTATAATTCCTTGACATTATGCTTTCCGAATTGTGATATTGGGCAATTTTTTATTATACATGAGATCATGACCATTAACCAAAAGTTTAGGAAGATTCAGATTTACATTACTTTGATACTAGACTCAGAATTCGCTTATTTCACTCCTTGAACACTCGGTCATAGTCTCAAAGGACCACCCCAATATGGCGTTGCAGGCTCAGCTAAATGGCCTCTTCATACATGTAGCAATCACAATAAAACAGTACTTGCCTCACACACAAGTCGCTACGGGCAATTCGAGCTGTATTTCAGCTCAAAAACAGCATTCTTTAGCTGTTTTCGGGTTTCAACTGTAGAACCATTTTTAGTGGTGCCTGCAACGCCATATTGGGGTGGTCCTTTGAGACTATGATCAACAAGTGAAATAAGCGAATTCTGAGGCTACTTTGATACAAGTTATGAGAAATCACAATTATAGATTGAACAAACACTAATGTTGTCAAGTAGGCTACGGTTTGAGCCAGGCTGGTGTATAATTGGTGCACTGCGGTCTCCGTTTCTCTGTTCCCTCCAATAGTCTGCCATCATGCCTCAGACAACTCCCGCCCCTCCTAACAAGAGGAAGAAGGCCAATAAGATCATCACCGACCTGTCCAACGTCACCCAGGATGGTAGGAGACACACACACACACACACACACACACACACACACACACACACACACACACACACACACACACACACACACACACACACACACACACACACACACACACACACACACACACACACACACACACACACACACACACACACACACACACACACACACACACACACACACACACACACACACACACAGGTGTAACACTTTGCCAGTCCCATTCATCCTCATCCCTCCCTCATCCCTCGAAGACCTTTCTATCTCTCCCATGTGATTTCATCCAATCCTGTAAATGTCATATCCAATTATAAGTCTCACTCTCTGGTTTCTGCTAGCTGCACAGTGTGTGTGTTTGTGTGTGTGTGTGTGTGTGTGTGTGTGTGTGTGTGCGTGTGTGTGTGTGTGTGTGCGTGTGCGTGTGCGTGTGCGTGTGCGTGTGCGTGTGCGTGTGCGTGTGCGTGCGCGTGTGCGTGTGCGTGTGTGTGTGTGTGTGTGTGTGTGTGTATGTGTGTAAAGGGCACTATGAGTGTAAATGAGATATCAGAAATAAGATTTAGATGTCATCTAAATCTTATTTCTCATATCTCATTTTACACCCATATCACAGAATATAAGCCATCTGCCCCGCACTCCACTGACGACCCACACCCAGCTTGAATGAGTTCTTCTGTCGCTTTGATAGACAACGCAGCCCTGACCCCATCCCCTGTGACACCTCTCATCTGCTCCAGCCCACCAACCCTCTTCCCCTCGCCCTCAATCTCAGCCCCCCCCCCTCCCCAGCAGCCCCCCCCCAACTCAACAGGTCTGTAGATGATGCCATAAACATGGCCCTCCACTCCATCCTCGACACTGCAGGAACCTACGCCAGCATCCTGTTTGTGGACTTTAGCTCGGCCTTAGACACGCTCTCCCAGCTGGGCGTGCCCGAGTCCATCTGCAGATGGACCATAGACTTCCTGACTAACAGGAAGCAGCACGTGAGGCTGGGGGAGCATGTCACAGACTCCCGGATCATCAGCACCGGAGCTGCCCAGGGTGGCGTCCTCTCCCCATACTACTTCTCCCTGTACACCAACAGCTGCACCTCCAGCCATCAGTCCATCTCCGCCTCCAGCCCAGTCTGTGTACACATGCAGGAGATTGACCATCTCGTGACTTGGTGCAGTCAAAACAACTTGGAGCTCAATGCTCAAAAGACAGTGGAGATGGTTATGGACTACAGGAGGAAAGCAGCCCCACCCTCCCCCATCATGGCGACTCCCCACTTGACACTGTGGAGTCCTTCCGCATCCTGGGGACCACCATTAGCCGGACCTGAAGTGTGAGCTGAACATCAGAGCTCTCACCAAGAACAACAGAGGATGTACTTTCTGCGGCAGCTGAAGAAGTTCAAAGTTCCAAAGGCAATGATGGTCTGCGGCCCGGTGGTTGGCGACCACTGGGCTAGATCACATAAAATGTATCAAATAGTGAATACCTTGGCATTATAATGATAATGAACGTAGGCTATCTGGTTTTTGCAGCCCGTGCTGCATGAATGAATAAATTAATATTTTATTTTCGTGTCTGGCTGCACGCAGCCCATCCCTTACGGGATTTTAAAGACAACAATTTTTCCAGTGCCAACACACTGACACAAAATAATAAACAGTATAAATACAATATATGACTCCAATCAGACCTACACAATTTTTTTGGCCTAACTATTCAAGATAGAGTGAAGGAGGGCAAGAAAAAGAAAAAGAGGATGTTAGCGGCTAGACAAGATGATGCAATTTACAATACAAACCACGTGAAGAATGCTTAGAAATGAAGACAAATTGAAACCTTGTTGGTATGATCTATCTACAGTGCCACTAAGCATAAGTTAGATGTTTCCTTCTGTTCCAGGCTTTATGGATATAATTAGATATTGCAAATGTATGGTTATTAAATAACAATTTAACAATATCGCTATCCAGGGACAGACTTACATGTGACGGTACTTTGTCAAAGAGTGTTTTTCTTAGGTCGTCATAGAATGGGCAGTACAGTAGAAAGTGGGTTTCATCCTCAACTACACCAAGCTCACAGTAGCCACATAGTCTTTCATCTACTTCTGTTCCAATGTACCGTCCTGTTTCAATATGTAGTGGTAATATCCCAGAACGAAACTGTGCACACAGAGATCGCTGGCTCTTATAATAGATCACAACATATTTTTCACAATCATACACAGATTTAAACTGACAATATGTACGTAATTTCGGTTTATCATTGATTTATTCCGTTCCAAACGTTTATGAACTGCATGTTCCATAAACCATAAAACGAGAAAGGCTTCCGCTAAAGGCTCTTGACA
>NC_139626.1:22027217-22035142 GCF_964638095.1 Poromitra crassiceps
TTGCCGGCACGCTTTTTTTTTTTTTACATTTTACATTTGAAATTTTGCCCGTTTGAAGCCAGATTTAGAGGAATTTTAAGGCTGGCATCATCATGGTCTCTCTCTAATTATTGTTTAATAAGTATAAGAATGGAAATATAAGAAATATTAGAATATGAGTAGAATTACATAACAATAATACTCATTATTGTATGTTTAGTAATGTAATGCATATTTTATAGTGCTTCACTGTTCATTGTTGCTTTTGACCGTGCTCAAAGACACTTTACAAATACAGGATAAAATAACTTTAATAAAGAGAGAAAATATTAAAATAGATGAGAGAGAGAGAGGGAGAGAGAGAAATATTATAGGTAAAAAGCAACAGTGAAACGGGCTTTGTTGGAAAGATGACATAATGAGTATGAAAGACAATGAGTTTTGGCCTGTCAGATGTGACTGGGGAGGGCATTCCAGAGGGAGGGGGTGGCCGCAGCAAGGCCCTGTCAGAGGCCCCCCTGTCACAGCTTTAGCAAAGAGATACCTGTGATTCTTGTCAAAGTGGATATAAATTGTATGATCATATTCAGCCAGACAGTGAGATGGAGATTTACAATGGTAAGCAAAAAAAAGAAAAAAAAGAAAAAGAAATTAACTCCGCCCATGAATATACCACCTTTGGGCACATCACCTCTCCTATCAACCTGGCTTCAACATGTTGCATGTCCTCCCCTCCTGTGCTCCTCCTCGTGCCTCTGTCTTAGTGGTGGTAGAGGAGAAGGTGGTGGATCAGAATGTGGAGAAGGAGAAGAGAAGGCGGGCATATGTGCGCACCTACGTATCACCATGGGAACGGGCCATGAAGGGCGACCAGGAGCTCACAGCCACCATGAGGGCCAGCATGCCAGGCCCCATCCAAGCCCACCAAGACCTGCCCCTGTACAAGAGCTTCAACAGGTACACACACACACAGGCACACACACACACACACACACACACACATACGCACGCACACACACACACACACACACACACACACACACACACACGCACACACACACACACACACACACACACACACACACACACACACCGCACACACACACACACGTACCCACACATGCAGATGTGTATGCACTTAAACCCTTATACGTACTGTACACATGCAAACACACTTACTCGTGCACAATCAGGCACGCACACATATGCAAAACACTCACAAACACACACATAAATGCAACAACACATTGCCTTTACTGTTCAAATTCTTTATTTTTTTCTGATTTCCCCCCCATTTTCGTCCCCAATTGTACTTGGCCAATTCCCCCTGCTGCCCCGGTCGCTGCCCCACTCCATCTGCCGATCTGGGGAGAGCCGTAGACACACATGCTTCCTCCGATATATGTGCAGTTGCCAGCCGCTTCTTTTCAGTTGACGGCGGGGAGCTTCACCAGCAGGACGTAGCATATGGGAGGATCACGCCATTCCCACAAGTTCCCTTCCTCCCCGAACAGCCGCCCCGACCGACCAGAGGAGGCGCTAGTGCAGCGACCAGGACACATACCCTCATTCCGGCTTCCCACCCGCAGACACAGCCAATCGTGCCTGTATCTGTATGGATGCCCGGCCAGGCCAGAGGGTAACACGGAGGCGCGAACCAGCGACCCTCGTGTTGGTAGGCAGGCAATCTACACTACTATTCGAATTCTTCTGAGGAGTGTCACTTGCAGCAAAAAATACCCATCTCATTACAGTAGGCTAAGTCATTTAATCTTGTATTAAATCTTAAAATCGAATTATTCAGACACAAATCTGCCAATGGGCAGATTCATGAATCAATGATACCAGAGGAGTGATCTACCTCATGTCAAAATGTTGTCACTTGATTGTGGAGAACTCTTGAAAATATTCAAACTGCGTTGGAAATGTTGCACTTCATGCTTATAAAAAAGAGGACTCCAATGTTTCTTTCTCTTCAGTGAGGCATAAACCAGGACATGCAATACTGTGAGTGCCTGACACTTGGAGAATACTGTATGGAGGAGATTGGTATAATAACAGTGTTATTGCAATAGTGGCATTGTAACATGTGGTATTATTACAGCAGTATTATAAGTGCTATTATAAGCACAAACCTCAGCCACATTAGTTCGCTTTACCCACTCCCGTAGAACACACATCGCTATGACAACCAGCATTGTTTCATCAGCAGTAAAAGGCTGCTTCCTTCCTGGCTGTGTTTCCATGGCTTTACTCGGCAGTGCGGTGGAGAGGTGACGCACCTATATTATATATATATACAGATACACACACCACAGTACACACATTTAGAATTGTACACACCTATGCTTAACAACAACCGCTGCCCCCCCCCCACCCCCCCCACCCCGAAATCGAATTATCTTAATCTTATTTGTACTCTGGCTATGTTGTAATATTGTTAATGGTTCTTGTGGACCCCAGTCAGAACAGCTGCATCCTTGGTAATAATAATAATAATAATAATAATAATAATAATAATAATAATAATAATAATAATAATAATAATAATAATACATTTATTTTATATAGCGCTTTTCAAATACTCAAAGTCGCTTTACAGAATACATGGGTCAAACATAAAACATTTCAAAAGTAGGCCTGTGCACATCCCACCTTCATCCAGGTGCAGGGCAAAAGGCGTGATATTCAGTAGGAGAGAATGAATGTCCGCACACCGGTTAAGCTCCCATAATTTAATAATTGAAATAGCGCAACGTTTCGACCCCACACGGGTCTTCTTCAGGCAATCAAAACGTTGCGCTATTTCAATTATTAAATTATGGGAGCTTAACCGGTGTGCGGACATTCATTCTCTCCTATCAAACATAAAACATAACAGAGACAGACATAAAACACAAACAACAAAAGGAAAGGAAGGGGGGGGGGGTTGGCCATAGCAACCAGAGAGCAGCGGCAGCTAAACGCGCCAGCGTTCACTCAACCGGAGCAGGGCCAACCTCTGAACATAAAACATAACAGAGACAGACATAAAACACGGACAAACAACAAAGAAAGGAAGGGGGGGGGGGGTTGCGGGGGGGGGGGGGGGTTGGCCATAGCAACCAGAGAGCAGCGGCAGCTAAACGCGCCAGCGTTCACTCAACCGGAGCAGGGCCAACCTCTGAACATAAAACATAACAGAGACAAACATAAAACACAGACAAACAACAAAAGGAAAGGAAGGGGGGGGGGTTGGCCTTAGCAACCAGAGAGCAGCGGCAGCTAAACGCGCCAGCGTTCACTCAACCGGAGCAGGGCCAACCTCTGAACATGAAACATAACAGAGACAGACATAAAACACAGACAAACAACAAAAAGAAAGGGGGGGGGTGAAGGCTGAGGGATGTGTGGAGGTGGGGGGATGGGGTGGGGGGAGAGGGTAGGACTGTGCGTGCATGTCCATGTATGTGGGCCCAAGAGTCATTGGAGTTATAGTTATAGTCATATAGAGTTATATAGAGCAGGGTGGATGAAGTGGGCCTCAGGCTGCAGAGCAGGGTGGATGGAATGGGCCCCAGCCCCAGGCCACAGCTAGCAGAGCAGGATGGTGAAAGCCCCAGGCGACAGCTAGCAGAGCAGGATGGTGGAAGCCCCAGGCGACAGCTAGCAGAGCAGGATGGTGTTAGCCCCAGGCCAACAGCTAGCAGAGCTGGATGGTGGAAGCCCCAGGCCAACAGCTAGCAAAGCTGGATGGTGGGTGGTGAAGGCCCCAGGCCACAGCTAGCAGAGCTGGATGGTGGACTAATGGATCCCCCAATAAGCAATCAACAATCTATGCTTAACCTGGGAAATTAATTTAAGGATTTGAGCAAACAAAGGCAGCACCAAGCCTGATCTTGTGGTAATTTGTGGTAGTAGTTTCACAAGCCTTGTGCTACCAAAATTCGTTTTTTTATCGCGTTTTTTCGGGTTTCTTCCCTGTTTTTCTCCCCAATTGTACTTGGCCAATCCCCCCTGCTGTCCCGGTTGTTGTAGCTCCACCCCCTCTGCTGATCTGGGGAGAGTTGTAGACTAGCATGCTTCCTTTGATACATGTGCAGTCTCCAGCCGCTTCTTTTCACCTGATAGCGAGGAGTTTCACCAGCGGGATGTGGTGCGTGGGAGGATCAAGCTATTTCCCCCAGTTCCCCTCCCCCCCAGGCTGACCAGAGGAGGCACTAGTGCAGCGACCAGGACAAATACAGTACCCTAATCTGACTTCCCACCCGCAGACACGGCCAATTGTGCCTGTGACGCCCGACAAAGCCGGAGGGTTCGAACCTGCGACCCTCGTGTTGGTAGGCATGGGACTCTACCACTGCACTACCCGGACGCCCCAAAATGTGAAAGGTCAGAGCCGTTGCACAGACAATGCAAAGCATGTCAGAGGTGGGCCGGCAGATCTCGCAGCGTTAAGTGTTGATTTTGCCGTGCCAATTCTTTGGACTTGTGTTGATTGGAGTGTTGCTCACAGTGTTGCTGATATGGCTCAAAACGCTTGAAAAGTGTTAAACTCGAACGGGCGTGGACGTAAGCGCTGCCACCACGGTGTTGATTAACAACACTGACAATTTGGCACATTGCTACAATGCCACGTCCCCTGTCCCCTTTTGACCCCTCCTGCTCTGACATCGTCACCTCTCCTCCCAGGACGGCGCTGCCATTCGGCGGCTTCGGCAAGGTATGCAAGCTGCTGACCTTCGAGGTGCAGGAGATCAACTTGGCCCCCGAGGAGCCGGAGCCGCTGCCCTCCCTGCAGGCTGACATGCGCTCGCGGCCCTCCTTCAACCGCACGCCCATCGGCTGGGTGTGCAGCGAGGACAACTCACACATCCACATGGACCTGGACAACATGCCCTTCGACGGAGAGACAGATGACCTGTGAACACGCATGTGCATTATGCAGAAACACAGACACACACGCAGGCAGACACACACACAGACACACACACACACACGCGCGCGCACGCACGCACGCACGCACGCACACACACACACACACACACACACACACACACACACACACAAACACACACACACACACACACACACACACAAGAACAATGTAAAATGTATTTAATTGCATGGAACTGAATATGACTTTATGGAAATGGACAAAATCTCTCTCCTCCTGGTCTCCTGTGTGTTTCTTGCCCTTTCATCCCCAACTATAAATGAGTCTTATTATTACGATTTTGCATTCTGTCAGCCAATATGAGACCTGTGTGAAGATACATAGAAAAGCACTCTGCACTCTTAAAGCAACACATTTTAAAACGTGCGTTTATGTATGTACATGTATGCAATAAAGTTCCTCTTTACAGAATGTCTGTCTGCTTCTCATGTAGCATTGTATGGAATAGTCTAGGAAGTCTATGATACATTTATGATTTTTATTTTATGATTTTATTTCATTATTATTTTATGATAATATGATTTTTTACATTATAAATGATGTATCCTTTTATTAAGATAAGAATGAATTGAATAAGAATCTCTTTTTCAAAGGTGATAAGAGGCCAAGGAGCCAGCATCAGTGACATAAAAGTTGTAGACAGCAAAATATTTTCGCTAGCATCATCCAAACATGGCCTATTCCAGTTGTCCAGTTGTTCCAGTTGTGCGCGCCCCCTCGGGGAAAGGAGGGGGGCACACGGATGAATGACAGGGGGAGCGACACATATCTGCCAACACTCCCGATTTGTACCCCTTTCTCTCACTGGTCCCGATCAGTCACTTCTCCCGTTACTGTCTTTCAGAGGCTGTAGCAGGATGAGTTGACCAGACAGAAGACCTAAGGCATCCATACCATGCCATGCTATTGTCAGCAGATTGGCTTAACGCTCCAAAGTTAGGCACATTTTTGTTGATGTAAAAATGTATTAATACAAATTAAGTTACTGTATTTTTACTTTAAATGTGAAAATATATTCAAGGATAGGTTGAGGCCACGTCTCGTCATAGACGCTGGTTTAGCTGGCTTAGCCTGGCTGGGGGCGTGGTCAGGGTGGGGTAAAAACCCCCGTTCTATCCATTCAGCAAAGTTAGAATTTAGCTGATAGCCCAGCCCAGGCAGACACGATCGGGGATTTAACCACCGCAGTAAACGCACATCTGAGCAGACGTCTTGTGTTCTGCTCTAGAACCCCCAAAGCTGTAGTTTAGAGCCGCAGCACCGTCTTTTGGTGAGTCAGCCCATGAGATATATGGGCGGTTTTACCCCACTCGCGCGCCAGCCGTTTTGTGGGCGTTCCCAGACATGCGGACTGTCTCTATGCTTACAAGAAATATGTCAGAAAGCAATCTACTGTAAACTTTCCAATATTTCTGGAAGTTGATTGTATTTATTCTTTGCAGTAAAACAAACTGAACAACTGCGAGTTTATAGGACATCATGGTACAATTAATAATAATTAATTCACAACTATAGGCAATGGCACATTTGGGGTGTGTGTGTGTGGGGGGGGATGTTCCTATATCATAACAGAAAAAGTTTGGGTCTATTTAGTTTGATGGTAAGTATATGATAATGATTATTATTAGGTAGGCTACTATCAATGCTAATTAATATTTTTGACAGAGGTCCATGACTGCCCTCCATATTACTGATTACTCCTTTAAAAATTAATACAATTATGGGAGAGAGAGAGAAGGGGGGAGAAAGAGAGAGAGGGAGAGAGAGAGAGAGAGAGAGAGAGAGAGAGAGAGGTGCGCTCTCTCCGGGCGACCTTGCTGAAACAGGTGAGGGCGGTGAGCTTCGGGATGATGTCATTTCCATTCCCGTGCTCTTCCAGCTCGTGTCCAGAAGGCGGCGCCATCGGGCTGAACAACCTCCTCATAAAACACTACGTCACACGCTCACACACGGGGGGAGCTGTTGGAAAATGGCCTGCTGGTATCGCGAGAGCGGCGTGCCGCGACCGCAGCGCTGGATGGTGCTGGTGGAGGCTGCACGCGCCGTGCACGGCTCGCCCTCTCCGCCTCTCTCCCGTTAAATCACACGGCAGGACACGCGACACGCGCGCGGAGCGGACCGGGACCTGCGACAGACAGGCATCACCCAGGGTGAGTATATTGGCTCGCGCTACGCACCGAGGCGACACGGCACCGGGGCACGCGCGTGGGAATATAAACCGGACAGAATACACCATCCAGGACCAGGAGGTGTGTGTGTGTGTGTGTGTTGTGTGTGTGTGTGTGTGTGTGTGTGTGTGTGTGTGTGTGTGTGTGTGTGTGTGTGTGTGTGTGTGTTGTGTCCTCTCCAGATGTGTTCCTCTCGTGGCAATCACGGAGGTTGGGTGTCATCATCACCATATCATCATCATCATCATCAGGACGGCTGATGCTGCTCGCTGCTCTCTCTCTCCCCACCTCTCTCTCCCTCTCTCTCTTCTGCACAGCATCCTTCCCCGCAAGTTCATCCCGTTCCCATCGCGGGCCATTGCCATCAGAGTCCCGGCTTGTTGTAGCCTGTAGTGGAGATGTGTGGAGGAGGAGTCGGCCCAGTCAGGTAGCTTCACCACATTGGGATTGGGAACTAGTAAACGCGCATGGTTCGTAGTTTACAGCCGAGCCTACTTGCGGTCAGTCAGTGCTTTGGTGTGGAGTCCACAGTGTGGACTTGTTGATGGATAGCAGCGAGACCGCAGCCTTTTACCGTGGCGGATTCACGCTCGCGCTTTCATCGCTCCCGGGGGCCATTATTGATTTACCGTTGCGGTTTCGATCCGTGTGATAGATGACTTTGGTCCCTACCGGGGCCGCGCAGCATCACCACCGGCTCCAGAGAGCGGCGCGCATGCTTCTACTGTCTCTCTCTCTCTCTCTCTCTCTCTCTCTCTCTCTCTCTCTCTCTCTCTCCTCTCTCTCTCTCTCTCTCTCTCTCTCTCTCTCTCTCTCTCTCCCCCCCCTTCTCTCTCCCTCTC
>NC_139626.1:22035342-22040342 GCF_964638095.1 Poromitra crassiceps
GTGGAGAGAGAGAGAGGGAGAGGTGGAGGGCAGAGAGAAAGAGGGGGCAGAGAGACAGAGATAAAGAGGGGGGAGGTCAGAGAGGGAGAGGGGGAGAGAGAGAGAGAGATGGAGGGCAGAGAGAGAGAGGGGGCAGAGAGATAGAGAGGGGGAGGTCAGAGAGAGAGAGGGAGAGGGGGAGCGAGAGAGGGAAAGGTGGAGGGCAGAGAGAGAGAGGGGGCAGAGAGAGAGATAGAGAGGGGGGAGGTCAGAGAGAGAGACGGCATCCGCTTCTTTTCACCTGACAGTGGGCAGCTTCACCGGCAGGACGTGGCATGTGGGAGGATTACGCTATTCCCACCAGTTCCTTTCCGCCCCGAACAGGTGCCCAGACTGACCAGAGGAGGCGCTAGTGCAGCGACCAGGACACATACCCTCAATCTGGCTTCCCAACCGCAGACACAGCCAATCGTGCCTGTATGGACGCCCGACCAAGCCGGAGGTAACACGGGGGCGCGAACCTGCAACCCTCGTGTTGCTAGGCAGGGAATCTACTGCTACACTACCCGGACGCCATGAAGTTTTGTGTTAAGCCCAGAGCGCACCGGAAGCGTTAAATTAACGCGGCTCATTTGACACCCATCAATTGATGCTCCTATAGCGCACTCTGCAGAGAGTCATCATTACGACAGGACACCATTCAAGTGCTCTTGGTCGGAAAGAGCAACAAACATGGACGCTTGTTTTCTCGTGGCTGGTGTTTTCTTACTAAAAGCAAGTAGTGGGTCATTATGGTAGCTACATAGGCCATGATGTGCAACTACTAAAAATAAATGATAGCTACTATGAGCAGAATAACAAAATATATAACTTTTTACAGTCAATTGGTGGCACGGACTCCATACTTTCTGCCATTGTTGTAGTCCCGAATCCTCACGCAACGTCGAAATTTCCCAAATTCCCTGGGCTGTGGGCGGCCATAGGTCCTGGTTGCCTCAGGCCTGCCAGGCGTCTGGGCTGTGGGCAGCCATAGGTCCTGGACTTTGATTGACTAGCGTCTTGACTCACTCTGGCTTCCAGGAACTCTCTACCATCAATTCACATCATCATCACTAGCCAGCCCAGTGTGTCTGTGCGTGTGTGTGTGTGTGTGTGTGTGCGTGTGTGTGTGTGTGTGTGTGTGTGTGTGTGTGTGTGCACGTGTGCGCGTGCGTGCGTTTCTGAACCAATGCAGAAGAGTGTGTCTCTCAGTTAAATCACATGGCTCGGCGTCCCCCCCCGCATGCCTGCTGCTTGGCCTATTTCCATGGTAACTAGCTGAAGATGTGGGCGCACGCACGCTTGCACACGTGCGCATGCACGCACGCAGGCACACACTGACACACACACACACAGACACACACACACACACACACACACACACACACACACACACACACACACAGCATGCTGTTCTGTGGAGGAAAATGGTACACTGGGGCATGCCAGCCGAATGCCTTTTTAAATCCGCTGGCAATTTGGGTTTGTTTGTTTATGTGTGAATGTGCCGTATGTGTAAGGCCGTGGCCACACTGATCAGTCAGAAAATGGACAGATTATCAAACGGATAGATGTATGTCCGTTGCATGTACAAGTAACCTACTTGTACAGCAGGTGGCAGGTAAGCACCTTGAAGGTGTCAGCGACCCGCCTATAAACCAAGAGAAGAAGAAAGCTGGCGTTAGCTAGCTGTTAGCTCTGTGCGCTACATTACTTATGTAAAATGCAACTGAATGACCAGATTGATGTAACGGTCGGCCAGTTCGAGTCATGCTGTTTCCATGAAGCCCACCAGCTTTGATATCTGTTGGCTAGTTGTTAATATTTATAACGGTAAAATAACATTACGTTATGTCGATGCGGACAAATCGCTCAACCATTTCCGCTCTGAGAACGCCTCCTCGACTCTGATTGGCTAAATGGACGGTGACTATCCGACCATCCGTCCATCCGATATGTCCATCCAGAAAAAGTTGAGCCACCTGCTATTGGTCCATGATCAGCGAGCTGCGTAATCATTGGACATGTTAACACATGTCAATCACTCCCCAAAACATAGTCTGCTTTGTCATCTATTTTCAGGGCCTAAAATTCGGCGCGGGATTGCAGGTATCGCCCATATTTTCTAGATGTGGTTAAGCCGACAGTGCCGAACGAAAGTTGCTGAATACAGATGACTGGTCGGACACATTAGATTCAAGATTCAAGATTCAAGATTTTTATTGTCACTCCGTGGTACAAGTATCACGTGTGAAATTCTTGTGCTGTGGGCTCCGTTTACAACATAGTACAAATATAACAGGGCATATGAGTGCAAAAACAACAAGAGACACAACAAGCAATAAGGCAGTAGAGTGATAAGACAAGTCAGAGACAGTGGCATATTCACTGCACATAGGTGCACATGTCATGTGCATACTTTAGACGTGCTTAAACATTTTAAATTTGACGTATTTGACGTACAGGTGCAAATAGCATATACCTAATTAAACATACAATTAAACATTAGACATACATAATGGTAGCAGCTACAGTACGGTACAGTACAGCTACTATATATTTGTGTACTAATACACGGTGGACTGTTAGCGAACGTTAGCTCAGGCAGCGGTGTTATAGCCTCCCCGCTCAGCAAGTGTGACCAAAGATCCATATAAAAAACCCTCATGCTTTACCCAAAATGAAACGTCCAGGGTTTGTGTCGGTCGGTGGCTCAAAAAACAACCGGCTAACTTTACAACTGAGCTAACGTTAAAGCGGGACTTACCCCCCCAGATTTCCTGCAAAACGGCTCTCCACTCGATCCGAAAACCCCGCAGGCAATATGGCCGCCCACACTCCCCTCCTTACCTGGCAGAATTCCTCCCCCGTAACATATTTTGGCCAATAAGTATGTAACATACAAAATAAAACAACCTGTAATATCTTAATTTTATGTAGAATGCAAAATCCCCCAAGTCTATAAATCCCCCCTATCTGAAGAACATAAGGGGGGAATTCCCACCAGTTTGGGCTCAAAAGTCGCTCATCCCGATCTCGACTCTTCTCGTCCCTGGCACCTCAATGGTGGAACGAGCTTCCACCTTCGGTCAGGACGGCTGAATCACTGCCGATCTTTCGGAAAAGACTAAAGACACACCTTTTCAGGCTCCATCTGGGCCCTTCTTGATCTAACTTCGTTCTCTCTCTTTCTTTATTAAAAAAATAAAAATAAATTACTAACCTAAATTTGTACCACTAACCTAAACTTGTACCACTGTTCCTTCAGAAGTTGTAGTTGTCATAGACTGTGCTCCATAGTTGATTGCTCTATTGCTGACAAAAATGTGTTATTGTAAGTCGCTTTGGATAAAAGCGCCTGCCAAATGACGTAATGTAATGTAATGTAATGTAGTTTGAAAAATGAATTTTAGGCCCTGATTTTATCCTAAATGGGACCATAATTTACAAAATAAACATCATGCTTTATTGAAGAAGACCATAAACCCATTAGGAAAGTGTTTACTGAGGTCATAAATCAAGTGAGAAGTAGGGTCATTTTCCCATTGACTTCCATACAATTGGACTTCTTTTTGCAGTCAGTGGAGTCACCCCCTGCTGGGCATTAGAAACAATGCAGGATTAACGCACTTCTGCATTGGTTTCGTTTTTAAGCCGTGGAGGTTACTCCTTGGTAGAGACACAGGGTCACAAGGTCACGAGGAGGCTGTCGACCATCCTCTTATCACCATGACAACCGTGGGGAGAATGGGTTTACATAATTAGGATAAATCGAGTGCAAAGGAATCCCTCCCTTACTCACTCTCTCTCTCCTCTCTCTCTCTTCTCTCTCTCTCTCTTCTGTCTCTCTGTATTCTCTCTCTCTTGTCAGTATGGAGTAGGACTGTGTGACAATTGGATGGATAGACATTGCCATGTTAGTTGCATAATGTTTCCTTCCCTTTTCGCTCTAATGCGTTTCACTTGCCCGCTTTGTCACGATGTCCCCTGCCCCCCCCCCCCCCCCATCCCGTGTGGCCATCGCCATAGCAACGGCCCACGCTGCCTGTTCACCGCAGCATCCCTGTGCCCTCTGGCCTGTTGCCAAGGGGGCGCTCTGTGGCAACGCAACCCAGCAACCAGGCGATGGAGCTTCGCCAAAAGTGGGGGAAGCTATGGGGGGAGGGGGGGGGGGGGGAGGCACTGCGGATCTGCTAGCTACTGCCCTGTGGTGTTATGCAACTTGTTTATAAAAACAATAACACACACACACACACACACACACACACACACACACACGCTGGCTATACACACTCATGCGAACACACATTGGGAAGCTGTGCACAGCGACACTTGATTCCAGCATAAGCTCCACATAATGCCCTTAAGTAGCGATTATGAAATGACATACAACAGATTTCTCTGAGCGTTGTTGGTATCAGATCACTGATGTCATGTTACCCCGACTGACTCTGTATCATATCACTGATGTAACGTTACCCCGACTGACTCTGTATCAAATCACTGATGTCATGTTACCCCAACTGACTCTGTATCATATCACTGATGTAACGTTACCCCGACTGACTCTGTATCATATCACTGATGTCATGTTACCCCGACTGACTCTGTATCAAATCACTGATGTCATGTTACCCCGACTGACTCTGTATCATATCACTGATGTAACGTTACCCTGACTGACTCTGTATCATATCACTGATGTAACGTTACCCCGACTGACTCTGTATCATATCACTGATGTAACGTTACCCCGACTGACTCTGTATCAAATCACTGATGTAACGTTACCCCGACTGACTCTGTATCAAATCACTGATGTCATGTTACCCCGACTGACTCTGTATCAAATCACTGATGTAACGTTACCCCGACTGACTCTGTATCATATCACTGATGTAACGTTACCCTGACTGACTCTGTATCATATCACTGATGTAACGTTACCCCGACTGACTCTGTATCATATCACTGATGTAACG
>NC_139626.1:22047842-22065342 GCF_964638095.1 Poromitra crassiceps
ACACACACACACACACACACACACACGCGCGCGCAAGCATGCATGCACGCACCCACACACACACCACCACCAATGGTGGTGTGTGCGTGTACAAGAGGTGGGACTCTATATCCTATTAAAAAGTCATGGAAGTTGAACTGATCGCTTTCTAACCTTTTCTCTCTCTGTTTGCCTGTGTGTGTGTGTGTGTGTGTGTGTGTGTTTGTGTGTGTGTGTGTGTGTGTGTGTGTGTGTGCATGCATGCATGCCTGCGTGTTATCTCCTAGGTCCTGTGGCACCTGGACATCTTCCGCAGAAGCTTTCGACAGCTGACCACACACAAGTGCATGGAGGACTCGTGCATCTTCTGCGCTCTGAAGGTAAAAACCCTCTCCAGTCTCCACTCTGGGCTCTAAGGCTATGTGTCCATCCATATACGCGGAGGTTTGCCCGCCAGCCCGCCTCGCTCCCCCAAAATCGTACGCTTGTGGGAGGGCTCAATGTTTGTTCCTTGCTGCACCGGACTGGGTGAACAACACGGTGGGCTGTCCTCCACGGTTTGGAGTGGGGAAAAAACATGGCGACGAATTCTGCACTTTCTCTTCCTACATGAAAACCACTTGGGGAATTGTGTTTCTGATTACATTTCATGCCTACAGTAGGCCATGCTGTGTGTCCCCGTGCCTTTGTTTTGGCTTTAAAACCGTTTGTTTAAAAGATCAGATAGGAGTTTGGGAGGCACGCGGCGCGGGCGTCATTTGCATAAAGTTGGGAATCCTGAACTTCATGCAAACTGTCAGGCGGGCGGTGCACGCTCCCCACTCGTGGACCTCCCCGCCTGCCCCACAATGCATTGCGCAGCTGTCTCCAATACACAATGAATGGGAGGCGTGTAAATCCCAGCGTTGGTGGACACATACCGTCATGGCTCTGAAGGTAAAAACCATCTCCACTCTGGGCTCCAATGGCTCAGCTAAAGCAGCGGCCATTGCTGTAGCGTTTCTGCACTGGACTTCCCAGAGATCGCCTGTCAATCAAACTGTGTGGGCGGGACTGTGAGGTGACTGACTTTTCCTTGGATTTTCTTGTTGATGGAGTTAAGTTTCTGTACAGTAGGTGGCACTCTCCGACAGACCCGGTACCGGGTCCACCCATCCCCCCCCCCACCCCACCCCAGGTCCAAAAATATGAGATGGAAGATGGTCTATTCATAGAAGATATGACTGTTATACTGTTTTGGGGTCTTCAACTTTCAGAATCCATAAACCAATTGCATGTTGTCTAAACTACGTCCTATTACAAAATATTTTAACAATAAAATCGTACAAATATAAACTTAAGAGCAAGTTATGATCAAAAGATCTGGGATACTTTTCTTGTCAGTCTACAATTACATGCTTCGTATCGCTGGAAACGAGAAATTCCGAGCTTTCCAATGACCCCAAACGCACCACGATTGGAGCGATACCACATCCACTATTTCTGGGGAAATGTAGCAGTCAAACTTCACATTAAAGTCACACTGACATAAATATACGTTCTTGCCAAAATATTTCACCAAGGCTTATTTAATTTGGCCAAAAAACGATTTTATGTTTCTACCGTAACTTTTATGTCATAGGCAATCGTCAGGGGTGTTTCTCCACCCATTTCCAGTCACGACAGACTGAAGCTCTATGGTAGGAGCTTTGGCTCTTCGTCGCCATCTGTCGGCTGTATCAAAGTACTGACACCAATGAGCCTTATGCCATTCTGTTCCTCTGACTGAGACGAAGTTGAGGATAGGTTACTTAGCACTGAGGACCCTTACACTCCATTAATTTGCCTGTATAGCACGGAGCTCTTATATGAATGATCAATATTCATTCTGTTTGTTACTATTTCAATGTTTTGGGGAAATCTATTTTGTAGCATGCCTATATGGAAATAATGTTTTGAAGTAAAACTCCCAGTAAAGAGTAAAGTAAACATAGTCAAAACGTTGTCTGACTAAATCTTTATAAATTGTATCATAAATGTTTTATTTTAGTGTACAGTTACAGTTGTAGTCAAAGAGTAGGAGAAAACATTCAGTTGCATTATACATGGGGTCTTGGTTATAATGGTGATGGTATTGCCTCTGAAATTTAGACGAGCAGATATACTAGGCGAGGATGAAAATCATATTTTTTCATTTATTGCATCTCTACATGTATTTACTCTGGAATGGTAATAAGAAGGAAATTGAGTGTAACGAGTCGACAATTCAGTCTGATATCAGGCTAAATAGATAGAGGTTTACTTGAATGGATTCATATTCCTTCTTACCTAGCAAAGGAGACAAGAAAGATTCATAATAGTCCTCAGCTATTCCTGGTTCATTTTGGGTACGTTATTTTAGGCGTTTTTTCCCTAGTGCTCGGGCTTAACAGGTTATAATGCAGACATTTCCACAGTTGAACCCCTGTGAATCTGTGTATCTGTCTACATGGTTAAACCGTCCATTCACCAGTCTGTTGATGTCTGCCTGTCTGTGTCTATGGCTTGTCTATGGATGTTTCCCATCAAAGTCCTACCAGACAGCAGGTGTTTAGAACAGCAAAGGTCAAAGATGTCATGCATTGGCTATAGGTTGAATGGCTGTGATGTTACAGTATCTCTCTCTCTCTCTCTCTCTCTCAGTCTGTGTAGCACGTGTAAATGCTGTGCTGCTATGAAGCTCAGATAATCACCGTCTCTCTCCCGGCCATTTGTTGCATCGATGATGATAAATACGTGCCTAAGTGAAGCAAAGCATTGGGTGTAATGTGCTGTGGTGTACTAGTGTGTCCGTGTGTGTGTGTGTGTGTGTGTGTGTGTGTGTGTGTGTGTGTGTGTGCGTGTGCGCGCGCGTGTGTGTGTGTGTGTGTGTGTGTGTCCATGCGTGTGTGTGTGTGTGTGTGTCCATGCGTGCGTGTGTGTGTGTGTGTGTGTGTGTGTGTGTGTGTCCATGCGTGCGTGTGTGTGTGTGTGTGTGTGCGTGCGTGTGTGTGTGTGTCTGTGTGTGTGTGTGTGTGTAACAGTGTCGATGTGTGTGTTCTACACACTGTTCTGTCTCCAGCGCTCCTCTGTAATTAATTGGCTGACTGAAAGTGCTGAGCTAGCAGAGCCCACGCTGGCATGCTATGCGTGCGCGCGCCTCACACACCTACGCACGCACACAAATCTCGCTTGTATATACCTCACACCATGTTGGGTTATTGCACACGTGCACCTTCAAACAAACACACACACACACACACACACACACACACACACACACACACACACGTACGTACTGTATACGTACGTACTGTAGGTATCTACTAGTGATGCGCGGGTCAGGGTTTTTTAAGGCCCGCACCAACCCAACCCGTCATTAGAGCCAGTCTGCACATAATGTGAAAATGCCATGTATCTTACATATTTAATATGAAATGTTCTTGTTGTTGTTTTGTATGTGTTCTTATTATGCAAAACCAATAAAGAGAATTATAAAAAAAAGAAAAGAAAAAAAAAAGCCAAACCCAACCCATCCAGCAGCCCAGCCACTGCCAATTTAATGTAATATGTGCTCTCCAAGGTGTCCAAACTCTGCCCCCCCCCCCCCCCCCCCCATCTCTCTTTTTTTCTCTGTGTCTCTCTCACACACACACACACACACACACACACACACACACACACACACACACACACACACACACACACACACACACACACACACACACACACACACACACAGTTTTACTGCTCTGGATGCGTTGCGCCATGCGGCTGCTTCTTTCATGACGTTAGGCGTTCTTTCTGCTTCTTCGGTGTTACAAACTCTAAATAGCTACTGTATTATATCGGTCTTTCTTCAATTAACCAAGGTCTTCAAAAGGAGGTAGCAGGTAGGCCTAGGCTACAGAAACAGTTCTTATTCTTTCCCATTTCTTTTGATTACCTCATGCGCTCTCAATTGGTCACGTTGCAGTAAAGTTGATAGTCTGTTAACAGGAAATCTGCAGTGAATTTGTTTTCGACACTTCAAATAATAATTACAGTGAATAATCTGTAAATGTTTGTTTTAAGGACCCATAGGCTACCTCATTGAATCGTTTCTTTACTCCACCATGTAGGCTATAGTAGAGAGTGCAGCAGGTGCCAGCTTCACTCGCAGACTTGCCGTGTCTGTCTGACTGTGTGCGTGCGTGTGACACCGGTGGCCGTTAGGGTAACTGCTGACGTCAGGCTGACGGCCCCTGCACACCAACATTTCCGTCTTCAATTGGTCGATTTCGAAATGCCCCTCCTTCCCTCGCTGCAGTCTGTCGCTTGCCATCTTGTAAAGCATGCTGGGATACCTGGCATCAGGACATCGCAAGCGACAAGACGAGAGGAGGGGCCAAAACCCAAATAGACCAATTGAAGACGGAAATACAGCAAGGCAGCCAACCAAGCTGCAGCAGCGGGGCAGGGCTTGACAGGGCGAGTGCGAGTACCAGGGGCGGACTGCATAATCGGGCACGTCGGGCAAATGCCCGGTGGCCTGGCCTGGCCTAGCCTGGTAAACCGCCCGTCACGTGAACTCACATTTCATTTGGTTCTCCGTGACGGTCTGGACCCGCACAGGCAGTTTAAGATTATTGGTCGAGCCATGCCATTGCCGGGCCGACGAATCAGCGGCGGCCGTAGGCGGGCAGGCTCGTCTGGGCAAGTAGTGGGTACATGGTCTTTGTAGTTCTTTTCACTCGTCAACATCGCGGAAGTGACAGGCAGTCTGAATGAAATTGAATGTAATGTTCCCAATTCTATGTATTAAATTCTAAAAAACGACCCTCAACATTTGGGAAGGCTAAGCCACACAACTAGTTCGTTATAATCTAACTAAATGCTTCGAAGGTGACTTTACGACCGCGAGGACTCAATCAATGAATACCACGGAGATCATCCACAGGCACCTTCCGCGATCTGATTGGTTGAAGTTAACACCCACCAGCGGTGATAGACAGATGGGTCATCCAATCACCTGCCAAGTAGCTTGGACAAAGTGCCCGCCTCCGTCAGCGGGTCTGGTGACTTCAAACCCAGATCGACTGGTTTAGTGAAACCTATGTGGAGCTATACCGTCCATCTGGCAGCGTCAGGTTAGGCCTGGCCTGGCCTGCAAAAAAAAGAAAAAATCAGGCCAGGCCAGGCCACTCACTGAACAGCAGGCCAGGTGCCGCCTACTGGTTTACTAGTGGTTTTATTACTTTATTCAGGGTTAAAGTGGGTGCATCTCATTGTAAAATTGGACTTGGCCCAAATTGGGCTTCAAACGGCCCAAATCGGGCTTCAAACGGCCCAAATCTGGCTTTAAACGACCCAAATTGGGCTTCAAACGGCCCAAATCTGGCTTCAAACGGCCCAAATTGGGCTTCAAACAGCCCAAATTGAGCTTCAAACGGCCCAAATTTCAAACGGCGCCTGCTTGGTATCTAATGCCCAGCCTGAATTATGATCCCAGTCCGCCCCTGGCGAGTACATGCAAGTTGATCGCATTCGGTGTGTAGGGGGTCTGATGCTCGCGCTGGTGCGCGTGCTTGTGCTGTGTCAGCGCGAGCGATCAGCCAGCAGCCAAAACAGTGACGGCATATCTGCTTGTTACGTATGTTAGCTGATATATAATTTGCAAACGGCAACCTGGCCAATCTGTCAGCCTGGAGGGCGGAGTCAGGATAGATTAACAGAGGTTATTGTAGCGAGTGTTGCAGCCTGTTCTTGTGCCTCTTCTCTTCAGAGTGTGACATCCGTTGGATTTTCCATGAAACCACATCCCGGGTCCTTCTCATAGAAATGAGCCCACAGTCTCTTAGAGGCAACGGAGAACGTCGGGGATGGTATATATTTTTTTACTTACGTTAGATCCCATTCACGCAATAAAAAAGCTTAATGCATGTAAATTGCATCACAATTCTTACATTATCAGGCCTTTAAGCAATAAAAGTATTACACACCAAGAAAAATCCAAATCCCCAAATTAGATGACCAAATAGGTAAATGAGGAATTAATTGGGGCATCCAGTATTCACTTTTGTATTATTTTTTGTCAAAGACAAGTGTGTGGAATGCATCTATCATGCAGCAGATGAAGGTGGCTGCCTTCGTAGTAAGCAGAAGTTCAGATCCTGCCTGTGGCGATCCCTCTAGAAATCACTGCAACACTTTATCTCTCTCAACAGTAAAACCACTCACGCGCACGCACACACGCACGCACGCACGCACGCACGCACACGCACACACACACACACACACACACACACACACACACACACACACACCGCAAGGAATAAGAAGAGAGAGGGAGCAGAAGGAAAGAGGAGAACATGAGAGAGAGGGAGAGAGAAAGATGAATGAATGGTATAGTTGGTGGAGATAGCTCCTGCCTTCACACACACACACACACACACACACACACACACACACACACACACACACACACACACACACACACACACACACACACATACACACACACACACACACACACACCTCCCTCTCTCTTACTCTGCTTCATCCCTCCTCCTCTCCTCCCTCTCTCTGTAGGGTATATTCCCCCTCCATTCTCCTTGGCGCATTGCTGCAGTCAGCACAGCCACCATAACACACACGTACAGACACACACACACACACACACACACACAGACACACACACACACACGCACGCATGCATGCACATTCTCTCGCCCTATTCTCTCTAACTCCCTATCCCCTTTCTCTCTCACACACACACACACACACACACACACACACACACACAGCCCCCCGTCAGGACGACTGCATTACCTTTCCCATTGCCAACCCTCAATCTGCAAACACACACGCGCGCGCGCACACACACATGCACACACACACACACACACGCACGCATGCACACACACTGCTAATAGCCTAATTGTCTTATAAAATGTTCACTCTGATTCACAGCCATCCTGGTAGCCTGCTTGCAAAATGTCAAGCATGCTGGCTGAAATCTTTAAATGTAAGGCTAAATTTTGACAAACAGATAAAGCGGAAAATAAAGCCACCTACAGACACAGGGAAAAGTAGAACTGTTTACTTGTTGTGAATTTATACAGTTCACATCGTGGGTGGAAGTTTGCTATCATCATTAACTTGATTTGAACCTGATCTCAGGTACATTTTTTGTGGCTAAGGTCGAATTGAGGTTAAAGGAACAAAAATGAAAATTTAATTAAATTAATTAAATGAATATTCAGTCATTATCTACTGATGGAAGGCCAGGTGACATTTTTTTAGTTCACAAAACAGTCCTGAGTTTCACAGCAAAACACCGTTGCAGCATTCTCCTAAAAAATTTAAGTGATGGTGACCAACACTCAAATGTAAAATAATAATAAAAAGAAATAAACTAAAATTACCGTAAGTTTGAATAAATAAAATAAAATAAATAATAATAAAATTGATCCATACTGCTCGTCTGGCGTAATCCAAGTCTCCACAAACCCTGAGATGCCAAGTTGACTTGAGATCTCAGGTAGTAGATAATGACTGCATTTTCATTTCTGGGTGAACTGTTTCTTTAAAGTCCCTGGAAACCAGAAATATTTTTTTATTATTTAGCATTTTGAGTTCATCACATCACAGGAACCTATGTTAATAAGCCACCAGCCAAATTTGAACGATGATGAACGTCGCAAAGTATATAAATTTAGGTTTGACAGTCATCGCAAAAGTCATGAGAATCAATTAGATTTTAGAGTGTATTTTCTCCCGCGGACTGTGTGGGCGTGTCCCGTCTGCAGCAGGTCTCCTCCGAGAGAGAGAGAGAGAAGGAGAGAGAGAGAGAAGGAAAGAGAGATGGAGTGTGTGTGTGTGTGTGTGTGTGTGTGTGTGTGTGTGTTCGCGCTTTGCTCGGCGCATAGCCTACTGACAGAGAGGAAGAGATCTCTGCCGCTGCGAGTGCACAGCGTTACTGTGTGTGTGTCAGTGTGTGTGTGCGCACCTGCGTGCATGCGTGTGTGTGATTCGATTAAATCTTATGACGTGATAAGATCATGCATTTTAGCACCGCGCGCACCGCTCTCTTCAATGAGGAAATGGAAATCCAGACCTTGTAGAAAAGTGTCGATTTTTGGGATTAGGGTTGAAAGTAATGTCAACTACTTTCTGAGGCACACAATTACTCATATAAGACCCTAAATTTAATAGTTAGAAGGTTTTTGTGGATTTTGGTTTCCAGGGACTTTAAGCAAAACAGGGATTGGCTAATGTGCAGGTGAGGTAATCAGTAGAAGAGGTTAATTCTGCCTTCAAATGAAAGTCGTGAACTCGTGTTTACGAGACCGGAAGCATGTTGTGTCCACGAGTCACGACATGCTTGGCATTCAAGTGATCGTGAACATGCGCAGTTGACTAGAAGCCACTGAGGCTAACAAAGCTAACACTAGCTAGCGAGCGGCTATCTATGTTAATGCAAGAAATGCAAATAAGGCTTAATGACAGAGGGGGGAAATTAGACTGTTGAGAATATCAACATGTTCCTACACATATTATAAAATGACTATGAAAAGCTATTCACCTTATGTTCAGACGCGGGGGTGGGCCAAATTCTTCCGGGTCGTGTTAACACTTCCGGCGGTCACGGCGCCAAATATGAAAGAACGTCATGAAGAAGAGAGTTGTTTTTGTAGTGGACAGTGCAGGGCGTAAAACAAAGAATGACGTAAACGTAATTCCCTGGAATGCGAGACTTAACGAGCCAGTTAGATGGCATTGCATTCTTAGACATTGCCATTTGCTTTTATTTGGTATGTTACATACAATTGGCTAAATTATTAGTTAATTCAGAGTTAGATGATATTGGAGCTGCCGGCCTTTTTCTTTTTCTTTTTTTTTGCCGGAAGTCGTAACACGACCACACAACCGGGTCAAATGGCCGTGGCTACATAAGGTGAATACGGCTAAAATGACAATATATTTACTTTCCATCCATTACTTTCCAAGACACGTCACAAGTCGTGAACTTGAAGCGTTCAGAACATTTCCACTTGAAGATGAGCTGAACCCAGTTCACATACCTGGGTATTCAGTGCACCTATTTAATAATGTATGCAAAAAACAAATCCAAAATCGAATCTCTTTCGTTTTTCACACTTCACAGACTGAATGGTCTGGAGGCTTTTAGAGTCCAAGGAGTACACCGGGCCCAGGTGCACTCAATCAGCCTAATGACCCCAACCACCAGGCTCCTGCAAGACAGGGCCAGGAGAGGGTCGTCACATTTTATACCAGAACACTGTGTTAGTACAACTAATTACCCCCAAATTAGCTAATTTTATTAAGTACTAACACTTAATGACTACTAATTAACTATAGTTTAGGCTACTCAAACACAGTCTACCCCGGACATGTTATTTTACTCCTCCATCCTAAAACAGACCCGTTTTCATTAGTGCTGTCTGCACCGGCTGTGCCCTTGCAGGCTGTGACCTCTCTGTGTTTTTATGCCTCAAGTCTATTGTTTTTCTACCTACTGTATGCATTTAAAACACAACCTTTTAAACTCATTTCATGGGCTTTAATACCAGTTAACTAGCAGTATTTTGGGTTTATCTTAAAGGGATAGTTCGGTTTGTTTGAAGTGGGGTCCTATAAGGTACTTACATACGTACAGTCAGTGTTCTAGGTAAAGCACTCTGGACCAATCGCGCACCGTGTTTCAAGATCCAGCACTCTCAATGCATCAGGCTCAGAGCTGTTTCTCTGTAGCTTTGGGGGCCAGTTACTAAAACGTAACTTAGCCACCTAAACAAATCAATATCAGTGTACATGTACGCTCTATTTTGACATTTTTCAGCGCTTTACTTTACTTTACCGTCAAACAGCATTTTCTCTGCACCGCACAACTCAACCCGATCTCCAATTTTTTTTTTAATAGCAACGTTGCTATGTTACAATTTCGGCTCCGAAATTGTAAAATGGTAACGTACATTTCTACAGGGGTGGGCATGGTTTGGGCGTGGTTTACAGAGATTTTCTGTTTCTAACCCCTCCTCCTCCCCTAACCCTAACCCTAAGATCTCAGAACGTTACCATTTTACAATTTTCGAGCCGAAATTGTAACAGCAACGTTGGTCCAAAACGTTGCTATTTTACAATTTTCTGTGAGACTGTATATTCCTCCGCAAAACGGCTGCACAGCGCCGCAGGGCTGGATTACTCTGCTGATCTGCTCACCAACATCCGATACGTGCGTGCCGTTGTCTTGCTATGAAAAACATCACATTAATTTAAACTTTCTTGACTGTACAGAGGTACGTAAAATGGATTACCAGGCACCACTCTCCAATTCGCATATATACAATCCAGCAGTTAGTGAATGAAATGTCAATTCTAGATGTGAGTCACCTGTTATCCTGCAGTCGTCTTCCATTCAAATTGCATGGTTTTTTAGAGTTTGGTTACAGATTCACTTAATCTGTTTCCACTGCACTTATCACTTTTATCGATACAGCAACATTTCCACCTCCCTCAAGCGTCAAAACCTTTTTGCGATATTTGGAGTTTTTTTTTATCTGCAAATTGAAAATGTGCATTAAACAGGTGGATGGAAACCTACCTTGTAACTCCCACTATAAACCATCACAAGAATGCCCGCTCTAACATAGGGCTGGGCGATATGACGATATATTTCGTCTGGACGATAGAAAATGTATTTTGTCTCATATGATGCTCTATCGTTTATATCGTTGTGTTGCAAATCACACTCTTTACGGCAATATTGTCCGTTATTTGGATGACGCTGTGCTTTCTTCATTCTGTTTTCTGCATTTGCGCTGGGTTAAGTCCGCGTTTGATCCATATTTGCGTGTGTCCTCCTAACGTTAAACCTGGCAAAACATCTCCTCCCATCCTCTCATCATCCCAAGGAAATCCCTTGATAGTCCGGGAGCCAAAGGCTGTTTTTTTTATGAACCTTGTTTCGTCGGATAAAGTTTTTTTCTCTGCTGATTCTTGTAGTTTGGGGGTACCTATTCAAAATACAGGAGGGTGCCCGGTGAGCACCCTTGAGCATTTTTAGATATTAACCCCTAAAGTGCCAAAATCCCCTTAAAAATAGGGATTTATGAGATTTCATGCAAAATCCTCAAATCAAATTTGCTTTCTCCAATGTTTATTCATAAAGGAGGAATGAGGTAATGTATAATGTAGCTTATTTGATTCCCCCGCCATGTGCCCCCCCCTCCCCATCCCCAATAAAAACATGAAATTTGCAGAGGACTTTTAATCTGATAAATCAATCCTAGGTGTTGAAGCGATGCAGGTTTGCGCAAGTCAGACCCTTCTCCCCCACTCCTCTCTCTGGCACTGTGTGTGCGTGCGTGTGCGCACATGTGTGTGCGTGCATGTGCGCGTGCGTGCATGTTTCACCGGCTTTGAGCCGTGGCACTTTCTGTCTCCACTCTCAATTCCTTGTACAGCCAGGGGGAGAGGGGTCTAGGTGCACTGTTCAAATCCTGTGCACACATCTCGGCAGGGGAGTTTCTAGGGAGTGGCCTTGGCCACCCCAAAATCCTGAAGGTGCTGGCCAACAATACCGTCTTTCAGAGGCTGTAGCAGGCTCATTTTTAAGCTAGAGTGACGTTAGGCTAGATTTTGGCAAGGGAAAACCTTTCTACATCCTTCCTAAATGCCGCAATCAGTGCCACCCTTGCTTGAGTCTGTGCCCCACCTGGGCCACCCCACTCAAAATGGCTGGGACACTGCATCTCGGCTCACGCACATCTCGCCTCAAACAGACACACATGTCACTTATAGATGTGGCTGCGCTGCTTAAAGTGTCTTGGGGGTATGCGCGCATTGATGAGTTTTGTTGGGACTTTATGTTCACTGATGGCTGATAGTGGGCTCTCTGGAGTTCCGGTAAGACATTTCCAGAAAGCAGATGACCTGATGAGAGCCTTATGGATCAGATTGTGAGTCAGACCAGAACAGCCAAACTTTGGGTTTAGGTCTTGGTGAAACCAATGATGCTGATGCTGATGTCATACATCTGGGCTGAACGTGAGGGTGACTGGCTTCTCCATCTGACCACATTCCAGAAGATGCTTACCTACTACTTTGCAGCTGGCCATGTCAACCATGTCTGGTATGGCCTCTACTATCTTCGTTCCATGGAGAAGCTTCCTCCACAAAGGAATTTTCTCCAGGGGCAGCATGTGATGTGACACCTTAGTGGAATATGGAATGGCCTGTGGATCAACCAGTTCATAACTACTTTCGTGAGGTACGGCCACAGTGATGGAGGGATCATTGGAATAACCATGAAGCCAGAGGCAGTGAAGATCTGGGCCCTGAGCCACCACATATGCTGCAAGATTGAGTCAGACATGAAGCATATGGAAGATGATGAGACAGATACTAGAAAGGTTCATCTCTATCACAAGGAGGAGGCTAAAGCCATGGGTTAAGCAGATGCCAAAGTCATGGACAGGGCTGGACTTTGTCAGAAACTGGAAACCTGCCTCCATCCATTGGATCCTAACGAACATCCAGGGGCAAAAGCATCGTGAACATCAAGATCACCCCACCAGTGGCAGTGCCGTAATGATTGGGGAGGCAATGTTAGAAGATTTTGAGAGGACCTGGTCAGAGGGATTTTACAACACCATCTCAAACAAAGTAAAGACAATGACAACAACCAAATCAATCCAATTTGACAACTCCACAATTTATGACCTAAATGCCATCGATTCAAGGGTAATCACACTGTTGTTTAGGGAGGACGAGGACGGAATGCAAATTTGTAAAGTCTACACTGAAGAAGTCATTCCAAGTCAAAATCTCCAGGAGGAATGCCAGTGTCATTGATGGATCAGCCCTTCTTTGGACATCCACTGGCCAGCTGATGGCACCATAGCCGATTTCATCAAAAATGATAAGACACGGCTGAATTCATACCTATCAGACAGTGATGTGTACCTCCTCTTCGGCAGCTACTCTGATTACAGTACTGTATCAAGTCCATCACCCGAGATGTCACAGAGACAGGGCTCACCTAGAAACACCATCTCTTAGCTCTTATGTGAGGAACTGACCCAGGAAGGATCAGCTTTTCCATCTACAGAGGACAAGCAAACACAAGTTGGTGGTGACAGGGAGGAGCCATGTGACAGGGGAGGAGCCATGCCCCATTGAGATCAGGTTGGAAGAAAGAAGGAGCCAATATGATATAGAAAATCAACAGGAAGAAACTGACACCATCATTGTCCAAAAGGTCCTGAGGTGTGCTGGAGAAGCCCATCAAATCTCAGTGGTTTCTGATGACACAGATGTGTTCATCCTACTCCTTCACCATTACCATCAGGAAGGACTGGATACACCACACATTATTGAATCGCCCCACAAGGAAAGGGCAATAGTGGACATCAAGTCAACATTGGCCAAGCCTTCACAAATTGTGAAGAACCTTTTACCAGTCCATGCCATATTGGGATGTGACACTGTAGCGTCTTACTATGGGTTGGGAAAAGGCTCTGTCATCAAAGTCCTCAAAACTGTACGAACTATCTGCCATTAGCAATCTGGATGCACCGTTCCAACAGGTCCCCGACCAAGCCACTGCCTTCATCTCAGCCTGTTCTGGTATAAAGGAGAGCACAGACATGTCACACACAAGGCTACTTGTCTGGGAGGAAAAGAATGGGAAAGGACACATGTCTGCTCCAAACTTAGCTGCTCTACCGCCAGCGAATGAAGCATTCATTGAGAATGTTAAGAGGGCCCACTTTCAAGCAATATATTGAAATATCAATGTAAATCTGCCACTAGCATTGAACACTGAGGCATTTGGACGGAAAAAAAACATGCAACAGGTCACTGAGCCAAACCACTCTACTGGAAGATTGCAAACTTGTCCCAGACTACATTTTGGAGATGATACAGGTGTGGCTAAAACCCTTTTAACTCCAATAAGTGCAACTGTGGAGTGCCTGGTTTGCCATGCACAATGTTCTGTGCATGTTTCAGGGTAGGATGCACAATACCCAAATAGGCTTAACTACCATCAGGACCATCAGCAGCAAAATGTATCCTTCACAGCACACCTCCCAGTGTGTATCATCTACTCTGAATCTCTACATGCCAATGAGCAAAGGCTCAATGGATGTTCTCATCCAGCATGACCCCTATAGTCATAAACAGTTTGTTTTGCTGGCATGGCTTAAAAGGGTTAATATTATGTAATGTGGAATGAAATACATTGTACATGACCTCCTTTATGAATAGACATTGGAGAAAACAAATTAGATGCATTTGATTTGAGTATTTTGCATGAAATCCCATAAATCCCTATTTTTCTGGAATTTTGGCAATTAAGGGGTTAATATCTGAAAATGCTCAAGGGTACTCACCGGGCACCCTCCTGTATTTTGAATAGGTACCCCCAAACTACAAGAATCAGCAGAGAAAAAAACTTTATCCGACGAAGCGAGGTTCATCCCCATGGCTCCCGGACTATGAGGGCCAACAACAAAACTTCTATCGTTAGCTTTAGCTTTTAGCTTTCCCTGGGTGAGTTGTGTTGGTTGGATAACCGTGAAATCCCGGAGTGGAGTACTTTTGTTGAGTGTATTAGATCTTTCAACAGTAACTACAACTTCTTCAACGATAAATAAACAAACGGAAACCAGTATAAAAGAATGGTCTTTACTGAACGTTCTCAGTCATTACAGCATTTGCAGTAGTACTGTAACAGGCTTGCTGTCTAATCTTAAAGACCCTTGAAACCCAACATAAATGCATTTTGAGTTCATCACACCACAGGAACCTATGTTAATCAGCCACCAGCCAAATTCGAATGATGATGAACGTTGCAAAGTATATGAATTTAGGTTTGAAAGTCATGGAGAAATAAGCAAAATTCTCCCCTCTCGCTCCCTCTGGGATTGTGTGGGCATGTCCACATTGAACCTGTGTGTGCGCGTGCGTCCGTCCGTGCATGCGTGTGTGTTTGGCTCGCTGGCCTGACTGCTTCCTCAAATTCTGGACGAATCATGCGCGAGGCAGACCTCCACACTCTGCCATGGCCGGCCACATTCGGATAGAGTCCGCAAAGACGCAGCGCCACACACACACACACCCCGCGCTCCATTCGATAGAGAGAGACTGAGCAGGCTGCCGGCAGGTTCACGAAGGTTTTGTAGAACGGACCGAGCTTATGACGTGATAAGATTTTTCTTTTGAGCACGTCGGGCACTGCTCTCTTCAATGCGTAAGTGGAAATCCAGCCCTTTATTATTTAAAGCGATTTTGGGGGTTTGGGTTGAAACTAATGTCTCCTACTTTCTGAGGCACCCAATTACTCACATAAGACCCTAAATAACTGTAGAAGGTTTTTGTGGATTTTGGTTTCCAGGGACTTTAACACGTTAAGTGCCATAGCCGAGATAATTCGTCTTACATAATCCAACGCTTGAGTGCCAGAGCCGAGTTTACTCGTCTTACATAAACATTTTTTTTTTTTGACGGTGGGACATCAATCAACAACTTTTACATCTTCGAGATCACTATTGGAGCAAGAGAATGTGTATAATCTATTTTACCGACCCACTAAGTGTTGACAGTGCTCCCCCAGACGACCGAAATCAAAGAAAAAACTGCCGCGGGAGCAAGCCATTCAAGGAAATGGCGAGGCGATTTTACAGTAATCCATTTCAGACTTGTCTTGGCCGAGAGCGGCCGCGCGCAGGCAGCAGCACACAGAGAGCGGAGAGCGATTTGCAAAATAGATTATAGGTGAAACACACTTTGAAACACCTCAGAAAGGCCAGAATCAACATCTGCCCATCGCCCACGCATTCCCCGGCCCATCTTGACTCGCACAAGGAGCGTCCGCACGCAGGCAAGCAGGCAGGCAGGCACGCAGGCAGGCAGGCAGGCAGCAGCAACGCGCTTCTGACACGCCCGCTGTAAAGCCAGGAGGAAGGAGGAGAAGACACACGGAGGGAGGAGTTTGAATGAGAGGGGTGTTTCCTGTTGTTATGGAGGAAATTACTGTTCAAAACTATTGTTTAGAATGTCTGACGGTCTTACTGATGCCAAAAATGAATGGTTAAAGTGACTGTTTCACAAAAAGCCATTTATCTCTGAATAAATTTCCAGACGCTGAAACCATGCTGTACTCAACGGCTAATATCTACATAACTACTAACTCTGCAAACTAACTCTTTTAGACAGAGAAAGCACACATTCTATTAGTTATTTTTAGATGATTGGTGTTCATGAATTCTTAACAGAAAATAATCCTCGGCTGTTGTAAAATGAGCCAGAATCGTCAAAAACACCCCTGGCACAACTTACCTACAGGATTGAAAACATGACTGGCACTCAATGTGTTAACATTGTTCTTCTTCTATTGTTTTATTCTTCTTCTACTGAACATGTAGTGTAGGTAGTTTGACGTTGACTAAAGAAATACTGCCGCCTAGTGGCCGCTTTTAGATATGATTCCAAATTAGTGCTTAAATCAAACACATCAATAGCAAATGCTACATAAAACAAATACAACAGAGTGAACTGAACTGGTAACATGGAAATCCCGAAGTGGAGCATTTTTGTTCCTTTATAAACGAACTGAGAGAACTGGACTGAACTATAGGCTAAATAACTTTTATTCTACCCGTTTTGCTCTAATGTAATCTTTGAAAATCGTACTGGTGGTGTGGTTCAGTTTGTGTTTCATTCTACTGCCCTGCAACTAATTATTATTATTTGTGTTGTAAAGAATAGCCATGCTTATCTGTATTCTGAATGCATGTATCCTTTGTGAGGATTGACAACATTTTAACTGGTTTAACTGCTACATAAATAAATGGCCATGTGGTCATTTTATATAAACTATCAATTGAATTTACAGAAAATATGCTATATCATGATATATATCAGTATCGGGATATGAAATTACCTATATCGGGATATGAGATTTTGGTCATATTGCCCAGCCCTACTCTAACATGTCTTTTTTTCTGAAGGTTTTCTATCTTGGTCAGAAATAGTTGCTCAGTTTTGCTTTTTCCAGCTGCCTCACCGACCAAAATTAGGTCATTTTTATCCGTTGGCGATCCAGAGAAGGTCATCCATGCTTTCATCTCTCCCTCTTTAGATGCCTGCAACTCTCTCCACTCCAGCCTCAGTCAAAAGTCACTCTCACAGTCTCTGCTCCAACAACATGCAGTCACTTTTATACCCAAGATCTCATGACTTCTCCTCTATCATTTGTACACTAGTTGCATGTTAGTCTTTAGCTCAAACTGATTTTAACATTTGGATTACTGGCAAAAGGCTCCAATTCCAAAAGGCACAGATATCAGCAGTCACTCACCTTTTACCCCATGAGCTGGAGGATCATTGCTCTTGGTAGGGATTGTGTAGGATGGGGCAATACTACTACTACTACTATACCATCACCACCACCACCACCACCACCACTATACTACTACTACTACTACTACTATACTACCACCACCACCATCACCAC
>NC_139626.1:22067842-22075342 GCF_964638095.1 Poromitra crassiceps
AGAAATGTAACTGTTTAAAAGTGATATAATTGTCTGGTAGACGTGACCTCCCTGATTTCTAAGTTAAAACAGCCCGGAAATATGTTGGGGATGCAATTCTCGGCCGGGATACGGAAAGGTTCACGGCACCTGTGGCAAGCGCAAATTAGAGCCATGCCAAAATCATCTGCGCCCCAAAATGCCTGCGCAAACGGGATTTGGGCGGTCTTAACTACCAGAATTATTCACAGGCGTGGCCAGGCAAGGCTGGGCATTACGTCAATCAAAACCAATCAGATTCCCGTCTCGCAATGGCTGTTTGCGCGAGGCTGCCTCGCCGAGGCATGCAATATGCTGTAATTCTCTCCATGCGTAATAGAGTGTACTCACTCGTGCGAGGACAGAGAGAGCTTATTGACAGATCGTCTGTGGTGCCAACGACCCTCCGGGTGGTTATGAAGGTAAATAGCCTATGTCCATTGT
Organism: Poromitra crassiceps; assembly: GCF_964638095.1. Lineage (NCBI taxonomy): Eukaryota > Metazoa > Chordata > Actinopteri > Beryciformes > Melamphaidae > Poromitra > Poromitra crassiceps. Next base: position 22,068,305 of record NC_139626.1, read on the forward strand.
CCAACAAGTTTTCCCAATTAATTTCCCTCTTTGCGATGTGATAAAAGTTTCTCAGTGAGTTATAGTTGATTGCCTCACTGAATTATCTGCTAATACCCAATTTTAGCAGCATAATTTGATGTCTAGGCTGTGCGTAATGACATCTCCAAAAGGAATTCTACTTTGCACTGCGCTGTGCTGCATGGAGATTACGGGTGCGCTCCGAGAGCGTATAAGGTCCTTTTCAAAACTCTTAGCGCAAAGTAATTGCGTGCTGCTGACGATAGGGTAATAATGCCATCTATCACCACATTTTAGCGCTGAAACGTCTGCTTTGGCTTGTGGCAGCCAATGCCCAGTACAATTATCACAGGCATGTGCTTGTGTCCGCCCCCAATTTGCATTGCGCATGGCGTTAAACGAGCGCAAACGCTAAATTAGTGCTTTTGGGAAGATAGAGGCCGGTGTGTTTGCTCTGTGAACAGATCCTTACAGTCTCTAGCTTTAGTCTTTGACTGTAAGCTGATGGAGACAATGACAGGGTTCCCACGGATCCTTGAAATCCTTCAAAGTTGGTGAATTTGAGGGGGGGGAAATAAGACCTTGAAGGGTTTTGAAAATAGACATAAATAGATATGGGTTATTGAAAGTGCTTGAATTTATATATTTAAACTTAAGCAATATATTGTTTTGCTGTGCGGTGTTAGAGAAGGCATTTCAACCGCCTATGCCGCATATTGGCTTGCCTCGCCTCCTCTCGACTTGCATTTCTTGGTTTCCGCTGGCCAGTACCGGGCTGAGGTGATACCGGGCTGAGGTGATACCGGTCTGAGGTGATACCGGGCTGAGGTGATACCGGGCTGAGGTGATACCGGGCTGAGGTGATAGCGGGATGAGGTGATACCGGTCTGGACTAATACCGGTCTGAGGTGATACCGGTCTGAGGTGATACCGGGCTGAGGTGATACCGGTCTGAGGTGATACCGGGCTGAGGTGATACCGGGCTGAGGTGATAGCGGGATGAGGTGATACCCTCTCTTGTAGGTTTTGCACAAACTCTCCTGTTATTCCAGCATTTTGTCTTGCTGGCTTGAGTCCCTTCTGAAATTCAAGATTCAAGATTATTTAATAGCCATATAAGCAAACATGTTACAAACAAGGAATTTGTCTTTGTGCAGCAATCACAGCAATACATGGAGCAGACAGAAAGACAATCTTCAAATGATAAATTATAAAGTGCAAAGTAACAGATCTTTAAAGTGACATATAGTGGAGTCAATATAAATGTCCATGTAATAGGTCCATGTGGTCCAGTAAGTCCTTAAGTGATGTATAGTGGGGGGACGGGGTTGTGTCTGTGGGAGAATATCCATATAAAATGACTATGTAAAAGACTGTGTAAGATGTCCTGTGTCTGAGGGATGATGTCCATGGGGGGGAGTCCTGATTTTGGGGGCTTTCAGGTTTCATTGAAGAGGCATATAGCAGTTGGGTAGAAGCTGTCCCTGTGACGGGAGGTTCTGGTACTGCAAGACATCTGCCATGGGGGAGGACCCTGAAGAGTTTGTCCTGGATGGAGAGTCAGCCATAATCTTCTGAGACCACTTTAGCATCCCTGCAGTGTGTAGGTCTTGAATGGATGGCAGGCAACACGGGTGTGCAGCTCCTCAAAAATGTGACTCCGCTGCGTCAACGCGGACGTGACGTGACCAGCACAAGAGCTGTGATTGGCCGTTGCCTTGGGCCACGCACATATCCGCTGACGTAGTTGTTGTGAGGAATGAGGAAATGCCATTTCCTCATTTAACAGTGCTTGTCCCTCATCTAGTAGTCTCACGTAGTCAGACCCACCGTTGACGTCATCAAGCTTCTGATATATCGGAGCTGCTGATATCATCTATGGCTGGTACTGCGAGACTACTCATCTAGCAAAGCCTTCTGCAGGCTCACCGGAATGAGTTTTGAACTGGAGGGACAATAAAATGTCCCCCCACCGACATGATTGCAAGTTCTTGGTAAACGACATGATAACGTCATATGTAATGGACATAAGTGTACCACAAGCCACCTAGTGTTTTGGACGTGTACCGCAGCCAACGCGCCAAGTTATGTTCGAGTATGCACAGTCTCGCTGTCGCCACTAGTCGGCAGCAAGGCTCCAAGTCGAGGCTGCGCAGAACCCTGTCAGCGCCTTAACACATTGACTGCCAGCCGTTTTTTTTTGCTGTAGGTAGCTTCTGCCAAGCCGTTTTTTGAGGATTATGGCTCATTTTACAAGAGCCGAGGATTCGTTTCAGCTTGGAGTTTGTGAACATACAATATCTCAAAAGTACTAATAGAATGTGTACTTTCTCTGTCTAAAAGAGTTAGTTTGTAGAGTTAGTAGTTATGTAAGCATTAGCAGTTGAATACAGCATGGTTTTAGCGTCAGAAAGAATATTCAGAGATAAACGGCTTTTTGTGAAATTGGATGGAACAGTCACTTTAACCATTCATTTTTGGCTCTCTCTCTCTCTCTCTCCCTCCCCCTCTCGCTCTCTCTCTCTCTCTCCCTCCCTCTCGCTCTCCCTCCCTCTCTCTCTCTCTCTCTCTCTCTCTCTCTCTCTCTCCCTCCCTCTCGAGTTGCTTCAACTCCTCCCTCCGTGGGCGGACAAGCTTGTCACCAGTCAGTGCTTTGCTGCTCTCCTGTGCCTGCATGTCTGCACGGCCGCTGTTTGAGGAAGTCGGGATGGACTCGCTCGTTTGGAGTTTTGGTTGAGAGAAGCTTTTGCGATTCTGGTCATATTTATGCTGCGTGTTTCAAAGTGTGTTCCTCCACCTGTAATCTATCACCCGATCATAGTAGATCGGCTGAATCTATTATGTAAATTTGCAATCCCGCATCGCCAGCAATCAGCGCGAAAAGCGTTTTCCCCCATCCATTTTTCATGAGAATGGCTGGGCTGAGAATGGCGTGACAAGTTAAAAAAATGCTTTCCTTCCTCTAGCCAGGAGAGCACTGTTGCCACTTAGTGGGTCGGTGGAATGGGTTGTAAACGTTCGGTGGCTCCAATAATTATATAAGAGATGTAAAAGGGTTAGATGCACAACCCACCGTCAAAAAAAAAAAATCGATGCCAAAAACGTGTAAACACGTTGTTGGCAGGGAACAGCTGGATTCTGAAAACGTGTTCATACGTTGTTGGCAGTGAATGTGTTAAGAGTGCCAATGCTGCCTTTGGCACCTTGAACTTCCTTAGCTACCGAAGAAAGTACATCCTTTGTTGTGCATTCTTGGTGAGAGCTTTGATGTTCAGCTCCCATTTCAGGTCCCGGCTGATTGTTGAACCCAGGAAGGGGAAGGACTCCACAGTATAGACTGGAGAGTCACCCAGGGTGATGGGGGAAGGTGGGGCTGCATTTTTCCTGTAGTCCACAACCATCTCCACTGTCCACTGTCTCCACTGAAAGTCTAAAGATGGTGGAGCACCGGACTCCAAATGTAAAACAAACACACACACACACACACACACACACACACACACACACACACACACACACACACACACACACCCACAACAACAACAACAACAACAACAACAACAACAACAACAACAACAACAACAACAACAACAACAAAAAGTCAATAGTTTGTAAGTAATGTGTTTTTGTCACACACTGCAAATAGATATATGGTCCTGGAAGATGTATGGTTCTGGAAGATGTGTTCCCTCCTCAGGGCACAATCTGCAACATCTTGCAGCAGCAATAAATATGCCATTGTGCGAGTAGGTCTAGGGTGCAGAAATAGGCCTACTTTGGCCCTATAAATAGAGTAGGTCTAGGGTGCAGAAATAGACCTACTTTGGGCCTATAAATAGAGTAGGTCTAGGGTGCAGAAATAGACATACTTTGGGCCTATAAATAGAGTAGGTCTAGGGTGCCGAAATAGGCCTACTTTGGGCCTATAAATAGAGTAGGTCTAGGGTGCAGAAATAGGCCTACTTTGGGCCTATAGAGTAGGTCTAGGGTGCAGAAATAGGCCTACTTTGGGCCTATAAATAGAGTAGGTCTAGGGTGCAGACATAGGCCTACTTTGGGCCTATAAATAGAGTAGGTCTAGGGTGCAGAAATAGGCCTACTTTGGGCCTATAAATAGAGTAGGTCTAGGGTGCAGAAATAGGCCTACTTTGGGCCTATAAATAGAGTAGGTCTAGGGTGCAGAAATAGGCCTAATTTGGGCCTATAAATAGAGTAGGCCTAGGGTGCAGAAATAGGCTTACTTTGGGCCTATAAATAGAGTAGGTATAGGGTGCAGAAATAGGCCTACTTTGGGCCTATAAATAGAGTAGGTATAGGGTGCAGAAATAGGCCTACTTTGGGCCTATAAATAGAGTAGGGCTAGGGTGCAGAAATAGGCCTACTTTGGGCCTATAAATAGAGTAGGTCTAGGGTGCAGAAATAGGCCTACTTTGGGCCTATAAATAGAGTAGGTCTAGGGTGCAGAAATAGGCTTACTTTGGGCCTATAAATAGAGTAGGTATAGGGTGCAGAAATAGGCTTACTTTGGGCCTATAAATAGAGTAGGTATAGGGTGCAGAAATAGGCCTACTTTGGGCCTATAAATAGAGTAGGTCTAGGGTGCAGAAATAGGCCTACTTTGGGCCTATAAATAGAGTAGGTCTAGGGTGCAGACATAGGCCTACTTTGGGCCTATAAATAGAGTAGGTCTAGGGTGCAGAAATATACCTATTTTGGGCCTATAAATAGAGTAGGTCTAGGGTGCAGAAATAGACCTACTTTGGGCCTATAAATAGAGTAGGTCTAGGGTGCAGAAATAGGCCTACTTTGGGCCTATAAATAGAGTTGGTCTAGGGTGCAGAAATAGGCCTACTTTAGTTTGGGCCTAGAAATAGAATATTCACACATATATTTGTGTGATATATATTTGTATATACACTTATATTCATTGAATATGGGATGGCATGGTGGCACGTAGGGTTTATGCGATGTCATGAAAATACCCATCGTGATTGTTTTACGGTGAAACATCGTTTTGGACGATGGCATCGTCGCGGGTGGGGGGAATAATTAATTATTTATTAAATCGCTGCGTTGCTGTAATTCCATTTGGCTAGCCGCTGCAATGCGTTCACATTAACAACACAGGACAGCTGAGCTCTATGATACCAGCGGGCTTGGATAGGCTATTAGCCTCTGCTCTGTGCTACAGCACAGAGCCAGGCGACTGAAGTGGGCAGCGGCTGTCACTACCAGCAATTTGAACGGCGCAAAACAAATAACGTTAACGTTACAGATCCTCACCAACAACATGTGTGTGTTGAATTTAACTAGCTGGCAGAAAACTGACTGAATGACTGGCTGATATAACGTTAGATTTGCGTGGGCTAGAGAGAGTTTAGGATAAATGGCTAGAGAAAGGCAGCTGCTGTATCTAGTATGGAGCAACACCAACTTTCACTTTGGAAACAGGCGAGTTAAATTCACAGTTGAAGACTTGTACTCACTTTGGGTTGAAAACAGGAAAGAACGTGAAGTTTCCTCTTTGTCTTAAAAAGTTTTCACAACACAGCCGACTTCTCACGCGCTGGGGACGCCCCGGCGACATTAAACAATCGCACCCAGTTCAGAGAAGCAGTGGCGCGGAGGAGGGGGAGTGGAGGCTTTCCTGAACTGAACTGGGCGCGCTTGTTTAATGCCGCCGGCGCATCCCCCGCGCGTCACGGTAAGTGGACTTGGCCTTTTTTATTATTAAAACGGCACAATTTTAATTCGAACAGATAATTAATTACGATAATCCGATGTAGAAGGCTCAGAGGTCGATGGGGGGTCGGCCCATGGCATCGACCATCGTGCCAACCCTAGTGGCACGAACAATTGATGTGAATTGTAGTGTTAGTGTACTGTTGATTTATTTTGAAAGACCATAATGCTTTGTAAAATAATGAAAATGTGAGTGTGCTCTTGGGGGTGCGTAGATTCTGTTCTTCTTACCTATGAACACATGCCAAATGAGAAAACAGGTGAATGTCAGAATCCTCATGGACACTGCGTAAGTGGGTTTTCAGAAGACATTTTGTCTTGAGTATGGTTGGTAAATGACGCCTATTGCTCTTTGGTCATTAATTCCAAAGTCTGTTCTCTAAAATGTCGCTTTTTCATAAGTAAAGGAGATTGTTTAGGTGTTTGATTTTTCAAATGCGGCAGGTCTTATTTTGGAAAGAAAGTCATCTTCCTCTTCTCTCACCCTCTCTTCCTCTCACCCTCTCCCTCTTGCTCTCACCCTCTCTTCCTCTCACCCTCTCTTGCTCTCTCCCTCTCTTTCTCTCACCATCTCTTCCTCTCTCCCTCTCTTCCTCTCACCCAATCTCCCTCTCACCCTCTCACCCTCTCTTCCTCTCACCCTGTCTTCCTCTCTCCCTCTCTTCCTCTCACCCTCTCACCCTCTCTTCCTCTCTCCCTCTCTTCCTCTCACCCTCTCTTCCTCTCTCCCTCTCTCCCTCTCACCCTCTCTTCCTCTCACCCTCTCTTCCTCTCCCCATCTCTTCCTCTCACCCTCTCTTCCTCTCTCCCTCTCTCCCTCTCACCCTCTCTCCCTCTCTTCCTCTCACCCTCTCTTCCTCTCACCCTCTCTCCCTCTCACCCTCTCTCCCTCTCACCCTCTCTCGTCTTCTCTTCCTCAGGGGCGGAGCGACCCTATCAGCCCAGAGGGGGCGAAGCTCTTAGGGGGGCCCCATCAAAAAAAAAAAAAAAAAAAAAATTTTTTTTTTTTTTTTTTTTGAAGGCCAGGCCAGGCCGCAGGGCCGGTTCCAGAACAAGATGACTAGGGGTGCATCCTAGATAGGAAGGGGTGCAGATGCCCGGCCGAAGGCCGGGCCCACTCGGGTGGCCGGCCAAAGGCCGGTCGCCCGAAAAATTTGACATGTTATTTTACTAAAAATAATGCATTTGACCATCATTTCAAGTAGAATGATACCACCCAAGCAAGAATATTTCAAGTGTTTCAAGTGCTTTACTGAAATATTTGGACCATATAATGATAATACAATTATCTCAACC
>NC_139626.1:22080342-22097842 GCF_964638095.1 Poromitra crassiceps
TTAAGTCATCAACCTGCGTGTGCAGCGTTTCGATGTTTTTGCATTTTATCCACTTTCGGACTCACTGTGTTGTTTTTGTCCTCCAGTGCGCTGATGCGCTTTTCCGCATTAGAAACTCTGTTCACGGTTGCATTATTTTCTTTAGTGAGTGAGTGGATGGACTTCTGCACGTTTTCAAACTTGTTTTCAAGCTGCTCAAACCTCTGAGCGATGTCGGACTTAATCGATAGTGTTTCACGGAGTAAAAGTTTAGCCCAAGCCGTGTATCTCCAGCCTCCAGCAGGTGAGTCATTTCCTCATTCATGGCGGTGATTGCTTCGTCTTTTTCTTTCTGCTTACCTGTGTTGTGTTATGTTATGTTATGTTATGTTGTTAAAAGAGGGCAAGAGAGGAAATTAAAACAGAAGTGGATTTATAGTTAGAAAGAGTGCTAAAAAAGAGAGATTTTTTTTTTTTTTTTGGAAAAAATCCATAGATAAGCCGCACCGTTATATAAGCCGCAGGGGCCAAAAAAGGCCAAAAAACGGGAAAAAAGCCGCGGCTTATAGTCCGGAATTTACGGTAGTCGTTTAATCGTTTAACCGCCTACTCATTTATTAACCGGTTAGTATTTTACTAGTCGGTTAAAGGCTGCATCTTGTTCTTCACGTTATTGACGTTAGTGGCTCCAGCGCAACTCGGAGGAGAGATAACTATCTGAAGCTTTCTTTGTTGGAGTCCAGGTATGTTTTACAAGAAAATGCTCGTCATTGTCGACGATAACGTTATCCGACCTGGCTAACAGTGGATACTCGCTTGCTTGCTGTGTACCGGCTCAAAGTAGTAGGCTACGTTCTTTATTTTACCCCCTTCACTGTCCGCTCCAAAAACAACTCTCTTATTTTGCGCCGTGACCGCCGGAAGTGTTAAAAGGACCCGGAAGAATTTGGCCCACTGTAAGGTCTGAACATAAGGTGAATACTTTGATATAAAAACCAATAAACGGGGCAACTCCAATCTTGAACAATCTCAGCATGAGACGCCAGCTCTATTATTCTTCCGCTTCCAGCATAACCTAGCATCAAGCGCGCCCGCAACAACACACACACTTCCGTTTCCTGTCTTCAACATAAGAGCCTACAGTGCATTGGCTGTCTAGAACGTAAACATAAATTATATAGCACCTTCATAAAAATAGCTTACACAATCATGCAAGACACGCTGAAACTCCGTCCTACAACATTATTCATAATAAATGCCATGCATTGCATTGGCAAACGTATCAGAAATGTATTTCTCTTTAATTTGTTCACCTTTATTCAGTCAGTTGTTGTTACATCAATAGAATTTCAATTAACAGCTTGTACTGAATGTTTGGGCTAAAATAGCTCCTAAATACACAAAACATTTGCATTTTAAACTTTTAAACTTTTTATTTAATATGTATATTAAATTGCGAGTTTTCTTGCTTATAGACTAGTCGACTAGTCGCAAATAAAATTTGAGACTAGTCGGCGGGGAAATTAGTCGAAATTCCCATCCCTACTCGATACCACTTCACACCTACGGCATGCGACGTGACATTAACCTCAAAGTAGCAAGCCAGCGTCAAGCTCACACAGCTGTTAATGCATGCAGAGAAGCTTGGCTGTAGTGTTCACTATGACAGCCTGTTTGTTTGCATCTCTGCCTGGAGCACTTTGTGAGGAGAAATAAAAAGCTATCAGGTCAGTAATCAGCTGATAGGGCTACAGCCTGCACCGCATCGCTCGCCCATTCACTGTCTGACTCCAGGGCCGCTGGAAGTCATTTTAAGCAGGGGGTGCTGCAAGGAAGGGACTTTTTCCGAAATAAAGTTTGGATGTTATTTGGACGTTTGGATGTTTTTTTTGCCATATTTAGAGGAATATCTCATTTTAAATTAACATTAGGATTATACTGTTGTGTGTAGTATTTTCTCCTTTTCTCACTCACTTTCATGTCACCACCTTCTCTCCCTTTAGGTCGTTTTACACTACAACAGACAGCAACACAGGCAGAAACACTGAGCTTATTATTATATTTTATTATCTTATTATTATAAACCAAACATCAAAAATAGCATCTCCACCCTCTTTGCTTTGCTCATAAACCCTAAATATCGCAGTATAAAACGCATTTTAATACTTTTTTTTTTAATTTAGACTGCAATTCCAATGAAAAACAGCAGAGGGTACTCTGCAGCACCCCCCGCCCCCCCCCCCCCCCCCCTTCACGTGGCCCTGTCCATGGTCTGACTGTGTTAGCTGCAGTTAGCCACGTAGCCTGCAACACGCTAGAAAACTTTCTGTTCAACTTACAGGTTAACATTAGTTGCTCTTCTAGCAGACAACACAGTGCTGTGGAACAAGCAAAGGCTTACCAGATCGTAATACGTGTCCCGTAATCCATACTGCCTTAAAGTTTAACGTGTTAAAAGTGTATCGTTAATGTCTGTGAATTTAACAGTTTTCACAATGTCACTTCCGGTTTATTGGTTTGGCCTTCAAAATAAAAGCACGATAAAGTTAGTTTTTACAATAAACATTAAAGTAGTAATCTAACTATGAGACCCAACATAATGAACATAAGAACATGAGGAACCTCTAGTTGAATGTTTGAATGAAAATAGACCAGCAGAACTAATACAATGGAGATGCACAGATATGTGGTTTACTGTAAATGGTTGAATCATAGCATACTTCTTTATTTTTAATGGGAAACCATATTTCCTTATTTAATGGGAAACTTTTGTTTTATAAGGCATCAAGAGAAGAGACTATCAAGTATAGGCAATACCCATTATGCAAAATGTGTGTGGTCTTGTGCAAACTAAGTACTTTTGTAGATAATATATACTAAAGAAAATGACTAAAACCCATAATCTTGAAAAGTTATCTTTTAATTAACCATAAGGCGTAAAAAAAAACAGTTTGTCGACCCCTAATTAAATACTCGGTATCGGTATTCGGTATCAGCAAGTACCCAGATGTCAGTACTCGTACTCGTACTCGGTCAGCAAAAGTGGTATCGGGACATCCCTACAAATAAGTTATGTTTGAGTTTGTCCTTTGGAGGACAGTTGTACAGTGACAGTTGTAGTGTTAATAACAGCTCAGGGACTACGGATGGAAATTAGCTTACAGCTAGCACAATATATGTATTGTGCATTCTCCCTGTCAAATAAACAAAACATAATAAATAAATAAATAAATAAATACATACATACATACATACATACATACATACATACATACATACATACATACATACATACGTACGTACATAGCTTTTATTTATGTCAATGGTACATACATACATACATACATACATACATACTGTACATACATACATACATACATACTGTACATAAAGTCTCATTACCTGAAGCCTCGTTGAAGGAGACTTGCAGCAATTTTTAAGTTAATAACTAACTTCTTATATTTAGTGTAAGGAGTTTGGGAGAATATTAAATCATGACAAAGCAATGCTGATGTACCCCTAAACACATAGGAATATCATAAATTAGTTCAGATTATATGATTGTATGTATATAGTGTTTTGGTGATTCAGCATTCAACTATTTGGTTTAAGCAACTGGGCAACTGTGCATGCCCCTCTGCCTTATTATAGTAGTGAGATATTGCATTGCATATGTGTGACAAGACTGGGGGGGGCAGTCAGACTCAGTGTGTGTGTGTGTGTGTGTGTGTGTGTGTGTGTGTGTGTGTGTGTGTGTGTGTGTGTGTGTGTGTGTGCGTGTGCGTGTGCGTGTGCGTGTGCGTGTACGTGTGTGTGTGTGTGTGTGTGTGTGTGTGTGTGTGTGTGTGTGTGTGTCTGGACAATAAGCAGGGCCAAACATAATCTGTGAACAATTGTTTAATTTCCTGTGGTATTTTTGGCTGAAAGTCTCTGAATTCTACAGGGATTGCCTATGTGTTGGAAATAGCGGAGTTACAAGCTGCAGGTTTGATTCCCTCTCACAGCCAATGTATCTGCCAACATCCAAATGTCCTTGAGCAAGGTGCTACAACACACCTGCTCATTCATTGTTAGGTGCTTTAGAGAAGACTATAAGTACCTAAATGTAGATGCAGTTTTTAGAGGTTTTTTCCTCCCCGTGTCCTACAGTTCTGTTTAGACTTGACAATGATAATTTTGTTCAATTCACAAAAGCTTTGCCCTAGATCTGGCAAACTTACACAATATGTGTGTGTGTGTGTGTGTGTGTGTGTGTGTGTGTGTGTGTGTGTGTGTGTGTGTGTGTGTGTGTGTGTGTGTGTGTGTGTGTGTGTGTGTGTGTGTGTGTGCGCGTGCGTGCGTGCGTGCGCTCTCGTGTGCGTGTGCGTGTGCGTGTGTGTGTGTGTGCATGCGTGTTCGTCCGTGCATGCGTGTGTGTGTGCCCCATTCTGCAGTAACCAGGCAGTGAGGATGCTGGAGTGCAGAGAGAAGCCCACACCGGACATGTTTGGAGAACTCCTCCGCAACGCCAGCAACATGGGAGACCTGCGCAACTGCCCTGTGAGTGCGCCCGCACGTGCACGCACAGTCGCACGCACGCAACAATGCACGCACGCACACGCACACACGCGCACACACACACACACACACACACACACACACACACACACACACACACACACACACACACACACACACACACACACACACACACACACTTTCCCGCTGCAGAATTTCATATCCTCAAGAGAGATTGCAAATGAGAAGGGAGGACTGAGAGAGAGAGATCAAGAGAAAGTGAGAGCTAGCAAGAGACAAGTGAGAGAGAGAGAAAGAGAGAGAGAGCTAGACAAGAGAGAGAGAGATAGAGAGGGAGAGAGAGAGAGGTTGTCCTGGAGGGCTGTGTGTTGCGCTGCCATCATGGGAAAGTGCTGCTGGTGAGTGGCAGTGAATAGATCCAGCTTGGCCCCACACACCCACCCCTCTCTGCCAAAGTGTCCACACAAAGAGCCTCCTCTCTGGGCATAGCCAAGCAGCTGCCCTTCTCCATCCCCTGCTGCTACCCTGCTATACACACCATTAGCTTATGCATGCATGGTGCAAACGCTGACAGTGTGTGTGTGTGTGTGTGTGTGTGTGTGTGTGTGTGTGTGTGTGTGTGTGTGTGTGTGCCCTGTGCACTGTCCTGCAGGAGACACACACGACACAACCCGCCTCTGTTTATCTTTCATCACTTCCAGAGGCGATCTTTTGTTAATGCCTCCTCGGGCATTGCTAAAACAAAGCGATGGTATTTAGATTTGCTGGAAGGTGCTAGATTGAAGATAGGTGGGAAGTTTGCTTGATGCCAGGGAACGGGATGGCAGGGGAGGCAGTGTCATTTTCTACCAACTAAGATCTTTTTCTGGGTCGATAGCAGCTTAATGATTAGGCTAGTTGTGTCACAGTACAGTAGCCCACATCATCCCCTGTGTTGATATAAGCAGCAGTATAGGTTGAGGCCAGGTCTCGTCATAGACGCTGGTTTAGCTGGCTAAGCCTGGCTGGGGGCGTGGTCAGGGTGGGGTAAAAACCCCCGTTCTATCCATTCAGCAAAGTTAGAATTTAGCTGATAGCCCAACCCAGGCAGACATGATCGGGGATTTAACCACCGCAGTAAACGCACATCTGAACAGACGTCTTGTGTTCTGCTCTAGAACCCCCAAACATGTAGTTTAGAGCCGCAGCACCGTCTTTTGGTGAGTCAGCCCATGATATATATGGGCGGTTTTACCCCACTCGCGCGTCAGCCGTTTAACATTTTGTGGGCCTTCCCAGACATGCGGACTGTCTCTATTGTCCCTTCAGCTCTGTGCTGTGAGAGACAGAAGGCAGTATTCACAAACATTTTCCTAAAGTTGACTCTAAAGAATGGCACCATCAGCATTTTCAAACCTATCCTTTGACCAAAAGCCCAGTTATGCAACTCACGCTCCTTAGGAAATGTCTGCATAGCCACAGCCCAAAAAAAAGTCCATGCATATAAAGTAGCAATTCTCAGCTCAGAAGGCATTGATCAATGTTGTATTACGATGAAAATATTATTGATGACCAAATGTGTCTGTTTGCACATGTGATGCTGTTGAAGCCTGTTCTAAGCGGTGAGGCTAGGCTAGCTGAGGCTGCTCGTCACATCGCAGTGTCATAAGCTAACAGATATCTGTCTCTCTCTCTCTTGTTCTCTCTCTCTCTCTCTCTCTCTCTCTGCTGGCTGTTTGGCTGTGTCTAAGCTAACAAGCCTGTCTCTCTCTGTGCTGGCTGTTTGGCGGTGTCTAAGCTAACATAGCCTGTCTCTCTGTGCTGGCTGTTTGGCTGTGTCTAACCTCAGATAGCCTGTCGCTCTCTCTCTGTGCTGGCTGTTTGGCTGTGTCTAAGCTAACATATAGCCTCTCTCTCTCTCTGTGCTGGCTGTTTGGCTGTGTCTAAGCTAACATATAGCCTCTCTCTCTCTCTCTCTCTCTCTCTCTCTCTCTCTCTCTCTCTCTCTCTCTCTGTGCTGGCTGTTTGGCTGTGTCGAAGCTAACAGATAGCCTGTCGCTTTCTCTGTGCTGGCTGTTTGGCTGTGTCTAAGCTATCATATAGCCTGTCTCTCTCTGTGCTGGCTGTTTGGCTGTGTCTAAGCTAACATATAGCCTCTCTCTCTCTCTGTGCTGGCTGTTTGGCTGTGTCTAAGCTAACATATAGCCTCTCTCTCTCTCTGTGCTGGCTGTTTGGCTGTGTCTAAGCTAACATATAGCCTCTCTCTCTCTCTCTGTGCTGGCTGTTTGGCTGTGTCTAAGCTATCATATAGCCTGTCTCTCTCTGTGCTGGCTGTTTGGCTGTGTCTAAGCTAACATATAGCCTGTCTCTCTCTGTGCTGGCTGTTTGGCTGTGTCTAAGCTAACATATAGCCTCTCTCTCTCTCTGTGCTGGCTGTTTGGCTGTGTCTAAGCTAACATATAGCCTCTCTCTCTCTCTCTGTGCTGGCTGTTTGGCTGTGTCTAAGCTAACAGATAGCCTCTCTCTCTCTGTGCTGGCTGTATGTCTCTCTCTCTGTGCTGGCTGTTTGGCCGTGTCTAAGCTAACAGATAGCCTCTCTCTCTCTCTCTGTGCTGGCTCTATGTCTCTCTCTCTGTGCTGGCTGTTTGGCTGTGTTGAAGCTAACAGATAGCCTCTCTCTCTCTCTCTCTCTCTCTCTCTCTCTCTCTCTCTGTGCTGGCTGTATGTCTCTCTCTCTGTGCTGGCTGTTTGGCCGTGTCTAAGCTAACAGATAGCCTCTCTCTCTCTCTCTCTCTCTCTCTCTCTCTCTCTCTCTCTGTGCTGGCTGTATGTCTCTCTCTCTGTGCTGGCTGTATGTCTCTCTCTCTGTGCTGGCTGTTTGGCTGTGTCTGTGTCCCTTTCAGAGGACTGAGAAGCAGGCCTGGCAAAATACCTTCCTGCCATCTCATGCCAGTGCCAGACAGCTCGTCGCCCACAAAGGAAGAATTTGTGCTTGCGTGCGCGCGCGTGTGTGTGTGTGTGTGTGTGTGTGTGCGCGCGCACGCGCGTGTGTGTGTGTGTGTTATGTTGGATTGTATGCTGGCAAAGTGTCTGGTTGCCAGGGTGTTCTCAGGCTGTTTCCGTGCCCGCTCTGCCAGCCCTGTGTGCATGTGTGTGTGTGTGTGTGTGTGTGTCTGTGTCTGTGTGTGTGTCTGTCTGTGTGTGTGTGTGTGTGTGTGTGTGTGTGTGTGTGTGTGTGTGTGTGTGTGTGTGTGTGTGTGTGTGTGTGTGTGTGTGAGCACCAGCTCTGTGGTGGGTCATGACTCAAAGGAAGGATTCAGAACACACGGTTCTGAACTCAGCAGAAGGCCCAAGGGACAAATACAACTCAGCACACAGGCTTCTTCCTCTGCCCTCTCTCTCTCTCTTCCTCTCCCTCTCTCCCTCCCTCTCTTTCTCTCTCTCTCTATCCTCCGTCTCTTTCAATCCTTTCATCATAAAGGGATGGTTTCAGCGACATGCAGCAATGTCACACACTGTGCCTCATAACACAGGATGAAAAAACCTGTTTGATCACGTCTGCATCCCCCTCCCCCCCCCACCCCTCCCCCCTCAGAGTAACTGCGGGGAGGTGCTGCGTATCCGCCGGGTGCTGATGAACTCGCCAGAGATCGTCTCCATCGGCCTCGTGTGGGACTCTGACCACTCCGACCTGGCAGAGGACGTCATCCACAGCCTGGGGACCTGTCTGCGTCTGGGGGATGTAAGCGGCACAAGCACACACGCACACATACACGGGCGCATGCACACACACACATACACACACGCACATGCACGCACACGCATGCACACGCAGGCACGCTGCACACACACACACACACACACGCCCATGCACGCACACGCATGTACACGCAGGCACACTGCACACACACACACACACACACACACACACCCATGCACGCACACGCATGTACACGCAGGCACACTGCACACACACACACACACACACACACACACACACACACATGCACGCACACGCATGCACACACAGGCACGCTGCACACACACACACACACACACACACACACACGCACACACACACACACGCACACACGCACACGCATGCACACGCAGGCACACACACATGAGGGCATGAGCATGCCCGCCCAAACACAAGCCCAAGACACAAGCACACACAGACACCGGTATATCATAACATATATATATATTTATGATATATACTATATGCTTTACAGAAGCACACATACCTACACACACACACACACACACACACACACACACACACACACACGCACGCACACACACACACAGCAGTGTTCAAAAATACCCCTTTGCCTACTCAGACCACGTTATAGCGTAGACGCAGGTATTCTGTGCTCTTCTCTCTGTGTTATTAGTAGCCTGGACTGGTTCACTTTGGTACAAAGTGTTCAACCAAGTGGAAACGAGTGTGTGTGTGTGTGTGTGTGTGTGTGTGTGTGTGTGTGTGTGTGTGTGTGCGTGCGTGCGTGCGTGCGTGCGTGCGTGCGTGCGTGCGTGCGTGCGTGCGTGCGTGCGTGCGTGTGACTGTGTGTGTGTTAGGGCATTCACGACTAGTGAATTTTACTAGTCGACTAGTCGTCCCTAAGGGTAGTCGACTAGTCGAGTAGTCTGAGTTTTTTTCTCCCCCCAATAACAACGCTCAACTCACGTCAAAAGGTCTCAAATACAACCAGGCAGCAGGGCTATTGAGATGCAGGCATAACTAGCTAATGTAGTAGACCTTTTCTGACCAAGCTTGATTCCTAAAGCATTTGGCAATAAATTAATATAAAACAGCATGGCTGATGGCTGTTTTCTCTAACATTATACTTATACTACTTATAATCCAGATAGGCCGAGGCTTCACACGCTAACGTTTCATGTTTTTCCACTTTTAATTTGAAGTCGAAAAAGGGAAATGGTACGTGTGAAATGATAGAATTGACAGACCGTCAATTCAATTTACTATCACACCATTTCCCTTTTCGGCCTTCAAATTAAAAGTGTGAAACCCAGCTAAAAAAACTGCACATTATTCACAAACAAATGGGTAACGTTACTTAAGTAATGACAGCTAGTCATTTAATAAAGCATGGTTAAAACGAACTCCACTTACACGTCTGCCATGCTGCTATCCTGCTGGCTGTGTAGTCCTGCTTTGGGGCGCGAGGAGAGGTTTTCCGAAATTAACGTTAGTTAGCAACCTAGCCTGGGCCGCTGTCCCATACTCCTACATCCGGTAGGATGCTTCCTAGTATCCATCAAAAGTGACTTTCCTGACACCGTACAAACAACTGGCTGCACTAAAATGAAGTAATGGTTTATGCTATTGAGTATTACTAAAATAAAAACGAAAAGAAAGTCATGTGATTGTGAGGTTTGTTATTGTTGCACTCGTTCTTCTTCGTCAATTGGAAGGGTCGCAAATGTTCGCAAGGTACCCACAGCGCGGCAGCGCCCCCCAGTGGCATATCTGCTGTACTGCATTATTAACACTGCACTGTGGAAAGAGGGAAAACCAAGAATGACGACTAGTCGACTACTGAGCACAGTGTCGACTAGTGGTTTTACTAGTCGACTAGTCGGTGAATGCCCTAGTGTGTGTGGGTGTGTGTGTGTGTGTGTGTGTGTGTGTGTGTGTGTGTTTTAAGCGGTGCAGCCGTGACATGGGTGTACGCCGTTTGTAGCACGAGATGCGCTGCCTGCGCCGAGGGGGTTGCCGCAGCTGGGCGTCTTATCGGCGCAGCTCGGCGTAGGGGGCGTGCAGCTCCTTGTTGTGAGGAATGAGAAAATGCCATTTCCTCATTTAACAGTGCTTGTCCCTCATCTAGCAAAGCCTTCTGCACGCTCAACGGAATGAGTTTTGAAATGGAGGGACAATAAAATGTCCCCCCACCGACATGATTGCAAGTTCTTGGTAAACGACACGATAACGTTTTGGACGTGTACCGCAGCCAACGCGCCTAGTTAACGTTCGAGTATGCACAGTCTCGCTGTCGCCGCTAGTCGGCGGCAAGGCTCCAAGTCGAGGGTGCGCAGAACCCTGTCAGCGCCTTAAGCCCCTCGCCTCGGATACGCAAGTGAGAGAGAAAATACAGTTCGGTGGTCGAGTGAGGTCGAGAGTGCATGGAGAGAGAGAGTGGCGACTAAAGCTGCCGCAACCGTCAACGCGGCCTTATTATGGATACCACTGGAGTTTTGGGCAGAACATGTCCTACGCCCGCCTACACAACCACCATCTGACAAAATATTGGAAACACATTTTATTTTATTTGGACTCTTAGAACCGGGAATCTCCTCTCCATTATGAAACGGTCAGGAAGTGCACTACTGTTAAAGTGGATGAGAAGAGTTGATGTGATTGGCCATGACTGATGCCAGTCCCTCCCACACCTACTGATGATGATGTATTATTATTCTATTATAGAGAGGCAAAGTGACTGCATACTTCCTGCTTCAGCACTGTACCAGAGATTTTC
This sequence comes from Poromitra crassiceps, assembly GCF_964638095.1. Taxonomy (NCBI): domain Eukaryota; kingdom Metazoa; phylum Chordata; class Actinopteri; order Beryciformes; family Melamphaidae; genus Poromitra; species Poromitra crassiceps. The sequence goes on from NC_139626.1 coordinate 22,091,319, forward strand.
ATCTGCCATTTATTTTCCCATAGACATTTCGTAAAATGCTTATAAAAATAGTTTTACTTGTTCAAACCAAACGGTTCAGGTATATCTAGAAACAGGAGAGACCACATAACATTTCACTCAGTCCAAAAACGTAAAAAAAAAAAAAAAAGCAGATTTAAAGAAAATATGTTTTCAATTTTGTTTTTTTAGGTTTTGGTCCGAGTGAAATCTTCTAGGGTCTATCCCCATTCTAAATATAGCTGAACCGTTTGGTTTGACAAAGTAAAACTATTTTTGTAAGCATTTTACGAAATGTCTATGGGAAAATAAATGGCGGATAAAAATCTCTGGTACTGTACAGTGCTGAAGCAGGAAGTAGGCGGTCACTCAGCCTCTCTATATATCCAAACCCCTTATACAAGTGCACCGCTGATGCGCATCTGCTGCGCCAGTGGTGCTTAATTCACAAAAAATAGGGCCCTACAGGACACACACAAGAATGCATGTCCAGACACACACACACACAGACACACACACACACACACACACACACACTGGAAACCACACATCAGACAGACGTCACGTTCCATCCACAGACTCTGCTTCTGCTAGTGTCAGTTAAAGCTTAGGCTACAATCCCCCTGTCACATGTCTGTCACAGATTTCACAGCGCACGCACACACACACACACACACACACACACACACACACACACACACACACACACACACACACACACACACACACACACACACACATTCTGATACGCTCTCACACACCACTGACTCATGTTGGTGCATTTTAATGCCTGCTGTAACCCGTCTCTGAAATGATATCTATGAATAATGGATCACTGAGTATGAATATGTGTTATATTCAATCATGTTTTCCTTCTATCTTCCATCTTCATGCCCCGCTGTTCCGTCTCTCATGTTCAGCCCGCTGTCGTTAGATGATGCTGAGAGAGTGTCCCTCTCTCTCTCTCTCTCTCTCTCTCTCTCTCTCTCTCTCTCTCTCTCTCTGTGTCTCTCTCTCTCACCTTATGTCCTTCTCTATCTCCTTTCTCTCTTTCCCCCTGTTCTGCTCTGCTGTTACTCTCTTTCACTCTGTTACTCTATTACTTAGATTGGATTGGATTAAATTAGATCCCATTGCTGCAGCAAATAAAATCATGATACATCCAAATGAGAACAGGATATAAATAAGAATATAGCAAAATGAGGTTATATAAACATACTTAAACTGGCAACTCACTCAGGCACATTGCAGTGAGTAATGTGTTACTGAAGTATGGAGTCCAGCGCTCACAGCAGCGGTACTAGCCTCAGCAGCAGAACTGACTGAGACGTAAGGTCAATGTGAGATTTGTGCATGGTTTGTGCATTAAGAGGAGGCAAATCATAACATTTCTTATAAAAAGCAGTGGCCTATCAGTGCATGCGCAGTAAGTGGCAATGAGAGGAACATGAGCGTATGAGAAAGGACAGTGAAGGATTACACAGCATATACTGGGGGGTGCAAAAATGTGCTTGCATTCACATTCACTCCCACTGTCTCTTTCTCACTTTGCCTCGCCTCCCCTTCCTCTCTCCCCCCCCCCCCTCTCTCTCTCTCTCTTCCTCACTGTCTCCTCCCCCTCCCTCCCTCCCTCCCTCCCTCTCTCTCTCCCCTCCCTCCCTCTCTCTAGTTGTTCTACCGTGTGACGGAGGAGAGGGCTCGCCAGGCGGAGCTCTACTTGGTGGGCATGGTGTGCTACTACGGCAAGCACTACTCCACCTTCTTCTTCCAGACCAAGATACGCAAGTGGATGTACTTCGACGACGCCCACGTCAAAGAGGTGAGCCTCAGTTTGGACGCTGCATCCTGTTTAGGGGAGAGGGGGGGGGGGGGGGGGTGTATGTGCGTAGGCATCTTTTTTGCTGCTCGTCCCTACGGGAGCAGGGACGTTGTTAGGAGCTCCTGTACATGCTTTATTTGTAGCAGCAATAACTTGGGGTGGATGATGTGTTTATGGTTCTGATCCCAGTGCATGTTATGGTTCTGATGGTTCTGATCCCAGTGCAGGTACAGTGGGTTCTGATGCAGGCTGCAGTGCTACAACTGCTCTTACCTCATCATACTGTGTGTTTAAAGCAAGACTTGTGTTTTGGGATGCTTAAAGGGGTGTCACATTTCTTGCTCTGCAGAATAGATTGAGGGAACTGCCATGGCTTGTTTGCTGTAGGAAAGTGTCATACTGTCATATTTATTGAACCTGAACTCTATATGTCCTTGATCATTCTGTCAGTCACTGCACAGTGAGGATCAGCTGAGATTATGCTAAGTGAGATAATATGATATTGATAATGATATACAGCAGCACGGGGTTGTTCTTCTGTTGACCTCTACTTTTGGTGGAATATGTGTAATGTTATATCTTAAGAGGGATTGCTTTACTTACTGTAGTGTGCTGTGTGCGCGGGTGTGTGTGTGTGTGTGTGTGTGTGTGTGTGTGTGTGTGTGTGTGTGATGCGTTTGTGGCTGTGTGCATTTGTGTGTCCCCCAACCCCCACCCCCCTCGCTGCACCCTCCAGATCGGCCCCAAGTGGAAGGACGTGGTGTCCCGCTGTATCAAGGGCCACTACCAGCCCCTGCTGCTGCTCTACGCTGACCCCCGCGGGACGCCGGTGGTATCGCAGGAGAGCTCCAACCCCTGCTCGGGCTCCAACCCGCAGCTGGATCTCCAGCACTGCAGCAAGGCCGGCTACGACAGCGAGGACTCCGGTACAGCAAAGATAACACAGCGTACACCCCATAAGATCAGATTACTTTGTGTTTATCGTCCGGCGGCGCACAAGGTTACGGCTTCAGAGCCCCGACCTTCTAACCTCCTAATCCAACTTGTGTTTTCATATGCTGCAGAGCCTGGACTCAGAGCCTGGACTCAGAGCCTGGACTCAGAGCCTGGACTCAGCCTGGACTCAGAGCCTGGACTCAGAGCCTGGACTCAGAGCCTGGACTCAGAGCCTGGACTCAGCCTGGACTCAGAGCCTGGACTCAGAGCCTGGACTCAGAGCCTGGACTCAGAGCCTGGACTCAGAGCCTGGACTCAGAGCCTGGTCTCAGAGCCTGGACTCAGAGCCTGGACTCAGAGCCTGGACTCAGAGCCTGGTCTCAGAGCCTGGACTCAGAGCCTGGACTCAGAGCCTGGACTCAGCCTGGACTCTCTCTGGACTCAGCATTCTCTCTTTGTCACCCCCTCTGTCAGGGCGGGAGCCGTCCATCTCCAGCGACACTCGCACCGACTCGTCGACGGACAGCTCGAGCCACCGCGCCTCTCGCAGCCGCTCCCTGCACCAGTCCACGGGCAGCCACCTCTCCAGCGAATCGCAGACCACGGTGGTCTGTAACCACGACATCGGCACCCCCCCGCACGGCGCCACCGCCCGAGGTAATGAATCGCAGCACACGGTGGTCTGTAACCACGACATCAGGCAGCCCCCCGCACGACTTCTGACCAACAAGGCAGTTCCTTTAGTAGCGATGGGATGATATGATTATCCCAGCATATGATTTGAGATGTGATGTTGAGACTGACTGTGCAGGATTATGTTTAGATCTGAGCCTCAAATCTTTCTATCAATGGCATTGGCTTGCCAGAATGTAAACTATTTAAAAATGTCAGTACAAAAAATATAATTTGGATAGAGAGCTTATGGAATTGTGATGTGCAAGCTGTTATATTGGATTTCAATATATGATTCCATCGCTAACCTTCAGTGGTTCTCATAGTGGGGTCTGGGGACCCCCAGGGGTCTTTGTGGGGGTTCTGGGGGGTCCCTAGCAAAAAGGGGAATAATTTATTTTCACTATAATTCCATCCATAAGTAACACAATGACAGAATGCATTACTATTTTTGTCATGGGTTTCATACACTTTCTGTAATGAAACATCTAAAAGCAAACATCTTATCAGATGGGTGAACCTGGGACAAAATCTAATCAAATGGGGTCTGTGGTCTAATTTGTCTCAGTTTAGGGGTCCATGACATGAAAAACTCTGAGAACCACTCATTTAGGGATTGATATATTGATTTCAAATGAAACAAACAAACTATCAAACAACTATCATCGCATACTACTCATTTTGTAAAACATGAACTCTGACGAGAGGAGGCACTACTGCAGTGACCAGGACACATACCCTCAGTCTGGCTTCCCACCCGCAGCCAATCGTGCCTGTATGGACGCCCAACCAACCCGGAGGTAACACGGGGGAGCGAACCTGCTACCCTCATGTTGGTAGGCAGGGAATCTACCGCTACACTACCCGGGCGCCCAGTACATCTGTGTTTCAAAGACCTGATGATGCACAACCACAGAAAACCTCCGCCATGACATCTTGACAACTTCAAGCAAGTTCAAATGTGTGAACACTTCCAATCATCGCCTTTAACCGTCGAGGCTTAATCCGTTGTGACGTGAATGCAGCATAAGTGAATGTAGCTTTGTGCAGGGAGCTGGGAGCTCAAAGCAAGTGCTACAGTACAGTACAGTACATGTCGCGGGTACAAGAAGCAGCAAATAAAGATCACTTCTTAAGTTTGAGTGCAAGTTAAGGCCCTGCCCTTCTGTCGTCGTCCGCCTTTGTTCTTCAGTACTGCAGACTCTTCAGGTTGGGTGCCTCGTTAGCGGTGACTCTCATATTTACTTGCACTGCTGCCTGCATAATTGCCCCCTGTGAGATAAATAAAATGTTATTGGATTTCATCTCTCTCTCTCTCTCTCTCTCTCTCTCTCTCTCTCTCTCTCTCTGTCTCTCTCTCTCTCTCTCTCTCTCTGTCTCTCTCTCTCTCTCTCTCTCTCTCTCTCTCATTCAGAGTCAGCAGTGGAGGGTCCTCCCCGCCCGCCCTCTCCTCCTCTGCAGGAGTACAAGGAGACGGCGGTGTTCCTCCTCTCGTCCCGCCGGCCACTGACCTCCTCCTCCTCATCATCTCGTCCCCTCTCCTCCTCCTCTTCCTCGGGGGTGGGGGGCTGCGAGGGAGGGACCGGGCCCCCCCACTGGGAGGATGAAAGCACCAGCAGCGAGAGCAAGTCCAGGTCCGGTCCAGGTTTTGCTGTGTTCCTGTTATTGATATCGACTTTTACATATTTGGCCATCTCTTTTATAAATTTTTTGGCCTTCGATGCAGGCTTTAGCTGTACCCTGCAAGTGCCCAGATGACCTGTATGTATCTATAGTCAGCATTTTCCTGATGATATCTGTCTAGCAAAACATATTCATTTCACACAACCACACAGCACATTTGCTGCTGCACTAGAGATGTCCCATTTAGTCTAACACACTTGTAGTTTATTGAGTTTAAGCCTATTGTACCGAGGGACCAGGGCAATGCACTGTTTTGCACTGCAGTGTTTGATTCCTGTAATCCTGTAATTCCCTTCTCTCCTCTGACCATCCATCCAACCAACCATCCATCTGTCCGTCCGTCCATCCTTCCTGCCCTCCTCTGTAGTTCTTCTGGAGGGCGCTACAGGCCAGCCTGGAGACCCAGGAGAGAGGCCCTGAACATCGACAGCATCTTCACCCGGCACAGAGGCTCCCCGCTGGGCTACAGCACCCTGCCCGGTCCCCCTCTCCATCTGGAGCCCCAGGACCCCCTCTTCCTCTCGGCGGGACCCACTCTCCCCGTGCAGCAGGGGCTGCCGGAGGGGGCGGGGGATGCGGAGCCGGAGCCGGGGCCCGGGCCGCTGGGCGGCGGCAGGACAGTGGGACTCCCCGCCCCCCCGCCTCTGAGAGGGGCGGAGCATCAGCCGCGGCTCATTCAGAGGATGGAGAGCGGCTACGAGAGCAGCGAGAGGAACAGCAGCAGCCCTGACAGGTAGATGACACACACACACACACACACACACACACACACACACACACCCTGTGTTAGATTATGTTTCTGGTGTTTGGGGTGTTAAACGATTTTTGTTAAGCGACCGTGTCCAGTTAGTGGAGAAATGGGGTGTCAGATGTGTGGTCAGATGGAAAGCCAACATGGTGAACCTCTGGAACAGACTGCTGGACCTACCATCCAATAGGGTTGCTAGTCAGATTTTCTTCTGGGACTTGTCTGTTGAAGGGGAGTGGGTCTCAGATATGTCAGACCTGTTTCAGGAGTGTGGTTTTGGAGAATATTACTCTCAAAGAATGTGTATAAATGTAGAGTCGTTTAAATCTCAGATCCGTGCTAACTGGTTACAGTCTTGGACTGAAGATATTTGGCAGAAGCCAAAATTAAGAACTTATTGTTTATTTAAAAATGAATTTAAATGTGAAAAATATGTTATGTTTAATTTACCTAAAAGCAAGAGGTCCTTATGTGCTCAGTTACGATGTGGTATCCTGCCTTTACATATTGAAACAGGCAGATACAGAGGGACGGTGGAGGAGGATAGGATTTGTGAATATTGTGAGTTGAAGGAAGTGGAGAATGAATTTCATTTTATTTTGTATTGCCCATTGTATCATGACTTACGAGAGATACTATTTAAAAAAGTTCACTCCCCTGAGCTAAACT
>NC_139626.1:22102842-22172842 GCF_964638095.1 Poromitra crassiceps
TGTGTGTGTGTGTGTGTGTGTGTGTGTTCTTGTACATCTATCTTATGAGGACCACTTTGAGTTTTATACCTGGGAAGTGAGGACATGTTAGGAAAGTGAGGATCTTTTGGCCACTCCTCACTTTTTCGAAATGCTCGACGTTGCAGGAGCCAGTTCAGACGGTCTCAGGGTGGGTGGTTCCTCCTTACTGTTTGGTGAAGCGTGAATCCACCACTCGCCAATCACTGGCCAAGTGAACGGGTCACTTCCGAGACCAGTTTGCTGAGACTGTCTGTCTGTCCCAGACCCAGAGAGAGATCTGCAGCATGCAGTCATGCAGTGTATCAGCTTAAGCACTCTCATGGGTCTGGCGTTGAGACTAGGGGCTAGGTAATGCATTATGTCAGTGAATGTCCTCACTAAGATAGTTATACAAACGTGTGTGTGTGTGTGTGTGTGTGTGTGTGTGTGTGTGTGTGTGTGTGTGTGTGTGTGTGTGTGTGTGTGTGTAACTGTGTAACTGTGTGTGTGACTGTGTTTGTGAGCCTTGTACCATCAGTAGGTGAGCAGGATTTCCCCTCCAGCACAGCGCTACCTAATAGATCAGGGATTATGATGTGTCCTGTCTGTCCTACTGTGTGTGCTTCTTTGTGTCTATTACAGTAGTTCAGCCTTACGTACCTAACACACACATGCACACACATGCACATGCACACGCACACACACATGCCTATGATGAACACACACAACCTTGATGAAGTGAGAGGACAACTTGCGGGTGATTACGCAACGGCATTTGGTTTCCCACATCCGTATCAAGAGTTTGGGGCCGACTTCAGCCAACCTGCTGGCTCTTTAGAGGACACACAGCTAGCAGCAACACCTTTCCACCCCATCCTGCCCCAACACTTTGATCAAACTCATAAAACAGCACGCACCTCTCCGATCACCATGGCCGCCCCGATGGGTGATGGCTGCTCTATTGTTGTCTTTTGCCACATCTTCTTTTTTCTTTTCTTTTTTACCAACTAACACCGGCCGCAGTCGCACACCGGGGCTGCGTTCACTACGCTGCAACGCAATGCTCTCCGCTATAAACAACGTCACGCTGCGCCAGGGGCGTATGCAGAAATTCAATTATGGGTGGGCCTGGATAAAATTGGGTGGGCCTGGATAAAATTGGTGGGGCAATTGCATGACGAAATTTTGCACGCGAAGCGCGCAAAATTCCTAGATGTCATGAAGTCGTCATGCATTAGACTCTGGAGATGATGTGCGCTGCGTTTTTAAGCTACAAAACCATTAGCTAGCAAGGCAGCAGCAAGTTTGCCTCTAGAAAACAACCAATTAAAAAGAAAAAACACACAAAAAAAAAACAGGCCCACCCGTAGAAACGCCCCTGCGCTGCGCTGTCCGTGGATTAGTGAACGTAGCCCTAACACCGCTCCTCATATCCTAACCTCAACTGTTTGACTTCCTAACTGCACATATGAGTCCAACACATCCATACATTCGCAGTAGATGTATAGAAAACACATACATAGACTGACAGTAGAGGAGCATATTGCATGCCGGCCCCCTCATAACCACTCCTTTTGCTCTGCTTCTGTTTTCTCTGTCCCCCGTCCCTCTCTGTCTGTCTTCTTTCATCATGTCTTTGTCTGTATAACTCTGTCCTCCTCTCTCCTCTCATCACTCCGTTCCCTCACTCCTCTCTCTGCCATTCTGTCCCTTCTCTCTCTCTCTCTCTCTCTCTCTCTCTCTCTCTGTCCTTTCTCCTTTTTTTATCTCCCGCTCTGTTGTTAACATCCTCAGCTGTGCTCAGACCCCTGCATGAGGCTAACGCTCATAGCGGATTGGCTGTAGCTGCGTGCATGAGGAGCGCTGGGGGCCCAATCAAACGCGGGCAGGAACAGGATATGGAACGGGAGACAGGAAGCGCCCCCCGCCCACAGGGGCCTCGCAGGTACCACCACTGTCCCCTTAAATGTGTCCGCAGCGGTGCCTGTCTCAGAATCACCTCAATATCTCCCCCTCCCTCTCCCCTCCTCCCTGCGTCCCTCCCTCCCTCACGTCTTCGTGTATGTCCTCAGCACGGCCTGTCCTAAAAACCCAGCCCAGGACCTCCCCTCTGTGTGTCTCCTATGACTGCTGGCTGTCTAAAAACACTTTCAACGCCCTCATGTGTGTGTCCTCAGCACTGGCTGTCCAAAGTTCTGGGACCCCCCCACCCCACCCCCCAGCACTGCACTCTCATACCCTGCTGTGTGTGTGTGTGTGTGTGTGTGTGTGTGTGTGTGTGTGTGTGTGTGTGTGTGTGTGTGTGTGTGTGTGTGTTTGTGTGTGTGTGTGTGTGTGTGTGCTCTCACACACCAGAGTATAACTTCTAATCCACTTTGTGTTGGTGCGTGTTGCAGTGCAGCAAAAACTTGCTTTGCTAGGCTATATGTTGCTATGGAGAGAGAGGGGCGAGAGAGAGAGAGAGGGGGGGAGGGAGTGAGAGAGAGAGGGGCGAGAGAAAGAGAGAGACAGAGAGGGGGCGAGAGAGATGCTCTGTGCTTGTCTGTGCTTCACTGCTTTCCCTCATTGCGCTGTGCTGCTGCTCTCTGTATCCGTGTGCTGCCAAAGCTTGTCTCTGCTCTGTGTGCTGCTGATCTGTCCGTCTCTATGTTGTAGAGTCCGTCAGTCAGTCAGTCAGTCAGTCAGTCAGTCAGTGTGACGTGTGATAGATCCTGTGCTGCGGTTTATTTTTCTTCTTCGCCAGTGTGTTACTGTGTTAAGTCAACCCGTCTGTTTCCCTAATCCCGATTCCCTACTGATGTGTTGAAAGAAGTGCGTAAAGAAACAGAGTTCTTGGACGAGGAGTGCATCAAATCCAATGCGACTAGTCAAACAAGAGTGAGGTAGCACATACAGTAAAGAGTGAGGAAAATGACTCACTTTTACTTTTGCTAATTCACTCTTTTTGATTAGTCATGCTAGCGTTGGTTTTGTTCTGAGTGTGTGTGTGTGTGTGAGCAGCCTGGTTAACTGTTGTCAGTGTGCTGAAGGGAAGGGAGGAGGGGTACCGCTCAGTGCTCTCCTCTTTTATTACCTTCCTCCTCTCCTCTATTGATCAACACAAGCCTCTGATTTATAGCTCGCTGCTGCAAAGCCTGCTGGGTAATTACTAAGGCTGGAAGAGATGGGGGAGAGTTAATGTGGGGGAGGGGGGTTGGCACTCACAGTCACACACACACACACACACACACACACACACACACACACACACACACTGGCGCACACTTACATAAAACTAGACACACTTATACATAGACATCTATATCTTAATGCAACTGGGCACGTGTTAACACATTAGGAGCCTACACATTGACACACACATGCACGTGCGCGCACACACACACACACACACACACACACACACACACACACACACACACACACACACTTCTCTACACTAATAAAGTATAGAATAGATAGCATTCCTCTGCATCTCTCCTCCTGTCCCGCTCAGACAGGATCCACTAATGTTGAACATATATCATATCCTGCACATATCAGCGCTATATGTAAATCAATAAAGTAATATAGAGCCCAGTGAGACCGAATTACTCTATAGAAGCCACATTTATTTTCAGCGTTGATTTACTGCACCAGCGCTCCCTGCAGTTCATAACAGGGCCAACTGGTAGATTGCTGTTTTCAAAATCAGTCGCTGCAGATTCAATTAGAATCTTTCGTCTTTGAGCTGGATTCATTTGGATCAGAAAGTTAGTTTGCTGTATTCGATTCATTTGGATCAGAAAGTTAGTTTGCTGTATTTGATTCATTTGGATCAGAAAGTTAGTTTGCTGTATTTGATTCGTTTGGATCAGAAAGTTAGTTTGTTGTATTTGATTCGTTTGGATCAGAAAGTTCGTTTGCTGTATTTGATTTGTTTGGATCAGAAAGTTAGTTTGTTGTATTTGATTCGTTTGGATCAGAAAGTTAGTTTGTTGTATTTGATTCGTTTGGATTAGAAAGTTTGTTTGCTGTATTTGATTTGTTTGGATCAGAAAGTTAGTTTGTTGTATTTGATTCGTTTGGATCAGAAAGTTAGTTTGTTGTATTTGATTTGTTTGGATCAGAAAGTTAGTTTGCTGTATTTGATTAGTTTGGATCAGAAAGTTAGTTTGTTGTATTTGATTCGTTTGGATCAGAAAGTTAGTTTGTTGTATTTGATTTGTTTGGATCAGAAAGTTAGTTTGCTGTATTTGATTAGTTTGGATCAGAAAGTTAGTTTGCTGTATTTTATTTGTTTGGATCAGAAAGTTTGTTTGCTGTATTTGATTAGTTTGGATCAGAAAGTTAGTTTGCTGTATTTGATTAGTTTGGATCAGAAAGTTAGTTTGCTGTATTTGATTCGTTTGGATCAGAAAGTTCGTTTGTTGTATTTGATTAGTTTGGATCAGAAATTTAGTTTGTTGTATTTGATTCGTTTGGATCAGAAAGTTAGTTTACTGTATTTGATTCGTTTGGATCAGAAAGTTAGTTTGTTGTATTTGATTCGTTTGGATCAGAAAGTTAGTTTGTTGTATTTGATTAGTTTGGATCAGAAAGTTAGTTTGTTGTATTTGATTAGTTTGGATCAGAAAGTTAGTTTGTTGTATTTGATTAGTTTGGATCAGAAAGTTAGTTTGTTGTATTTGATTAGTTTGGATCAGAAAGTTAGTTTGTTGTATTTGATTAGTTTGGATCAGAAAGTTAGTTTACTGTATTTGTTTTGTTTGGATCAGAAAGTTAGTTTGCTGTATTTGATTAGTTTGGATCAGAAAGTTAGTTTGCTGTATTTGATTAGTTTGGATCAGAAAGTTAGTTTGCTGTATTTGTTTTGTTTGGATCAGAAAGTTAGTTTGCTGTATTTGATTAGTTTGGATCAGAAAGTTAGTTTGCTGTATTTGATTTGTTTGGATCAGAAAGTTAGTTTGTTGTATTTGATTTGTTTGGATCAGAAAGTTAGTTTGTTGTATTTGATTTGTTTGGATCAGAAATATAGTTTGTTGTATTTGATTTGTTTGGATCAGAAAGATAGTTTGCTGTATTTGTTTTGTTTGGATCAGAAAGTTAGTTTGCTGTATTTGTTTTGTTTGGATCAGAAAGTTAGTTTGCTGTATTTGCGGTGATCTTTCGATCAATAAAGCAAAGCCTGTGCCTGCCTCTGACTCATAAACAGCATGACTGTGAAATCAGCAAGGCATTGACATCCCATACATCTTTACCAAATTATTTTGCTTACACACGGCTAAGTCAATTGCGTGTTATTAGCTGTTTGTTTGTTTGTTCTGTGTGTGTGTGTGTGTGTATGTGTGTGTGTTTGTGTGCTTGTGTGTGTGTGTGTGTGCTTGTGTGTGTGTGTGTGTGTGTGTGTGTGTGTGTGCTTGTGTGTGCATGTGTGTGCCTGTGTGTGTGTGTGTGTGTGTGTGTGTGTGTGTGTGTGTGTGTGTGTGTATGTGTGTGTGTGTGTGTGTGTGTGTGTGTGTGTGTGTTTGTGTGTGTATGTGTGTTTATCCTAGTATGCGGTGGTGACCTTCCTCTATGCAGTAACTCACCTGACGTCAGAGCAGCTGGGTTTTTGTCTCTGCTGCTGGCTGACTGACACGCTCCCTCTGTTGTGTCCTCCAGTGAACAGCCTGGCCCGGTCCAAATACTGCTGACGCCCAATCAGGAGGAGGAAGAGGACCAGGCGACGGCCAATCAGGACGCTGTCCTGGGCCCTGCCCTGCCCCCTCCGCCCTACAGGCCCCCCCCTTCCCGCCCTCCACTCACCCTCAGCCTCACTCGCCCCTGCGTCCCCATTTCGGGCCGGGGGGAGGAGGGGGCCGCCGGCCCAGGGTCAGGGGAGGAGGGCACGGGGGTGAGGCTATGCGAGCTGCTGCAGGCAGGGGGGGTGAGCGTCAGACCCCTGGGGAAGCACTTAGCCATCTCCCTGCCCTCGCTTCCTCTGCGTCTCTGGGATGCACACTCCACCCACATGCACCTCCAACCACCTCCACCCTCTCCTCCTCCTCCACCTTCCCTGCCCTCGCTTGCTCTGGGTGTCTGGGATGCACACTCCACCCACACGCACCTCCAACCACCTCCACCCTCCTCTCCTCCTCCACCTCCCCTGCCATCGCTTCCTCTGCGTCTCTGGGATGCACACTCCACACACGCGCACCTCCAACCACCTCCACCCTCCTCTCCTCCTCCACTTCCCCTGCCCTCGCTTGCTCTCGGTCTCTGGGATGCACACTCCACACACACGCACCTTCAACCACCTCCACCCTCCTCTCCTCCTCCTCCACCTCCCCTGCCCTCGCTTGCTCTGGGTCTCTGGGATGCACACTCCACACACACGCACCTCCAACCACCTCCACCCTCCTCTCCTCCTCCTCCACCCATGCTGGAAGCGTCCGGGCAGAGGAAGTCCCTCACGCCCCTGTGGCAGCCCCCGTGGCCCCACTCTTCCCCCGACACGGCCACGCACCATTGGTCCTCCTGGAGCTTGGACCGCCCAGATGCTGTGGTGACGCCGTATAACACGCCCCCAGACTGCTGCATCCCCGTCAGGGCACAGCGCTCCGGCCACGACTACAGCTACAGCTGCCAGTCTTCCCCCGGGCACTACAGCTCCCATCATGCCCCTGGGCAGCCCAGCCAACCCTGTGACCACGAGGAGGCAGAGCTGTCTGAGCTGGATTCACTCTACCAGGCCAGTCTGCTGGCTGGCAAGACAGGTACAGTGTGTGTACACACACACACACACACACACACACACACACATACACACACACACACAAGTACTTGCATTATGGGATTGCATATGTCTATGCAGGCGTGTGTGTGTGTGTGTGTGTGTGTGTGTGTGTGTGTGTGTGTGTGTGTGTGTGTGTGTGTGTGTGTGTGTGCGTGTGTGTGTGTTGTGTGTGAGTTCCATCGCTGTCGTTCATCCCCTCATCTCCACTTGCCTGATCCAAATCTGAATGAAGTCATAAGACTCAAATGCAGTGATGCCCATGCTCCATCTGATAAGATTTTCACTCTCTAGCTAAAATATTATAATAATAGAATATTGTTTTATTGTTACAGTATTTGTATTGTTCCCACGACTATACTAGTCTTCTACATTCTCTAATTGTGTTAACTTCTTGTAAATTAAATATTGCTGAAGTTTAACAATTCATCCTTTTGGTGGGGATTCCCTGGAATCCCCTCAAGGACCTCTGGTGGGCCCCATACTTCACATTGAGAACCACTGCTCAAATGTATTGAAATTAATTGACCTCGTTGATTTGATGGATTTCATGTTGAAACAGGATGTTGGAGCGGCAGGACATAACGCAGTGAGGGATCATTCAAAAGTCCAAACCAATGGAATCTGATTCAAGGAGAGAAAGGCCGTTTTATTTGATGGGAGGGACGGAGGGCGGGATTGTTAAAAAATGTGTGATGGTTTTATTGGTTGGAATTTAAATTGATCTACAGCATGAGCTCATCATGGACGGTAGCTGTTTTTTCAGCAAATAAAAGTAATGGGAGGTCATTTAATGGGTACTTTAATATTTTTATACTGTACATCATGTAATTTAATAATTGAACATAATAGAGCATGATTCCTAATACTGTTAGGGCTTTTGATTCCCACTGTGAGCATCCATGCAAAAAGTGTATTATGTTTAGTGTCCTAGTATGTGTGAGTGTTGACTTCCAGCCTGCCTCTGTCTCCTTCAGGCTGTAGTCCTTCGGAGAGGCTGATATCCAGGGTGGGAGGGCAGACTCGCTCTCAGACCCCCAGCGCTGACATGGAGAGGAGTGTGTATGGGACGGACTGTACCAGCACCCCCACCTACCTCAACAAGGTGAAGTCATGCTCCTTCTCTGTGTCACACATATTGCTCTTTCTGTTACAATCCCCCCCACACCATCACAGATCATCTGACAGACATTTCTCTCCCTCCCCAGCCAATGGTGTTGCAGGATCTGCGTTTGGGGGTGGAGCCTGACGACGTGGGAAACCTGCGGCGAATCGGACGCAGCCTGAGCGGCACGGTGGTGACCTCCTCCTCGCGCCGCAGCCGCCTCACTGCAACACGCAGCTTTGTGAGTCTGACCTCTTGTGCTCTGCTGCCTCCCTGTGGCCGCGCTCTTGAACTGCACGCACCCCGATGTCCCACCTCGGCACTTTACGCGTTGCTTTTCCCTCTGTGCTCTCTTCCCCGTGCCCTGTCTTGACTCTTCCTTTTCTCGCGCTTTTTTCGATTTCCAATATGTCTTCCTGCTTTCTCGCTGCCCCCCCATCTTCCCCTCTTCCTCTCTCTTTCTCTCAAAGGTGAAGCAGGCAGATGTCAGTGCCTCGCCTTGCTTACTTCCTCTCTTCTGAGTCCCTGTCGCTATTCCACCACTATCATCACTATCACTATCACACCTCCTCATCACCACCACCTCCCTCCACTGCCTCACAGGTACACACTGCATTCACTGAGCGCATAGACAGTTACGACTGTGATCTTAAATACCAGTGATGACCCTAAGACTGCCCAGACCTGCTTAAATACTATACAGACATTTCTTTATTTGATTTAAGCTACTTGGAGTTCCAGATAAGTGGGTTTCTGAAGAATTTGTAGCATACCAAATTGGCTTTCAAATTATTTAATGTAATTTTATTCATTCAAACTTGATTGCACTTTGTGACAAACCTCACTCATCTGTTATATAAGTAGGCTAAAGCCCTATTTGCACATAACTAGTATTACCTGTGGACTTCCAGTGATCTGAACTGCCATGAAGATGGGCTTTCTGGCACGCAACTTTTTTTTCTTCATCTTCTTTGTCTTTCTATCTTCCTCCTATCATGAAAAATGGAGGCAACCTATAGAAAGAGGTTTTGAATGCATTTTCAGCTCAAAATTATTTTTTTATTTTATTTATTCGTTTATTTGTCAGGGACAATGCAAGAATCATTGTAACAAGTTACAAGAACATGAAACATATGCGATGCATATAGGATATCTAGCCAAGGCTAATTTGCAATCCCTGTCCCTGGGTAGGCTTTTCTAATAAAAAACATAATCTAAACAAAGTGCAAACATAAAAATTGTGACACGATCATACAAAATTTACAGTAAAATTATGCTACTACATCATACAAGATTTACAGTAGAATTACACCACTACATCAGTAATCAATGGTCGCAGGTTTGATTTTGCTTCAGCCAGTGTTTCACCTTTTCATTAAAGCTTTTCAGATTAGTTTGCATTTTTATTTCTGTTGGTAGGGAATTCCACATGTGTATCCCTTTTACTGAAAAGGATGACTGACCGAAGGTAGTTTTGCGTTGGGCCACTCTACAATTGCCATTCGCTGATCCCCTTGTGGCAATTCTATTGCTGTTTATTTTTGTGACATATGGTGAAAGTACGGCTGGGACGAGATTATTCACACATTTAAAAATCAACTTGACAAATGAAAACTTAATGAAGCTGTCAAAACTGAGCAGCTTGTACTTGTGTAGAATTTTACAGTGATGCCATTTCATTTGTTTTCGATCCATTATTTTCAGTGCCTGTTTGTACAGTGATGTGACAGGTTTGACAGTTGCCTGTGAAGCCTGGGCCCATATAGTTACACAGTAAGATAAGTGAGAAAATATCATGGCATGCATGAACAGTTGAGCTGCCTTGAGAGGTATGTAATGTCTTATCATTCTAAAGCAGTTCAAATTGATCTTGACTGTTTTGCATATTTTTTTCACATGTTTGTCAAATTTGAGTTGAGAATCCAAGATGACACCTAAGAATTTAAAATCGTTGACCTCTTTTATTTCCTCTCGATCTATTTGTATTATGAGACTGTCTTGTGCTCTCCTTCTTATGGAGAAACACATAGATACAGTCTTAGTGAGATTCAGAGTTAGGTGGTTGTTTTTGAGCCATTGGGATACAACCTTCATTTCATTAGTTAGTATCTCAGCTGCTTGAAAAGGGGTTTTAGCTGATACATAAATGACTGTGTCGTCAGCGTACATTTGACAACCAGCACTTTTGCAACATGCTGGTAGATCATTTATGTATAAGCTAAAGAGCAAAGGCCCCAAGATCGAGCCTTGTGGAATGCCCATTCTTGATTGTCGGGGGATTGAGTGTTTTCCTCTGATTTTAACACATTGCTCTCTACAGCCGAGATATGAAGCAAACCAGCCGGTTGCTTGCTCTGAAAAATTAAAAGTTGTAAGTTTATTTAATAAGATCTTGTGGTTTACGGTGTCAAAGGCCTTTTTAAGGTCTAAAAACACCGCTCCCACTACATTACCCTTGTCCAGTGAACTCTTGATGTTTTCAGTGAGGTAGCAGTTAGCCGTTTCTGTTGAAAACCCTGCCCTGAATCCGAATTGTTTGGGGTAAATAAGTTTATTACTTTCTAGGTGGTCAATGAGTTGTTCTGCAACAACTTTTTCCAGGACTTTTGAGAAAACGGGTAGAATAGCAATTGGTCTATAGTTGCTAGCTAGAATTGGTGCTCCAGCTTTGAAAATTGGTATGATGGTTGCTGTTTTCCAGCTTTGTGGGAATTTACCAGTTCTTATGGAGGTGTTTATCATATGAGTTATAGGTTTGATCAGGGTGGCGCTATGTGTTTTAATAAAAGCAGTATCCAGCCCGAACAGATCCTTTGCCTTTGAGTTACTTAATTTATTGATAATTCTACCCACTTTCTCTTGGTCAACCTCTTTAATATAAAAGGATTGTGATGAGTCTTTCATAATAACATGTGGTGTCGTTACTGGTTCAAAATTGTCTGCAAGCTCTTCCACTGATTGTATAAAGTAAATCAAGCTCAAATCAAGAAATGAGAAATTGTAAAACATTGACTTATTGTATTCAAGGCACCGGTGATCTCAACGGATGTCATTATCTTGTGCGGAGGGGAGATAATTCATTGAGGTCCACACATTATGCAAATAGGGCTTAATAGAGAGCCAAAGTAAACGTCACTTCCTGCCTTTCTCTGTGTACCAGCGTGTGAAAGAATATTAATGGTGGTGAACGGAGAGCGACGATACTTTTTTGATACCGTTTGAATTGTGTCACGGGGTACACATGTCATGTTTGTCAATGTAAAAGATAACTCTGCAAGTCAAGAAAGTCACAGTTTGTGGTAAAACTGTGGCACTATAAGTTATAAATCAGAAAGACTACGGACAACCAGTCGCATAGGTGACGTCTCTCCCGCCAGTCCATGTTGTTGATGGTGTGACGTATATGTGCGACACGAGAGATGTAGTCGATTGACAAAACTAAACCTCATGTTTCAGTTTCAGGACAAACTGCGACTTTCTTAACATGCATAGTTATTTTTTAAATTGACAAGATTTTCATGTGGACCCCGTGGCACAATTGAAACGGGATCAGAAAAGTATCGTCTCTCTCCATTCACCACCATTCATATTTTTTCACGCTGGTACACAGAGAAAGGCAGGAAGTGACGTTCACTTTGGCTCTCTATAAAGCAGAAAATCAACATCCAGATACTGTTTGAGCCAGGTCTGTAGCATCTGTCATGGTGTCATAAAATTCAAAATAGCATAAATTTCCACTGATCATAGAATCCTGTTTAGTGTGAGACTCCGTCGCAGATCCTGCTGAGAGAAATCTTCATCAACCTGGCAAACTTTCCAAATGTCAGCAGTGTCACCTGAGTTCAGAAAATATCCTCCTTGCTTCTTTCAGGCAATAACTTGACTGAGCCCACCCACGACTGAGCTGAGAACAAGTTCTGGGATGAGTGGCATTTTAATCAGAAACTTTAATTTCTAGCTTATAACCTTTATGGTTTGCTGAAGTGACACCGACAGAGGGCAAAGCTTTCTGGCTTGTTCACATCATGCAGCCTCTAAGGAGTTGTTGCGTCAGAATGCGACTTAATGGCAGAAAACAGACCGACAAGCACAAGTGCCATCACCGATTTTGACACATCTTCTGTGGTTTCAGACTGTAAAATCACACCTCACTGTACTGTGTTGTGGTATCCAGAGATGGGAAGTGACTAACTACAAATATTTTGTTACTGTAATTAACCATCTGCATATCTGTACTTTCTACTCCCCTTACATTTTCAAATCAGGCTAGTTACTTTAGTTTTAATGCACAGCAGACTAAGACAATGCAACGTTGTTTGTCTGTCTCTCTCATCTCGCGCTTTCCCAGCTTCCTGCACCAGCCTTCCTTCCATCATGGCCCCCTAATCATCCCTTGATAGCTAATTGGCTCTTACAGTCCTCTGTTTCTCACGGTGATAGCTCAAATGTGCTGAGCGTTCTGGTGCATATCGGCTGAATGGGTCGGTGGTGAATGAGTAGAGCCACCACCCCCCCGCCCACCCACCCCCCACGCACGCACGCTCACACAAGTATTTGATGCGCTTTGCGTGCCTTGAAAAGCGATATATAAATGCAATCAATTATTAGCATAAATGGAATCAATTATTAGCTCCCCAGCCTCTCAATGCCATTTGACATCAAAGACATCTTTGCCTCCTTGGTTTTCTTGATGTGAAGTCATCAGTGGCATCAATATCCCACCAGCTTTATGGTTTATACTAATGATGTGAAGTCATCAGTGGCATCAATATCCCACCAGCCTTATGGTTTATAATGATGTGAAGTCATCAGTGACATCAATATCCCACCAGCTTTATGGTTTATAATGATGTGAAGTCATCAGTGACATCAATATCCCACCAGCCTTATGGTTTATACTAATGATGTGAAGTCATCAGTGGCATCAATATCCCACCAGCCTTATGGTTTATACTAATGATGTGAAGTCATCAGTGACATCAATATCCCACCAGCCTTATGGTTTATACTAATGATGTGAAGTCATCAGTGACATCAATATCCCACCAGCCTTATGGTTTATACTAATGATGTGAAGACATCAATGACATCAATATCCCACCAGCTTTATGGTTTATAATGATGTGAAGTCATCAGTGGCATCAATATCCCACCAGCTTTATGGTTTATAATGATGTGAAGTCATCAGTGGCATCAATATCCCACCAGCTTTATGGTTTATAATGATGTGAAGTCATCAGTGGCATCAATATCCCACCAGCCTTATGGTTTATAATGATGTGAAGTCATCAATGACATCAATATCCCACCAGCCTTATGGTTTATAATGATGTGAAGTCATCAATGACATCAATATCCCACCAGCCTTATGGTTTATACTAATGATGTGAAGTCATCAATGACATCAATATCCCACCAGCCTTATGGTTTATACTAATGATGTGAAGTCATCAGTGGCATCAATATCCCACCAGCCTTATGGTTTATACTAATGATGTGAAGTCATCAGTGACATCAATATCCCACCAGCCTTATGGTTTATACTAATGATGTGAAGTCATCAGTGGCATCAATATCCCACCAGCTTTATGGTTTATAATGATGTGAAGTCATCAGTGGCATCAATATCCCACCAGCCTTATGGTTTATACTAATGATGTGAAGTCATCAGTGGCATCAATATCCCACCAGCCTTATGGTTTATAATGATGTGAAGTCATCAATGACATCAATATCCCACCAGCCTTATGGTTTATACTAATGATGTGAAGTCATCAGTGGCATCAATATCCCACCAGCTTTATGGTTTATAATGATGTGAAGTCATCAGTGACATCAATATCCCACCAGCCTTATGGTTTATACTAATGATGTGAAGTCATCAGTGGCATCAATATCCCACCAGCCTTATGGTTTATAATGATCTGAAGTCATCAATGACATCAATATCCCACCAGCCTTATGGTTTATACTAATGATGTGAAGTCATCAGTGGCATCAATATCCCACCAGCCTTATGGTTTATAATGATGTGAAGTCATCAATGACATCAATATCCCACCAGCCTTATGGTTTATAATGATGTGAAGTCATCAGTGACATCAATATCTCATCAGCCTTATGGTTTATAATGATGTGAAGTCATCAGTGACATCAATATCTCACCAGGCTTATGGTTTATAATGATGTGAAGTCATCAGTGACATCTATACCCCACCAGCCTTATGGTTTATAATGATGTGAAGTCATCAGTGACATCAATATCCCACCAGCCTTATGGTTTATACTAATGATGTGAAGTCATCAGTGACATCAATACCCCACCAGCCTTATGGTTTATAATGATGTGAAGTCATCAGTGACATCAATATCCCACCAGCCTTATGGTTTATATTAGGGATGTCACAATATATCGTCCCACAATATATTGCGATATCAAAACGTGACAATATGTATCGTTGAGATGAAATCTCATATCGTGAGAAAAAGAAGCTGAACATGGTGGCACTGATCTGCATCTGATTGCATGCTCACTCTCCTTTTCATTGCTTTGTTTGAACAGACGAGGGACCTTACAGACACGGAGGATGAAAATGGTGAAATTACTCAAATTAGCGTGGAGTAACGTAAAATATCGTATCGTATCGTTATCATGAACCCAATATCGTGTATCGTATCGTATCGTGAACTGAGTGTATCGTGACACCCCTAGTTTATATTAATGATGTGAAGTCATCAGTGACATCAATATCCCACCAGACTTATGGTTTATAATAATGGTGAGTCCGAGTCTGAATTTTCTTTTTGGAGGCACTTCCCCTGCTGCTGTGTTCGGCTCAGTGTCTTAGCATCTGGCAAGTTAGATAGGGAGGTAGCATGAAGAGCATGTGCCATGCGTGCTTGTGTGTGTGTGTGTGTGTGTGTGTGTGTGTGTGTGTGTCTGTGTGTGCATGCGTGCATGCATGCATGCATGCGTGCGTGCGTGCACAAGAGGGGGCTGCATGCACATATTGCTGCATGCTGCTCATAAAATCTAACCTTGCTTGCGAGATGGATAACCTTGCGAGACCAAAAGAGATTCTCTCGACGTAATCCATCTCGATATGCACAGGCAGTTAAGATGATTGGCTTAGAAACCCGAACCATGGCCGGCTCGTCGAATCAGCGGCAGCCTTAGGCGGGCTTTCTGTGTGACGCTACTGTGAAGCGTCTGGGCAAGTAGTGGGTACATGGTCTTTGTAGTTCTTTTCACTCGTCAACATGGCTGCCGCCGCGGAAGCGAGAGCTAGCGAGGCTATCGTAGATGCAGCAATAACTTCAGTTATTTCACAACTGGACAGCATTTCCAAAATATCAAAACGTTTATTAATCCAATCCAATTATTAATCGCTCATGCGTTAGTTTGTGGAAATTACCGTGCAATAATCATAACTCTGGCCCCAGCCCACATCACTCTAGCCGGAGCACATGTTAGCCTACATTAGCTTCCACAAAACACACACACAAAGCTGCGCAAAAGCGCTTTACGTTCTTATATGGAGATAGCGAGGCAGCATAGTAAATAAACACACGTGGCACTGTGCTCCGTTTTCATCAATTAACTATTAATAGCGCAAGGGACGGCCACTCGTCAATTCGCTGCGTGTAGCCAAACACTCCTGGTTGCTGTTAGCCGCTAATTAGCAACAAACATTTCAACAGGTCCTCCGGTCGCAAACGTTACGTCAGAGGCATGGCGATCTGATTGGTTGAAGTTAACACGCACCAGCGGTAATAGACAGATGGGTCATCCAATCACCTGGCTAGTAGCTTGGAAAAACTGCCCGCCTCCGTCAGCGGGTTGGATTACTGCATTCCCAGATGGACTGGTTTAGTGAAACGTAATGTGAAGCTAAACCGTCCATCTGGCAGCGTCAGGTTACATAAAATCCCCCTCTGACAAAATGATTGCTGGTATGAAGGAAATATCAGTTATATCAAAAGTTATATTAAAAGGTCAGTTGCCAGCTCTCTTCAGCTATCTTCACTTACAAAATAGCATCTTTTTAGAGGATGCAATCATCTGTGTGTTTTGAATATTAAGCAATGGCAACACTGACAACAGGGAAATGGATATAGGTGGTGTTTTGAAATGGAAAACCCTTCAATTGGTAAGTAGTTTGCAGGCGAGCCAATGCTTCAGTGGAAATTGGAAAGTGAAATTTCAGAGTGCAGTCCCCAAACAATCAGACCGGGGAATGGTAAAGAGCTATTGATATTTTAAATGTAAAACAGGTGCGTGAATGCTGTTACACAGAGCAGAGCTGTTACACAGAGCAGAGCTGTTACACAGAGCAGAGCTGTTGCACAGAGCAGAGCTGTTACACAGAGCAGAGCTGTTACACAGAGCAGAGCTGTTGCACAGAGCGAGTAGACACTGATGTTCTGCAACAGCATTCTCTACGGCCTGACTTCCACTGTCCTCCATAAACTGCAATACGTTCAAAACTCAGCTGCCCGGTTGCTCACTCAGTCCCGCTCTAGAGAACACATCACACCCATCCTCCAACACCTTCACTGGCTTCCAATTCAGCACCGCATCCATTTCAAGATCCTTCTCATCACTTACAAAGCTCTCAATAATCTCGCCCCCTCATGCCTGACATATCTCCTCCATCGCCACTCCCCCACTCGCCACCTCCGATCTGCCGATGCTAACCTACTCACCACCAAGACCAAGTAGCGCACCTTGGGGGACAGAGCCTTCGCCATTGCTGCCCCAACCCTCTGGAATTCCCTGCCCCTTAACATCCAAAACTCTGACACACTCACTTGCCTTCTACCTCCACCTTCCTTTTTAATTTTGCCAACCCCATATTTTTTTTGTTCTGTATTTGTGGAAGTTTTATGTTATTGCTGTTTGTAAAGCGTCTTTGAGTAATTAGAAAAGCGCTATATAAGTCATATGTATGATTCTCCTTTAAACCTTGACATGCTGCCTGTTGTGTACTGTAACTGTATATGAGCTGGTGTCTTCACCTGTTTACCATGCTGTCCTCGCTGTCCCTATGCAGGAGCTGTCCAGCGGTGCAGGGAGCTTCTGGCTGTGTCTGACGGGCGTCAAGCTGTCTTCTGACTAGAGTCCAGCTCTACTTCACTGATGTCTCCGCCCCCCGTCCCTCCCCTCCCCTCGCCACGACAGACCTGGGATTGGCTCAGGAGGATCGACCCTCAAACCTCTCTTCCCCCTCCCATACGGCGTGCACACGCAAACCACATGCACGCACACCACAGGCACACGCATATCCCTACCGACGTAGCACCTCCCTCGCTGCCCGCAGCACCCTGCTTTGCCCCCCCCCCCCCCCCCCCTGCCTCCCCTACACCCTCCCTCCCCCCTTTAGTCCACGATTCTGTCTATGCAGTCACTCTGACCCCCCAACTACAACCTCAACCTTCCCCTCTACTTCCCAGGACTGTTGTTCTCTTCCCCTGGACCTTTCCGTGGGGTTCCCTGTGCGGTCTGCTCGGGACTCTCTCGGAGGGTACCTGAACTCTCCACAGCTCAGGGGGAGGCTCTTAACACAAGTAGCCACGCCTCTTCCTCTTTCTTCACGGGCATTTCCTGATGGACGCACACACGCACCTGAACTGGGTCCGTTTCAGAGGGGACGGCCATGTTTTGTTTTTTCTTTCGGTTTGGTTTGGTTTTCTTTCCTGTGTGCGCGCACAGTAAACCCGTCCGAGACTGAACTCTCTAATAACTAAAAAGTCATGTACAGAAAAACTCATGTATGAAACCTGTATGTTAATTAATAAGACCTTATGGAATGTTGATAATGATAATTTATGAATATTGATAAACTTAAAGTGGTACTTCCTCATGTCTGCATTTCAAAGAGGAGTGGAGTGCACTTCACAAGTGTCTAGCTGGAGTTTCCACCCCCAAACAGCTCGCCGACCTAATGACAGCTCTCCCGTTTCTACCGGGAGATTAAACAAGACAAGCGCTTCCCTTTTCTCTGCTTTCTTTCTTTCTTTCTTTCTTTCTTTCTTTCTTTCTTTCTTTCTTTCTTTCTTTCTTTCTTTCTTTCTTTCTTGCAACAGTAGCGCCAGCAACAGGCCAACAGAGGAGGAGTGTGGAGAGTGGGAGGAGGGAGAGAATTCGATTAGGCCGCCCTTCTCTTAGGCTTTATCAGTGAGAATGGAGAGCGCGACTCGAGTGCACTTTGCAAGGCCTTCTCGGCAGTAGTGCACTTTGCAAGGCCTTCTCGGCAGTAGTGCACTTGCCGGGGGCAGTAGTGCACTTGCCGGGGGCAGTAGTGCACTTGCCGGGGGCAGTAGTGCACTTGCCAGGGGGCAAATTTGGACTGGGAAGTGCTCTCTGGAGGTCGCAGTACCCGGCGAGGAGTCGACGGAGTCTGCTTTACTTTAGGCCTCAGGTGAACTTCAATGGCACTTATGAATTCACACTTACACACTTTATTAGTCCTCTTTCCCACTGACCCTCAGATGTGAATAGGAAGTGCTCGTCTTCAGCCTGAGACAAGTGACATGTCTAAAATGAATATGCTTTATATGATATATATATATATATATGTATTAGAGGTATATTTTCAGCCAGTGAGCTATCTTATTCAGATGTCAACCATTCCTCAGTTGTAACACAGGTATGAACAGTTATTACACTTATGGACAGTTACAACTTGATTCACTCTCACATAGTTGCCCCCCTTACAGAGTAGCATTCTGACGTGTAGAGTACATTCATTATATGCTTTAATCTATTTAATATGATATAACATAACAAAGTCCTGACTGAAAAACTGGCCAATGTAAAGTTATTAATGTTGATCGATCGTTGTAACTAAACCAAAGGCTGGCACTTAACTCAGACAGTGTATTTAACATTGCTGTTTTTGTTTTTTGTTTGGGTTCGGTTTGGATTCTGTTGTTGTTTTCTTTGGGTTCTGGATGTGGGAGAATGTAGCCAATTGTAGCGCATGAGTCCGCTATGCAAATCAACCTTCCCTCGCGATCTTGTATCAGAGACAGACTGGAGGCAGACACACCCCACCCGTGGGCGCTCTTACAGACTGGCAGAGACAAGGAGAGGAGATGTCATGTAATGCTGCTGGTGAACTTTGTTGTTCTGCATCGACTACTGTGTCACAGCCAATGGAATGCAAAAAGAGAGCAACGAGGACGCAGATAGCAAGAGAGGATGAATGAATGTAAACTGAGTCTGAGCACTGAGACAACGGTTGAAAGTGTGTGTGTGAATGAGATGATGGTAAGAGACAGAGGTGGAGAGTGGAGAGAGACGTGTTGGATGGCTTGTTGTATGTGGGTGTGTGTGTCAGTTCTGGGGTAGTGTTGCTCGGGGAAAGAGGGAACCTGTATTTTTGCAATAAAGTTATTACCAATGCACTCCCACAGGGGGCGTAACCACCGTAAAATGTCTGTGTCCTCATTGGTTTGTATAGCGTAGTGGAGGTGGAGGTTGGCTTTCAGTCTGAAATGTTTTGCATAATTCACACCGAGACATTGCTGGAGTTAATGCAAACTCTGTATCACACAACTATTCCCAGAGTAATCTGCCCTTATAAATCTCATAGGTTAGCCCCGACCTATTGGTCTGAAATGACTGAAGGGTCAAGACTCAAGTGTCAAAAGAAAAGTTAACAGTCCTCTAGAAATTCACTCAATAGGTTGAATTATTGTTATTTTATTTTATTTTATTTATTTATTTACCCAAGCAGGACCAGAGTGTAATGTTCCTTGCATTGTTCAATCAGATGTGTCAGTTTTTACCTGAACCCAAGCAGAAAATTAATCCAGACAGGCTATTTCTAAAGATGTTACATTTTATAAAGTATTTTTTTTTTCTGATTCAGGGAGCGGAAGCCCTTTGTTAGCAATTCTATTACACCCCCTTTTTCTCGGACACATAGACCAGTTCCTCTGTATACTTCAAATATCTGGAGGCTCCTTGCTCAACAGTTTATTTGCATACACATACAAAAAGTGATTGTAATGCGATTATGGTACAGTGGTTTCAGTTGGTTTTATGCTGTTAGATGGAGGATGTAAACACATAATATACTCATCTCTGATTTGACTTGTAGAGAGACCAGTCAGTGGCACCAGGGGCGGCGCCAGGGTAGGGCTCGGTACGGCTACAGCCCTACCAAGAACTGTATTAGGCTACATTCAGACAGACTCCAACCACCGTTGCCTTATCCGCTGAAGTACTTGTTGTGAGGAATGAGGAAATACAATGTCCTCATTTAACAGTGCTTGTCCCTCATCTAGCCTTCTGCAGGCTCACCGGAATGTACGTTTTGAAATGAAGGGACAATAAAATGTCCCCCCACCGACATGATTGCAAGTTATTGGTAAACAACAACACGATATCGTCATATGTAATGGACATGAGTGTACCACAAGCCACCTAGTGTTTTTGAGGTGTACCGCAGCCAATGTGCCGAGTGCACAGTCTCGCTAGCGGCGACAAGGCTCCAAGCCGAGGCTGCGCAGAACCCTGTCAGCGCCAATAGTGGCTGTGAGGCTTGCCAATCATGTCCCAGAGACTCCCGGCAGATACCGTTCTGTAGTCTGGATGGTAAAACCTTGCTCCGTGACTTCCCACTATGGCCGGAATGTAGGAACCAAAGTGCTGTACTGTAATGTTATGGATCCAGCAAGTTTCTTCAAGTACTTCTTTGAATATTTCGTTTGGTAAGGCCATATGCTTCTTATTTTTTCGCTAACTCATAGCGACTGGTGAGGTTAGGCTGCATTTCTATTGGGGGACAAAAACACTGCAGACCAGAACACAGGATCGGAACATGGCGAGGGACATCCTGCCTGTAGTAATAATACGTACCGGGCTCTGAGCCTGGTGACGCGAGGTTACCATCCTGTGAGTGGTTGGAGTAGGAGAGAGGTGTTTGTTATAGAGAGCCAAAGTGAAACATAATTTCCTGCTTTCTCCCTGTACCAGCGCAGCGAAAAATATGAATGGCGGTGGACGGAGAATAAGGTTACTTTTTTTATCCCGTTTGAATTGTGCCATGGGGTGTCAACGCTAATTTTGTCAATTTAAAACATAATTTGCATGTCAAGAAAGTTTGTCATCAAACTGAAACATAGGGGTTAGTTTCGTATAAAAACTACATAGCTTGCGGAAGCTCATGGTATGTCGCCGGCATAGGTCGCCGGTCTTCAGCTTCGCCGGTAGAGAAAGTGACGTCACTTAGGCGACAGTGTATGTACTGTAGTCTTTCTGATTTATAACTTCTAGTGCAACAGTTTGGCGACAAACTGTGACATTCTTGACATTTACGTTTTAAATTGACCAAATTGGCACAACCGTGGCACAATTCAAACGGGATCCAAAAAGTAACCTTATTCTCCGTCCACCGCCTTTCATATTTTTTGCAGCGCTGGTACAGGGCGGAAGCAGGAAGTGACGTTTCACTTTGGCTCTCTATTGTCCGAAAGAGGAAGTGGAAGCCGTCTTAGATCATTGCGGAAGTGTTACTGCACGTGTGTGAGCTGAGCAGGCATGCCCTTGGAGTCCGATTTAAGGTGTCCATAAAATAAAATCGGTTGCACAAAACACCCTTAAATCTTCTCCTTAAGTTTACACATTTTAAGGAAAACGTAAGGACAAGATTTAAGGGTCTTGTGCAACTGATTTCATTTTATGGACACCTGAACTCGGACTCTAAAGAAAGTCTTAACCTACAGTAAGGTGCTTTGTGCTTTGGCGTCTTAAATACCGGTACATCTTAAAAACGCATCTGCGATTCACAAGCAAGACTGAAGAACCATGCTGCTGTATTGGACTAGCTGTCACAAGAATGTAATACGAAATACGAACCCTGAATGTGCGGACGGCTGCAAGAATATAGCGTGAGTGAAAAACAAATCGCATTTTTAATAGCAGCGGTGTGGGCTATCTGTTGATGGGTTGATGATTTTTCTCTCTCGTCTACTATACAAAATAAATTCCTCATACAAATTGAAAATAGTCCATATTATGACGTTCCTTTTTGTATTGGAATTCAATTAAATAATAAAACTTAGAATTGAAGGTATAATGTATTTGTAAAATAGCCTATAAAGCAAGACAGCTATGGCCTGTTTGATGTTAGTTTTCTTGGTTGCATCAATTTGAAAGTTGGACCAAAGCATTTAATATAGGCTAATTCAAATACAATTAGCCTACTTAAAAGCCCTCAAATTAGAAGTACATTCTGGGTTGTCTTTTTCTCTCAACACTTCAATAGGTGCATCTTGCCTTTCACCAAGCCTGGGGTCAGTCAGGGGTCTTGGGCTTAAAAAGGTTGGTGACCACTGGTTTATGATCTGTGTAGGCAGGGTTGTCTGTGATGCTGTTGATGCTGAACTTGCTGTTTGTGAATCAACAGAGGCATTTATAGTTGGCATATAATGCTTGAAACTGACTTTTGAACGCTGCGCGGTGAATACGGAAATACACTACATCCCTCAGCCCCATCACTGAATAATTCCGCCCCACCTTAGCCCTACCAAGAAAACATTTCTGGAGCCGCTACTGCAGAGTGGAGCTGTAGTTGGTGGCATAGGTCATGTTAAGGTTGCTTACAGTACATCAAAAGGCTCAAGGCGATAACCATGTTAATGCAAAACCAATTATTAGGAGAGGCATCACTTCATAGAAAACATATATTGTTAGTAATCAGATTACAAACAAGGAAGTTTAGAGAGTGCAAGTACAGTAGCGAAGCGATCAAATCAATAGTAGATTAAGCAATAGAGAAAATAAAATATCAATATCAAATATCAAATCAAATAATAATAATAATAAAATTATAAACTGAAAAATATAACCTTCTTTAAAGGGGGGAGGGGTTGATGGAGACCTGGCCTCATTCGTCATTGGGGCCAAAAATGCTATGCATAATGTTATGATGATGGCCTGGCTGCAGTTTGTCTCTCCACCACTAGATGTAAGCAGTGACACAATACTGAGCTCAGCTGTCACTTGCATTCATTCAGTCAGTCACTGCCATGTCATGCTCATCCTCACACACATACACACTTATGCACACATCACGCACGCGCGCACACACACACACACACACACACACACACACACACACACACACACACACACACACACACACACACACACACACACACACACACACACACACACAGACGTTTTCTCTGAAGCCGAGGGGACAACTTAAGGTTGGACAACAGTTCTTGTTAAGGAAACAGAGGACAGAATAATGCAACCCCTGTGAAGCAGAGCAGGGGAAGCAGACAGGACAGCGGAGGCTGTGAGGTGGAGAGAGGTTACGAATCAATAGCCATTCCATTTCACATGTTCCTTCCAGTAGCCTACAGAGTGCATTTGATTGTGTGTGTGTGTGTGTGTGTGTGTGTGTGTGTGTGTGTGTGTGTGTGTGTGTGTGTGTGTGTGTGTGTGTGTGTGTGTGTGTGTGTGTGTGCATGTGTGCATACGTGTTTGTGTGTGTGTGTGTGTGTGTGTGTGTGTGTGTGTGTGTGTGTGTGTGTGTGCGTGCGCATGTGTGTGTGTGTGTCTGTGTATTTGTGTGTGTTCTTGTACTGTACTTCTATCCTTCTGAGAACTATTTTGATGTTTAGCCCTTCAGAGGGGCCGTTTGTCTGTCTGTTTAACAGGATTATGGAAAAACTACTGGCCAGGTTTTCATGAAACTTTGTGGAAGGGGGCGTCCTGCTGGCTCACCTCATAGAACGCGTAGGCTACCGCAAAGGCTTAGTCCAGGGGTATTCAATTCAAATTCAAAGAGGTCCAGTTAGAGAAAATTTTCTCAAGCAAAGGTCAAACATCAAACGTCTACTGGTAACTTGTGTTATGATTCAGTCTCAGTGTCATATATATTGAATTACAGTAGCCTAATTGTATCAACGTCTGTATGTAGTCAACAGCTGACTGTTAAATCAAATAGCCTAAACATAATTTTTTTTTCAATTTTCACATTTAACCAGCATGGGAAAAGTAAACACATTCTTTACTTCAGTAGAAGTATAGTTTACTTGTGTAAAAAAGACTGCTAAAAGTAGGATACTGATTCAAGTATTTACTCAAGTAAAAATATATATAGCCACAGGTGGCAATACCAGGGGTTCAAGCCTATTGCCCCTGAAGGGGCTTGAATATCTGTCATACCTATCATAATGCAAGAGGTTGTTCAAGAAATTTGAGAGCATGATTTATCAGTTTCACGTTCAGATTTTGGACCCTTAGACTCAAAAAGCCCCCGCGTGTGCTCAGATTTACTCTGCTTGTCCTCAAACTATACGCTCAGGCTCAAAACTTTACGCTCGCGCTCAAAACTTTTCTTTATGGACAGATCTCTGTCTTCCATTCAATCTTTCTGGTTTCCATTCAAATGTTTCCCCTCTCCATTCAAACTGAGTGTGCTCTCTCTTGGAATTTCTCCCCTTGGATCTTTTGTCTGCGTTGGATTTTCTGTGACACAACCCTATCAGAAACCCACAACCAATAGAATGTCAGGATACTGTCACATGATCCCCGACCCAGCGATCATGTGACACTATCCTGGCATTCTATTGGCTGTGGATTGCTGCACAACAAATCTGAGAGAAGAGAAGAGATCCAAGAGCAGAACTTTCAAGAGCGCACAGAAGCAGTTTGAAGGGTTTGGGGAGGACGTTTGCATGCAGGCACAGAGTTTGAGCGCGATCAGAGGAAATGTAAGTATGAGCAGGGGATCTTTGAGTGCGAGTGCAGGAAATCTGTCCAAGCAGAAAACTTTTGAGTGTGAGTGTACAGTTTGAGGACAAGCAGAGCAAATGTAAGCACATGCGGGGGCTTTTTGAGTCCAAGGGTCCAAAATCTGAACGTGAAATTGATAAATCATGCTCTCAAATTGCTTGAACGACCTCTTGCATTTAGAAATCCTTTTGTCCAGCACCTGTACGTTTTTTGGATGTGTGCATAATTGTCTTTTTCATAGAGACTGATGATGTCATCTATATGTGACATCACTGATGACATCGCATTAGCACTGATGATACTTTATGCTAATGAAGTCATAGAGCGCTCTTCCTGCAGCAGGGTCCTCAGTTTGTCCAGGTCTACTGTGTAGGCAGAATCTGCTCTGAGGGCGGCTGTTATTGTTTATTTTTTAAGTATGCGCACATCATTGCATGGAGAGCCTTAACAAGCCTTAATGACTTGCAGCTGGTGGGGGCGGAGTTTCTGCAGGCAGCAGCAGCAGCATTTTTCTCCATGAGGTAAACAGAGAGAGAAGGTAAAACACTGTCCTTGTGCTTATTACCGAGATTATATAATGATACAAAGTGGGTTGATTACCGGTAAAGCCATCCTTTAAGCGACAAATTGTTAGAGTGACATCACTCGTTGATGGCATCACTCACTGATGACATCATCAGTGATGTCATCAGTGATGATGTCATGCCAAATGTTTTGGTGGTTTCATCCTCGTCAGCTAATTTGACTCTTGACTGTAAGAGGGCCAAGTCTTCCACAAATCTCGGCTCTCTGTGAGGTGAGGTGAGTTTTATCCAAATCGCGGTGAACCATACAAATAGTCACTTGTAGAAGAGGCTGCACCGCTTAAAAATGGGAGGTCAACCCACACTGCACCAACATCCATGTGGCCTTCATCACTGTTATGATGAAATATTTTTATAGCCTCAACGCGAGACTCAGCCTTCATCTTTCATTAAGAGTCATTAGAGTCTAAGGAGCACCCCGATAGGGAGTTACAGGCTCTGCTAAAATGCCAGTACATACACCTTAGCAATTCACATCAAATAGTACCTACCTCCCGCGCACAAGTGTGTTATGTGAGGCTCCAGATAATCAGTGTTCCCAAATATTGTGTAGTTTCCAATACCGAGCCCTATTCACATGCCAGCTAGAGCCTGTATTTTCTCTTTTCCATTCAAAATGGCCGTTGTCCTTCCGCTTCCCAGCGGGGAAACAACACCACCTCTGTTGTGTCTACGGGTGGAAACCCGTAATTACACATCAGAATCAGAATCAGCTTTATTGGCAAAGTATGTAGTACACATACAAGGAAATTGACTCCGGTTCGCTTAACTCTCAATCAGGAAGAACAGAAAATACAGCCTCAGGGCAGGAGTACAACAGCTCGGTATTAGAAACGACAAAATATTTGGGATTGGGAATACTGCTATCCGGAGCCTCAGATAACACACTTGTGCGGGAGGTAGGTACTATTTTATTGTGACTGTGACAAAGCCCACCATGCTGGCCTTTGGTTTGGGGAGGAAAAGGGCTCCGCCCAGCACTTCCTCCTTATTTATGCTGTCGGTGATGTCATCCTGACTTCATTGGATGAGTCCAAGTAAAATGGTGTCTCCTTCACAGGAATGTGTCTTGTGTTGCCTTTTTCACTCTACAGTAATGCTGTGATTGCTAACATTTTGAGTATAGTCATTTAGTCATGTGAATGAGCTGCAGAGTTTTTGTCAACACTGTATTTGTAAATCCTTGTAGTAAGGTTAATGGGGAGTTTACCTCCAATGACATGGTACAGGCTGAACAGAGCCTTGGTGTAAATTGAACCCTGTATAAAGTCAGTGGGGTTTTGTCTCCTCAGGAGAGAGGTCAGCCCGTGCTGCCAAAAACACGTGCCTTTGTTTCATTTGAACTATGGGTTAACTTTGTGAGTTCTTTTCTTTGTTTTTTGTTTGTTTTGTTTAAGTTGCACGTGTAATGGAAGCACTGTAAAATAAATCTGCACCTCTGAGAACTGGAAATGTCGTCTGAGTCTGCCTGCCTGCCACCTTCCTTGACACTCTTGCTACACTACCTCAATGGTGGCAGTGGTGGCTCCAGGCAGCGACGATGACATCTAGAGGAAGAGGAAGAAAGACCCAACAAAGAATGGGAGATGATCCAGATGACGTCAACCAGCCGAGGGCAGTTGCTGAGTACCCTCCTGATGTACAAAACCTTGCTGACATTTCCAACATGCTACGGGGCCTTAGGCAGCAGCAAGCAGACTGGGAGCAGGACAAGCAAATCCAGGAGGATCGCTGGCAAAGAATACAACATCAATTTGCTCAGCTCCAGCAGGAGGTGGTTTCAGAACGCCGAGATCGCCAGCAGCAGTTGGAGGGTGCTGCAGCTGGCCCCGATACTCAACTGAGGCCCACTGTGGAGCAGCCTGTTCCTCAACCTGCTCTGCCAGCCGTAGACACGGAACCTGGAGGCCTCTGGGGCAGCGCACTCTTCTAGTCTGGTAAGTTCCCTGGGTGGAGAGGCCCGAAAATGCACCAGTATCATGAAGATGGAGATATTGAACATTACACCTTCCTTGACATCTTGCTACACTACCTCACAGTGACTGCTAACGTGTAGGCTATGTAGCGGGGCATTTCAGCGGACCCTCCATCTCCCTATCAGGGTGCTCCTTTGAGACTCAGAATGAAGAATGAAGGTTGAGTCTTGTGTCGAAGCTACTCATTTTAGAGCACGTCACGTGGAATGACTTCTCTCTGAGTCTCGTTCCTCCTACTGGAGTCTCTCTCTCGCCTCTCCGACCGTGAGTCTCCTTTCGCAGCTGGCTGAGCAACATCACGTGTGATGATTTTAATGCATGCAATTTGTCTGTGAGTTTCCTGTCAGTACCATAAAGGTTAGAAAAGTGCATGCCGGTGAAAATAGAAACTTTCCGTGAAAGTGTAATGATTCTCAATTATTTGTAGGTTATAGGGCTGGGTCCGGATGGCATTTGGGTCCAGAGGTCCAGACCACGTTCCGCCTATTGCTTGGTCTATCGGATAGACTCTATCCCATCACTCATAGACTGAGTGTGATTCTGTGGTTCAGCCACACACCAAAGCATTCCTGTCTATCACCTCTCTGTTTCTCTCCCTCTCTCTCTCATATCGTTTAATTAACAATGAGTCTCATCTTCATCTCCTCATCTCATATCGTTTAATTAACAATGAGTCTCATCTTCATCTCCTCATCTCTTTCTTCCTTTCTCTCTACCCAGTTCCCCCCCCCTCCCCCCTCCTCCTTTTCCCGGCCTGGGTACCGGTAGTGGTCTCGTGCCTACACCGCTCTGAAGCACGTGCGGAGGACTCACGTGCGCCCCGGTGTCGCAGACAGGCGCTTTCACACTGAATGAGAAACACCGTGAGCTAAAAATAACCCACCGGCGGAGGAGGCAGAGGAGCCGGAGAGGACGTCAGAGGAGAGAAATAGAAACTGCGGGTTATTTTTAAACGGCGTCCAGGCTCTGCTGAATCCCGAGCATTACCTGTCTCCAAAGAGTTAGGGTTATAGGGAGCCGTTTTAATTTAGTGGTCTATTTTCATGCCAATCCAGCCACCATGGCTCCTCGACCGCAACTTTATGTTAAATTAAACTTTTGATTTTCCACCATTGTATGATTACAAAATCAGTAGTAGGCTATGCGCATGAACAAGGTTTAACTTCCTTGTGCATCTTGCCTGGATAGAGACGCTGCATGAAATAGGCCATGCCCATCACGGGGGAAATCGCTCCATTCACTCCCATAGACCAACATAATTTTCCTTGAATTAAACATAGCTAAAAGCTGTTGTGTGGTGGGCTGCGCAGACAAATGTAAACAATCGCCAGTTAAAGTTTTTTTGTACTCCTGAGGAAAACAAGGAAGCCATTGAGAATTGGCGAGAAGAAAAATGTGGATCTAGCTGTCAAGGAAGTAAGTTGGAGTGTTCATCTTCCGTAGGCCTATATACGATCTTTTTGTGCAACACGCAACCATGCACGCGACATAGGAGAATGCCAGGATTGGAGGAGGGCTTTCTGTTTCCCCCCGTTTTGGGCGTGGTTTCTGAATGATGACGCGCTCCGCAGTGTCTCGCAGAACTTCCTGGTCCAAATGATGTCATAATGATATCATTTGGTCCAGGAAGTTCTGCCAATGAAGATGGAGAGAGCAATAATCATATTATAGTAATAGTGACACCATGGTAAAACTGCTCCAAATGACATGTTACAGCTCCGGATCTCAAATGTTTTTAACTGATCAATAATCATCAATTTAGCATTGTATCGTCTATAGTCTATGGGGATCCTTTATCATCCAAGCTCTCACTAGCTTCAACAAACATCTCGAGTCCTTCACTATTCATTGAACAACATGGATTTGGACAGTTTGAACTGTCTAGAATTCGCATCACCGTGTTTTGCAATTGCGTTTGTGCAGTTCTGCTTCGGCACACACTAGCTGGTATCGACTCGCTCTCTCGGCGGCGTCAATGAGCTACTGTACGTGCTAGTGTCAGTGATACTGACTAAATGTTAATTGTCAAGGGATATTGTCAAGCTGTGATATAAAAAAATTGTGGGGAAAAAATGACAGAAGTCACCTAGCTGCAGTTTTCAAGCCTCATGACCAAGTCCTGCTGCTTCTCGTCATCATGTAGCCTACAGTTAGGCTGGCTTTATGTAACGTGGCCCACTTTACCACATTAAAACTGTTCAAGGGTGTCCAACCAATAAAAGTGTTGTCCGACAACGCCACCTAGGTTGTTTGGTAGAGCCTAGGACTCAATAAAGGCTGCACAGGTTCTTTAAAATCAGGAGTAAGCAGAGTTAAAAATTGACCACCAAGGTAAAAGGAATAACAATGTTTATTACTACAAGGATATTAAAATGTTGTCCCGGACCAGCCCCAAGTCCACTGCTGGAATCAAAGTCCGCTAGTCCCGTCCTCCCGCTTTGGTCCTCCGTTCTCCTTTAGGGGACCAAGACACAGCGTCAGCCACCGCCACTCACTTCACACGAAATCCACTGCAACAAGTATCCACTGCAACCCTTTGTGAAAGACGAACCCGTAGGTAGTAAGCTCAAAAACACATGCAGTAAAACACAGCACTCTGATCGAGATTAAGGGGTGATCTGCTGTTAGCAGCCCAACAAAAGTCCCGGCGGCCTTGGCAAGGGTGGGGTAACACAATTAAAATAGGACGGTGGCACAATTAAAAGTGGCTGGGGATAAAAGGGCCCAGTAAGATAAAACAAGGAAAAATGTCTAAGGTTAAAACGTAAAAAAAAAAAGGAGATTAAAATCTGGCAATCGCCGTATTCAAAACAGTATGCTGGAAAGAGGAGGAAGGAGCCAGGGGTAAAAAACGTGTACTTAACTCGAGAGAGGGGCTCGTCGAGACGTCACCCCTCTCCTGCGGTTCAATGGCCTCCCCCTGGCTTTCACCGATGATTAGACCGTGACGCTCCCAGAGACGCTCCGCTCCACCGACACCTCGACCGGATCCCAGGTCCTCGTCACGGTGCCACACACCTCGCCTGTCTCCTGATCGTTGGGATGCTGCTGCTGGCTCCTCCGTCTTGGACTGCGTCGAGCCGTCTGTCCCGTCAGCCTCCTCCGTCTCACGTTGGCTCGGTGCATTCTCTCACTACTAGTCTTGGAGGAGGAACGGCAGCTTGAAGGAGAATGGGGAGCCCCACCCCGCCCACGGCGCCCAGTTCCAGGTGGAGCGGCTTCCGGGCCTTCCCCCTCGCCACGGTGCGCCCATAGGTACGCCTGGAGAGAGGGGTACTCGGCGGCCATCCCAGACGAAGCCGCTCACACCTGCATCTTACCCAAGCCGCGGGCAGGGCTGCACATGGCCCCCCATCTCAGCCGCTCCTCCTCTGGACTCCTGCAGTCAGCACAGCATCTTCATTCACTCTGGACTCCCTGCCATTGTCTGTGTCTCATGCTGCTTATCCACCTTATTTTTGGCCATTTTTGCCTGATCTGCATGATGGGTGCTTCTTCCGGTGTGATCCTCCCAGCCTTGTTGCTGACAGCTTGACACCCGTCTGGGCGAACGGAGCAAATCACTAATCAGGTCCAGCTTGGCAAAAATCTCGTCGATAAATATCCCTTTAAGAGCGCAGTGCATTCATGGGTAATCGCCTGATGTGGCTAATATTAGCCGCTAGTTAGTTATGTTACATGGCAGTAAAACACCACTGAATGACCAAATTGATATAAATTTAAACCATTTCGAGTAACACTTCCATACGGATCACCAGCGTTTGTTGTTTATGTAAGGGATAATGGATAGTGAGCCGGTGATTACTGGCGAAATAATGACCGACAGGTGATATTGAGCCCGACGCGCAGCGGAGGGCTTAATCATTCACCTGAAGGTCATTATTTCCAGTAATCACCGGCTCACTATCCATTATCCCGCTTAGAACACGGCCTACTAAATCATTCAATAATCTGACAAAAATAATTATTCAAATAGATTTTTTAATAGCGTTTTCAACGACAAAGCGGTTTCATTCATAATTGGCACACAAGACACCACAGCTGCAACTGGTTGGCCTAATTAGTAGTGTCTTGCTGACAAAAGGCTCTTATCAACTGATTAATCCAGGTGTGGCAGAGCAGCGGTCGGTTGTCGAGAAATAATGACCGGTGAATCTTGTTGATTGACCAATCAGAATCGAGTATTCAAGAGAGCCGTGTTCTAAAACGTGGCTATATTCATAACGTTTTCTATCTCGGATGCGTTATTTCGAATCGCACATAGGTTACGCCTGGCGCAACCTATGTGGGTTTTAGGACGAAACAGACTCGAGCCACTAACGTCATCGTAAGAGCACAATATTCCTGGAATGCAAGTTTAACTAAACAGTTACATGTCCTCTGCATTCTACATAAAATTAAGATATTACGGGTTGTTTTATTTTGTATGTTACATACTTATTGACCAAGTTATGTTCAATTCAGCCAGGGTACAAGAGACTGAGTGTACGTGGCCATCTTTTCAAATCAAGTAGAAGACATTAGGAAATGGCAAGCTGCAACAATAAGTCACGTTAAACCGGACCTTGTACGCACAATTATTTTTTACAGTG
Organism: Poromitra crassiceps; assembly: GCF_964638095.1. Taxonomy (NCBI): domain Eukaryota; kingdom Metazoa; phylum Chordata; class Actinopteri; order Beryciformes; family Melamphaidae; genus Poromitra; species Poromitra crassiceps. The sequence continues at coordinate 22,134,610 of NC_139626.1, forward strand.
GGGCATTCAAAAATAAGGTGGATATCCCCACACCTGTGCTGCCTGCACAGGTGCGGGTACTTTCTGTGATTGATGTGGCCTTCAGGGACAGTCAGACACAACATACAAAGCATTACAAAAACTGGCCCCATCACATTTACACGGTGAAACTTTCACGCAACTTTACTTGTTTGAAACTTAGGTGAAACTAAGTTGCAATTGATTTGCATGGCCTGCGACGCACTTCAGCAACTCAGCCGCAACCTTTGCAAAACCCTCAACTTTGTGAAACTAGTTTCATGCAACAGCCAATCAAAACGCTGATAACGTGTCAGATGATGTCAAACAGCTGAACCATAACTGTGTACATCTTTTTTGTCGAAAAAAGCTTTGAAAAAAACAACAACACGTGAGCTATAGGCAAACTACAGTCGATGCTGTATTATTTCAACCAATTTCAACCTTTTGAGCTCGACAACTTAAAATACTCCCATAGCCTACAACTGTACATCATATCAACACACTCCAGGTATGTACTTTTGTCTATACTCATCTGTCTCTCTCCCTGCACCCTTTAGGTTATACTTCCAAGTTAATTCTAACACACATACACATAATACAACACACTGATCACCTTCACCCTCATACTGTCACACTACCAATAATCCATTTTAATATGAGAGGTGCCGTGCTATGGAGGAACACCTATATCAATATTGCCAAACATGCATCATCTGTTAACCCATTTAAATCCAAGCTTAAACACTTTCTGATGAGTCACGCACGTAGTCCACATACATCACACCTACACCTCACATCGCCATTTTAATTTGGATTGCTCTGGAAGGAAGCTTGAGGGAGTGCAAAAACTCTGAGTGTTTGTAACAGAGTTAAAGCAATTCAACTCAAGATTTTGCACAGAGCCCACATATCCCCATCCCATCGGCAGAAATCCCTGAATGTCCCAAGTGTTCCCCCGAGTGTCCCAAGGGCGTCTGTGGTCATGCAGGAAAATACAGCAAATGTGGCATAATTATAGGACAGGAAATTAATACCATCCTATCTATTGATATAGAGTGCGATCCGCCATACATGTTACTTGGGATACTAACTGGCCTTAATACTGATAAATCTAAAGGGAAACTCTACAAAATGCTAACATTCTGTGCAAGAACCCTTGGCTGGGAACCCTTGAAATAAACTGTGTTGCATGAGACTTGATTATTTTTGAATTGCTTCATGTAACTATGGAACTTGCATGGACATTTCTTCACACCATTTGCAACCTGCAACTAGTTATGTGGAAGTTTCACCGTGTAAAGCCAGCCTATAAGATGAAAAGAGAATCATTCTGGTAGCACAATAATAGTCTTGCATGGGCTCCATTGGAGTCTTCACACACTTCGCACGCACGCACACACACACACACACACACACACACACACACACACACACACACACACTCACTCACTCACTCACTCACTCACTCACTCACTCACTCTCTCTCTCTCACACTCACTCTCACACACACACACACACACACACACACACACACACACACACACACACACACACACACACACTTACTGCATTGGCATGTCACCTAGCAACCAGCACAAGATAGTTTTTTTTATCACTCATTTTATCACTCATTCATTCATTTTCAGATTAATTTATTCACTCACTCATTGACACATTACTTTAATAATTTTCTGCATGCTTTCTCTCTGTTGTTTACAGTATCTCTCTCGCCCCCTCTCACTCACACACACACACACACACACACACACACACACACACACACACACACACACACACACACACCCCTTAACATCCACTATTCATTATTTTCCTATAGAAGAATCGAAACTCCTGGGAGAGAGAGAGAGTGTGTTTTGAAATGCTCTCCTCAGTGCTGGTATCTCCAGTGCTGGAGGAGGAGACGGAGATTGATGAGATTTCATGTTGGCTACGTGGTGAACACGCTGCAGTGGCTGGAATAATGGCATGGGAGATATGTGCATGTGCAAACCCCACTGCAATTATTATTATCACTACCGCTGTGTGTGTATTGGAAGCTTTGGCAGCACACTCCCCACTGTGTGTGTGTGTGTGTGTGTGTGTGTGTGTGTGTGTGTGTGTGTGTGTGTGTGTGTGTGTGCGTGCGTGCATGCGTGCGTGTGTGGGCATGCCGGGAACTATTCCTTCCTTTCTCCCATTAAGGACTTCCAGTTGGACATTAACCCTTCATCTGTCACAGTAATGCCAGATGCCACGGCCATCCGCTCTGTGAGCATAATGATACCTTCCTCTGCCTATCTCTGTAGCTCTCGCTTTTTCTTATGTTTCTCTCACCTCCTTTTCCGCTCACCTCTCCTTCTCTCTCCATCTCCGCCCTCCCGCGTCCCCGTCCTCTCCTCTGCCCCTGCCACCCCACCCTGCACTTCTGTCCGTCTTAATAGAAAGCGCCATAGGGTCAGAGGTGACAGTGGTAACCGATTGGCTGCCAGTGACCCATATCTGACCTCTCTGTGACTTTTATCCTGCTTTATTTTTTGACTAACTCCCCAAGACCCTCTTGGGGAAATGTTCTATGCCTTTTCAATCAGTCTCTCTGTGTGTCTATCGCTTTTGCCTCTCTCTCTCTTGCTGCCGCATTCTGACCATCTTCAACCCTCCGTCTCTCTCCCATATTAGATTGATTTTCAGGGATTCTCTCGTTCCCATGTTTGGCCTCCTGGCTTCATCCCTCCATCGATTTAAACTGAGCAAAGACATACGCAACACTTATCTCTGGGGAGGCTGTAGCTCAGGAGGTAGAGCGGGTCGTCAACTAATCGCTTTGGATAAAAGAGGTCAGTGGTTCGATTCCCGGCTCCTCCAGTCTGCATGTCAAAGTGTCCTTGGGCAAGGCACTGAACCCCAAATTGCTCCCGTTGGTGTGCCAGCACCCTGCGTGGTAGCCTGCCGCCATCGGTGTGTGAATGGGTGAATGTACCTACCGACTGTAAAGCGCTTTGGATAAAAGCGCTATATAAATGCAGGCCATTTACCATTTACCATCTCTGCTCCCATTTTCCATTACTTGAAATCTATGCATGCACACACAAATATGTATTTCTCTCAAATTTTGTTCGCAAATTTGCTTAAATGGATGTTAGTGAACATGGTCATTGCACAGCCTTGGGCTGGTCACAATAAAAGGCCACTCTAAAATGTGCGGTTTTATCACACAACCCAATACATACAGTCGCTCTGTGTGGGAACGTCCACAAAACGTTACCTTCGGACCGGGAGCGTTGTGTCAGTAGGGCCATGGGGGAAAACCAACAATGTACCTCAATGGTCTGACTCACTTGCAGCAGGTGCTGCATCTCTACACAACAGGATTGGGGATTCAAGAGCAGGTAGAGAGGTCTGTTTAGATTAGGGGGGGACACCAGATGCCTCACGATACGATACGATACGATATTATCTCGATATTTAAGTCACAATACGATAGTATTGCGATATTGCGATATGCTAGTATTACGATATGATATTTCAATAATGAGAGACTAGTAATGAGAGACTAGTAGAAAGTTTAACAAGCTTTAATGATACAACAAATTAATTTTGGCGTATGACTCCATAATATGATGACGTTCTCCTGAGATGATGAGAGGGCGTCTTCAGTGAAGAATACGATAGGAAATCCCCCATAGGGAATTCTTCAATCAGGAGTCATGACAATGGTGGTGGTCAGGGGAGGAGGTGGGGCGAAAACAACTGCTTCAGCGATGATGATCAGCAACTGAGAATGACACATGGCACATACACAGCACATAGCAAACAGAGTAAAACCTGGACCCTGATATACTACGCTGATTAGGTGATTGGGATCAGCTGGAGGAATAGGTTGGGCTGATTGGTTATTGCCACATGTGTGGTAAACTGTGAATGGGTGAGGAGACAGCATCAGAGAAAGGGGGCAAGCCTAACAATGAATGGGTTATACAACCTCAAAGAAAGGGGGCGTGCACTGTGATATGATGTGAACTGGGCGTTGGCTGTTAAGTAGTCTTCATTAAAAAAAATTATGACTTGTATTTGATTCAAGTTTTCAGGTTTTTTTTACATAATACAGACAAACACTTAAGTAACAAACACAACTAAACTCTTTACATAGACAGAAGGAAAGAAAGAAAAAACTACAGAAATAAAAATAAAATACAAATATTAATTCTAGGACAAGGAAAAATAAATAAAAATAAAACAAAATAAAATAAATGCCATGAAGGGTCCCATATTCATCGTAATATTATGCCATGTCATCTAATGTACTCGAAGTAGTATTTCTGTTGTGCTAACTAATCCCAGCATTGGTCAGTCCCTATTACCCAAACCCAGGTGCATAATATACTTCCCCCATTTCTCTAAATATTTATCAAGCCTGTCAATTTTTCTGTAGATAATTTGTTCATGAGAGGCCGCTTTGCTGAGTTCCGTGAACCAGTCTTGAAAAGATGGGCTCCCTGGTGTCTTCCACCCCCTCATCAGAACCTGCCTGCCCACCATAATGCATGTCAAAATCAAGTCGGCCACACTACAATGGGCAACTTGTAGAGGATCACCCACTATATATAGCCTCGGCTCAAACTCAAAACTGTCCCCAGAAATGTCCATGATGCGTTCATGGACCCGCCTCCAGAAATCTTGGATCACTGGGCACTCCCATAACACGTGAAATAAAGTGCCCTCTGACTCTGGGACCCGACACCTCCAACACTCTGCAGAGTCCTTAACTCATTGAGTGCCAGCCACTTTTGGAGAACGGACGCTCCCAGTGCCAGAGTTTCAGAGCGTTTTCAGTGATTTCTCGAGGCCCACAGAATATTGTGTGATATTACTATGTAAACACCGAACACGCAAAAAGAACAAGGAGACTCTATTGTATCATCAGCAAAAAAAAGTTTATTGATACCATTTTCCGTTCTTTAGTTATCAGCCGGAGAAGATAGGTCAAAAACAGCAAAAATATGCTTTTCTATCAGGAAGCTGAGATATTCAGCCTTTTGTGAAATGCATTATTTCAAGCACATTCACTGACTCTAGCTAATATTTTCTGATGATGTGACCTGGTTTAGTTCTGTGGTGCATGCGTGCCCCACCCCCCTGTCCCCCCCTCTCCCCGCCTCTCCCCGAGTCAACTGCAAACTCCTCCCCACACGCACAAAGTCTATTCGGAGCCTCTGTTTTTGCGCCGCGCGGCTCCTGGCAGCTCACAGCAGCAATAAGGAAATGCCCTACGGGACTGCAGGTAAGGGTTGGCCCTTCGGCGTTGGGTGCTGCCTTTCTGGTGGCCTAGTCTGTGAAGACGAGAAGGTGTCCAGTAAAATCGGTTGAGAATCTTGAATTGGATAAGTCGAATTCTAAGATCTCTTGACATTTTCTTTGAATTTCCACAAATCCCCTCCCACTCCTGTTCACTAAAAGAGAGGCCCAGGTCCTGCTCCCATGGTCTTTAGAACAATAGACACTGTATTGGCCTGATCAAAGAGCTCTGAATAATAGAATGAAGCCTCGTGGTCTGTCCGATACACCATAACGACCCCAGCGAGAATCTCTGAATTCTGAGGGACATTTCTGGGCGAGCCAAAGATCTGTGTTAGCAAGTGTTTTAGTAGTCTTCATTATTGAAAATAGTCCAAGACATCATTTACCTTTTTTCAATTACAAATTATGTCCCCAAAGGAAAAAAACTTTGTCAACATCTGTGGAGCTCTGTATCAATGTACTGTAGGCCACAGCGGACTGAGCGGAGCGACTGACACCACCGGCCCCTCTGAGCCCCCATTTCTCGTCGCCTGCTGCTGGTTCTCATTTCGCACTCTCTCTCATCTTCGCCTCCTCGACTCTGCCATCTTCCAATCGTCTCTGATTCGCCGACTGCACAACCTTTATCTTGATCCCCCGTGGCGAAGTCATAATTGGACGATTAGCTGGACGCCATCCTGTATATGCTGGGGTAGTTAAATATGGAGTTAATCCTGTTGAGATTTCCCATGACACTATTTGTTTGGCCTCATACATACGACATGTTTGTACGCATGAGGTCGTCGGTAAACTCGATAACACAACTCCATGCATGTATTGTTTACCCTGACTTGAAAGCCCTCTCTGGTGCTCCATGCAGATGGACCTCTCTTACCAATCTGGATCCATATATTAATCTCTCGCTCACTCTTTCTTTCTCACACAAACACACACACACACACACACACACACACACACACACACACACACACACACACACACACTCCTTTTTGCTGTATCTGGCTTTGTTTGTTCATCCTTATCTTGTCGTTTATCAAGGCTTATCTTGCCAGTCTCTCTCTCACTATACATCTGTCTCTGTCTGTTCCGGTCTGTCTCCATCCATATTCTCTCTCTCTCTCTCTCTCTCTCTCTCTCTCTCTCTCTCTCTTGGGAGGCGAGGGCTTTGTCCCCTTGTAATGCTGAAAGGGAAAATGGCCTCTGCACACCTTTGGCTGGAGTGCACGTGTTTTCTCCCAGAAATTACTTTGTCTCACCTTTCTGAACGTCTGAGGGCCGTAGCCCATTTGTAGTTAAATGCTGATTGTATCTGTAAGGGCTGCTGCTGAGCGTTTTTAACTTGATTTTACTTACATCTGTTTTGTTCCTAGATGTTTCCTTAATTCAAATCAAACGTAAAAGTCTCTGCCTCTCTTTGATGTTTGGATGTGGCTGTGTTCTCCGCCCCCTCCTGCTCCACCATTATGCTTTCTACCCAGGACGGTTTCCTACCCATGATGCTTTATTGCCATGGTCAGTGGGAAGTGAGGAAAGGTTATCTGGCACTCGGCAGCATCCATTCACCCTTTCACATCATGTTCTAATCCATTCACCCTTTCACATCATAATCTTTCATGTCAAAGAACACGCCAACATTTGGGGAGATTTGCCTATTTTCCATTCTCTCTGATCACGCAGCTTGCTGATCCCGGACCTATAATAGTAGGCAGCACTGTGGCTCTGTGGCAGCCAGTTTTCGCAAGAACCCCAAGATGGCGACGCCCACACTCCCATAGGCTTCAAAACGAGAGTCCAAAAACCAATGAGCGACAGCACGGTGACTGCGTCCATATTTTGTATATGGTCTATGGCAGCTAGGGGTCGACAACCTTTTTGATATGAAGGGCCATTTTCAAATTTGCTTGTCAATCAGTATGCCCAAGATTATCATTTTTAGCTGGAGGACCTGACTTTGTCTGTCTTTCGCGCCAACATTTTCATCTGCTCTCTGCTGCTTTGGAATGTATGGAAATGGAATATGAATGGAACGCACAACTGCAAATGGCTGTGAAGTAGGTCATTTGACAGGCATTTCAATATTTCTGCAAAAAATATCAATTGCGCACTTATCGCTACCGTGTGCTGTTGTGCCACTGGTTAACCCTTCGCGTGCCAGTTGTGGCACCCGTGCCCTAGGTTGCTGGTGCCTGGTCTTTGGTCTTTTGCTTGCTTTTTATTAACAGCATTTACTTGTACTTTTACTTTCAATACTCAAGTACATTTAATATCAGAAAAGTACTTTAAGTGCAGTAAATATCAGATACGTTAATTATTTTACTCAACTAATATTCTAGGTGACTCTAACTTCTAGATACCAAAGTCATTTTCTGGTAAGATATCTACTAGTCCGGGAGCCAAAGGCTGTTTTTTTGATGAACCTTGTTTCGTCGGATAAAGTTTTTTTCTCTGCTGATTCTTGTAGTTTGGGGGTACCTATTCAAAATACAGGAGGGTGCCCGCCTGCCCGGTGAGCACCCTTGAGCATTTTTAGATATTAACCCCTAAAGTGCCAAAATCCCCTTAAAAATAGCGATTTATGAGATTTCATGCAAAATCCTCAAATCAAATTTGCTTTCTCCAATGTTCATAAAGGAGGAATGAGGTCATGTATAATGTAGCCTATTTGATTCCCCCGCCATGTGCCCCCCCCCCCCCCCATCCCCAATAAAAACATAAAATTAGCAGAGGACTTTTAATCTGATAAATCAATCTGTTGTAACTTAGTGTTATTCTGATATAATAACTCAGAGCGCGGGTGGTCGTTAGCTCTCGACACTGCTAGTAATAATTATGTCACGGAGGCAGACTTGATAGCTAGCAACATAGGCTTTACTGTGGAACATACATACTACAGGCATGAGTCATCGATGCAAGAGTCATCACTTCAACAGCCCAACATAACAGAGCACAGAGTGCTCGATCAAATCCACCACATCCCCCTTTTCTAGACTGGGACATGGACTATGGATCCAGTTACCTTAACTCTTACCATAACATCATGTGTAACATATATATTGAATAAACCACTTTGTTTTCATTTTTGTTTCTCAACAAACATTCCAATGCATTTCAATTTCACAACCTTCTGTCCCTTTTTTCTTTTTTTTTTTTTTCTTTCTTGGGACTCACTTAAGGTGCATAGAATTACAACTCAGTCAAGTGTCCATGAGATTAGTCTCTGTATCTGGCAGGGCGTCTGATCGCTCTACCACTTCTGGTGTGGCGTGCAGGAGAGTCATTAGTACTCACTGGAGGGTCTTGTCGTGGCGGTTCGGCTGACCTGGGTGTTTGAGGAAGCATTACCTCCGAGTGTTCATCAGGGTCAGTGTCTCTGCATAGACTCGGGTGTATCTTTCTCAGATGGCGCCTGTTCCTCCGTAACGTCTTTCCTGCAGGTGTCTGAACTGTGTAGGATCGTGGCTCGTCCCTCTGGTGCATCACTACAGCCGGCTCCCATCCACGCCGTGTTTGCATGTGTACAGTGGTACCTGGGGTCAGCGCTGGCAGTGGCTTGGCGTCTCGGTCGTAGTAGCGCTGTAGGCGGGACTGCAGATCCTGTAGCCTGCTGTGCACATGCTGTGGGATCGACTGCTGTAGCACGGTGCTGGTACATGGGAGTGTGCTCCGCAGGATCCTTCCCATCAACATTTGTGCGGGTGACACATCCAGGCCCGTCACTGGTGTGTTTCTCAGCGACAACAGCACTAGATGTGGGTCTGTGCCTGTTTGCAGTGCTTTCTTTAGTGCATGTTTCACTGTCTTTATGGTCCTTTCTGCAAGTCCATTTGACTGTGGGTATCCTGGGCTGGAGTGTGTGAGCTTGAACTCCCATGAAGCAGCAAATGATTTCATCTCGTAGCTAGCAAATGGAACATTGTCACTCACAAGCTCTTTGGGGATTCCGTGTCTGGCAAAGACAGCCTTCATTTTCTGGATGACTGTGTGAGCTGTCTTGTCAGGCAGGTTCAGCACCTCTGGGTACTTGGTCAGATAATCCACCAGCAGAAGGTATGACTGACCTCTCAACTCAAAGATGTCTGCTCCAACCTTCATCCACGGTAGCTCTGGAACTTCATGTGTGATGAGTGGCTCTTTCTGGTGTTGTGGCTGTAGCTGTTGGCACGGCGCACACTTCTCCACCATTAGCTCAATGTCACGTGCCATTCCAGGCCAGTAGAGGACTTTTCTAGCTTTAGCCTTTGTGCGCTGCACTCCTTGGTGAGCTAGATGTAGCTTCTCCAAGATTACCTTTCTGAAGCTCTGAGGAATGATGATCTTGTCTCCGACCATCACAACACCGTTCCTCAGGCTGATGCTGTGTCTCATTGGCCAGTAGCTGTGCAGGCTCTTGTCCACGCTGTGTCATTTTCCTGGCCATCCTTTCTTGTGTTTCTCACACACCGCTTGTAACACGTTGTCTGCGGCAGTTGCCTCTTTCAGCCGGCTGAGTGTCTCTTCACTCAGCGCATCCGTGGCCTCCATGGCATACACGACTTTTTCATCAAAAGTGTTCTCGTCGACGTCTTCTCCTTCTCCGCTAGCCGTCGCACGGGACAGTGTGTCGGCAATATACATGTATTTGCCTGGCGTGTATGTGATGTTCAGATCGTACCTCTGCAGTTGTAGGAACATACGCTGCAAACGTGCTGGTGCCTTGCTCAGTGACTTCCGTGCGATGATCTCCAGAGGCTTGTGATCTGTCTGCACTGTCACTGTCCTGCCGTATATGTACTGGCGAAATCGTTTGGCTGCGAAGACGATGGCAAGCAGCTCCTTCTCTATCTGAGCATATCTTTGTTCAGTCTCAGTGAGCGCTCGCGATGCATAGCACAGGGGTTGACCTTCTTGGAGGAGACATGCCCCCAGCCCGTCTTTTGATGAGTCTGCCTGTAATGTCAGCGGCTTCTTGTGTTCGTAGAACCTCAGTACAGGGGCTTGTGTGAGGGCAGCCTTTAGTTTCTCCAGCGCTGCACTGTGATGCGGGCACCACTGCCACATCGCATCCTTTCTGAGTAGCTGTCTGAGAGGTGCCGTCAACGAGGCTTCGTTCGGGATGTACTGTGTTAGGTACTTTGTCAGCCCCAGCAGACGTTGTAGGGCTTGTTTGTCCTCTGGGGGCGGCATGTTGGTGATTGCCTTCACCTTTGCACCGTCAGGTTTCTGTCCCCCTGGCGTGATGATGTGGCCCATATATTTTACTGTGTCAATTTTGAACTGAATCTTGTCTCTGTTGAACTTCACATTGGCAGCCTCTGCTCTCTCCATCACTTTGCGCAAGATGTCATCATGCTCTTTATCTGATGATGCAGCAATGATCATGTCATCTGCGATAATGTGTACACCCTGTATGTCACCAAAGGTCTCACAGTTCTTCTGTTGAAATACCTCACTCGCAGATTTGATGCCAAATGGCAGTCTGAGGAAGCGGAACCGGCCCCATGGTGTGTTGAAGGTGCACAGTTTTGAAGATGGCTCGTACAGCCTGATCTGCCAATATCCATCTTTCTCGTCTAGAATAGTGAAGATGGATTTCCCTGCCAGCTTGCTGCACACATCCTCAGGGGTGGGAATGTTGTAGTGCTGGCGCATAACAGCCTCATTTAGGTCACAAGGGTCCAAGCATACCCTTAGTGCACCATTTTTCTTTTGAGTGACGACAAGGCTGTTCACCCACTCTGTGGGCTCTTTCACAGCTGTTATGACATCTCTTCTCTCGAGGTCTTGTAGTGTGTCCTTTAGCTTGTCAATGACTGAGAGTGGGATGTTCCTGCAGCCATGGATCACAGGCATGACATACGGCTTAAGATGTATGTGATGAACCCCTGGGAATTCACCGAGCCCTGTGAAGACTGATGCATACATCCCAACCAACTCCTCTTTGGTGGCTGGAGGCTTTGGTGGCATTGTGGTGAGTGACTCAACCCTCTTTACCAGCTGCAAGTCTTCACATGCTGCTCTGCCCAGGATCGATGTGTCTGTCTGATTTGTCACGTGAAATGTCAGTGTAGCTGCAGCTTTGGCTGTCTCACATCTCAAAGATACAACGCCGTCTGGGTGCAGGCGAGCTCCCCCAAACGCAATCAACACTGTCTTTGTGGGGCGCAGCTGAATGGGACCCGGCATCTGTCGGACAACGGATGAAGGTAGCACGTTTGCTTCAGCACCTGTGTCAAGCTTGAATTTCACGGCTACACCTCTGATGCTGGCTGTTGTATACCATGCACCGCCCTGTACCTGGCCCGCTGCGTGTTCTTCACTCTCCACAGTGCCGATGTACAAGGAATCCACGTCACTCTCAATACAGCTCACAGTCTTTGTCTTATAGTTGCTGTTACTGTAGCTGGCTGCTCGGCACACCTTGGAAAAATGATTGCTTTTCCCACATTTGTGGCACACTGCTCCATAAGCAGGGCACTGGCGCGGCTCATGTCTCTTTCCACATCTTCGGCAGTCTCCGCCGGAAGATGGCTTCTTACTGCCCTTGTTCCAAGAGCCCGCTCTCTTCTGCCCTGGTGCTCTGTCTATAGCTCCCACTGGAGCATCACGGGCACCATGTGTGCTCTGCATCGCCTGTATCTGCGTCTTGGCTAGCTCTGTTGCTCTGCATATTTCTATGGCTCTGTGCAATGTTAGGCCATTTTCACGTAGCAGTCTTTCTTTCAAGTGGGAGTCTATTATGCTGAACACCAACTTATCTCTGAGCATGTCATTTTCGCCTGGGCCAAACTCACAGTCCTTGCTTTTCTGTTTCAATTCAGTGATGAATCTATCCACCGTAGCCCCTTCTGTCATCGGATGTGACCAGAATTGATGCCGCTCAAACACAACATTTTTCTGTGGGCTGCAATAGTCTCTAAATGCTGTGAGAACATCATTCATCGTGTCTGTGCCATCTTCACCAGTCGGGATCACAGCCAGTGTATTGTACACTTCTAGTGCCTCTTCTCCGATGGTGTGAAGCAGAATGGCTATTTTCACATCCTCTTCTTTAGCACACGCACCTGTAGCGACCACATACAGCTTGAAGCGTTGCTCCCATCTGCGCCAATTTTCAGCGAGATTGCCGGTGAGTGGCAGCGGGGACGGCGGCTTGAACTGATCCATGTCTGCGTTAGCTTCCAATGCTAATCTTGAGCTAGCCTCTCCACGTTACATCGCCTAGCACGCTCCGTGACTCCGTATTCTGACACCATGTTGTAACTTAGTGTTATTCTGATATAATAACTCCGAGCGCGGGTGGTCGTTAGCTCTCGACACTGCTAGTAATAATTATGTCACGGAGGCAGACTTGATAGCAGCATAGGCTTTACTGTGGAACATTGTAAAGTATTAGGGCATTTACGTCCTTATATCTACTGTGAGTATATTGTACTGTTCAGTGTATTACGGTAAGATTCTCATAGGAGATGACGTCACTACACAATGTACACTGCTTCCTGATGCCGCGCAGTCGCAGTCTGTCTGTTGTCATGTCATGGCTCTGTTCATGTGAAAGCCACTGAGAAATAAATACGCCAGATCGGCTAAAGATATAAGTGTGTCAAGCTCACTCCGTATCCAGCTGAAGGAACCGCTGAGTAGCCACTCTACAGGTTATGGGCCCAGCGAAAGGACACGAAGTGAGTAGTTTGTAAAACCGTCGGAGAAGAAGTTTGCGCGGGGCAAATAGCACGCAAAAGCTAAAAGGCTAACGAGCAAGCTAGCAGCTCAAGCTAGGCTACGTTAGCAACATGGCAAGCCGAGCGACGAACGTTATGTCGAATCAACTTGTTTTTGACGGGAATGAAGAGAAATACGGACTCTGGGAGACCCGGTTCTTGGGACACTTGCACACTTTAAAGTTAAAAGAGACAATTCTGCGTGGACCACTGGGTAACAGCCCAGGAGAGCTAGCAGTCGACGTGAAGAAAAACGCGGACTGTTATGCAGAGCTGATAAGGCTAATAGATGACAAGAGTTTGTCACTGATCATGCATGAGGCCCCAGACAACGGGAGGGAAGCCCTGAAAATCCTAAGAGAACATTATGCCGGGAAGGGGAAGCCTCGCATAATAAGCTTATATACATCACTAACCAAGTTACATATGGCAAGTGATGAAAGCGTAACAGACTACATGATAAGAGCGGAGACCACCATCACTGCACTGAGAGATGCAGGAGAAGTTATGAGCGACGGATTGACCATAGCGATGATCCTGAACGGGCTACCGGACTCGTTTAAACCACTAGCCATACATGTAACTCAGAATGAGGATCAAGTAACGCTCACAGACTTTAAGAGAAGGCTGCGAAATTATGAACAGACAGAAAAGATGAACGCAACAGAGTCAACTGACAACGTAATGAAAACATATGTAAGACAAGGCCGGGGACCCGGCAAGACATATGCAAACGACCGAAGGAGTGAAGATGCTAGCTTGGTGTGCTACAAGTGCGGCACAAAAGGTCACAGGGCAAAAGCCTGTCGACGAAAGACTTGGTGCCACAACTGTAAGAGCAACACACATCAAGACTCCACATGCCGGCGAAAAGAGAGAAATGATGGTGTCCAGAAAGTTTCTGAAGAGAAGAGCGGAGCGGATTTCGTCTTCAGAGCGGGAGACGTGGACGGCAGGAGCCGACCAGCCCAGCCGTGGGAGCCACCGGACAACATCCAGACGAGAGGCCTCATGGTGGACGCCGGGGCGACATCTCATATCATCAATGATATCAGGAAATTCAAGAGCTTCGACAACACGTTCCAGGCCGGAACGCATTCAGTGGAGCTGGCAGACGGGACCAAGTGCAGCGGAGTCGCACAGCATAGAGGAGATGCTGTGGTAAGCCTGTTTGACGACACTGGACAACAGTTCAGCGCAACACTAAGTGGAGCGTTGTATATGCCTTCCTACCCTCAAGATATATTTTCAGTGGCAACAGCGACAGCCAAAGGCGCAACGGTCATCTTCAAGAAAGGTGAAAGCGTCATGATAAGCCAAGACGGCACAAGGTTTAACATCCATGAGTACGGTAAATTATATTACCTACACACAGGTGATGAAAATGTGGATACATGTAATGGTTGTCATGACATGCAAGCCTGGCATGAAATCTTAGGCCACTGCAATTACGAAGATGTGAAAAAATTACAAGAGGTAGTAGAAGGTATGGAAATAAAAGGCAGGGCAGTCAGACCACTTCAGCTGTGTGAAATATGTGCACGAGGCAAGTTTACTCAGACGAGGAACAGAGACCCAGATAGGAGAGCAGAGGAGCCCCTACAGTTAGTGCATACTGACCTAGCTGGTCCTATGCAAACAGAGTCCATTGATGGACATAGATATGCACAGTCGTTTACAGACGACTATTCCGGTGCTGTATTTGTATACTTCCTGAAATCCAAAAGCGATACAGTGCAGGCTACTGAAAGGTTCCTAGCGGATGTAGCTCCGTATGGAAAAATAAAATGTATCCGATCAGATAACGGAACAGAGTTTACAAGCAATGCTTTCCAGACACTGTTAACCAGGAACAGGATTAGGCATGAAACCTCAGCGCCGTATTCGCCTCACCAAAACGGCACTGCAGAGAGAGGCTGGCGAACACTTTATGAAATGGGCAGATGCATACTGTTAGAAAGCCAATTACCAGCTAAGCTGTGGAACTATGCAATCCAGACAGCGGCCCATGTGAGGAACAGGTGCTACAGTAGCCGCACAAAACAAACACCTTACCAAATGTTGACAGGCAGAAAGCCAAATGTGTCTAAGATGCAGAAGTTTGGGTCTGAGTGTTTCACATACAGACAAGAAAAAGGAAAGCTTGACTCAAGGTGTGACCAAGGTGTTTTTGTAGGCTATGACAAGAACAGCCCAGCCTATTTAGTGTATTACCCAAATACGGAGAGGGTACAGAAACACAGGTTGGTAAAATTTACGACCAAGACAGCTCAGGAAAAAGAAACTCAAACACAAGAGTCATATACAGAGCATGGTGATGAGGAGGTACACCTTAGGGCGAGCAGCGCCGAAGACAATACTGCTAATGAGAATGTAGAAAATGTACAGGAGCAAAGTGTACAGGGTCAAGGTGCTCAGAGTGGTACTTCTATGGCTGTGCCCGAACGGACTGGCCAAGCGCAGCCGGACATAGTCAGCAGTGATACTGTGACTAGAAAGAACCCACCTAGAAGTAAGAAAAAGCCACCTTACCTGGACGATTTCATGACTGAAGACTTTGGGGATAAACTACAAACATGCGTTGATTTCTGTTATAGAGCCGTATGTGATGTTCCTCAAACCTACCAGGACGCTATAACATCAGTCGAGTCAAAACAGTGGAAACACGCTATGGACGAGGAAATCAAGTCACTGGAGGAAAACGAGACATTTGCTCTTACCACTTTGCCACCCGGCAAAAGGCCAGTGGGGGGTAGATGGGTCTACGCTGTAAAAAGTGACATTGATGGGTCAGACAAGTTCAAAGCAAGATTTGTGGCGAAAGGTTATAGCCAGAAAAAGGGAATTGATTATGAGGAGACATTCTCACCCACAGCTGACATGACCAGCGTGAGAGTAGTCATACAAAAAGCAGTACAGGAAAATCTCATTCTACACCAAATGGACGTCAAGACAGCTTACTTGCATGCGCCAATAGACTGTGAGATCTATATTGAGCAACCAGAAGGTTATACGAAAAAGTCTAATACAGGTGAAGAGTTGGTATGTAGATTACAGAAATCACTGTATGGCTTAAAACAATCTGGCAGGAACTGGAATACGATCTTGCATACATGCTTAACTGAGAATGGTTTTGAGCAAAATCCTGCAGACCACTGTGTATATGCAAGGGAGAAACAATGTGAAAAGATGATAATAATCATATGGGTGGATGATATAATACTAGCAGCCAGTGATGAGAAAGTTCTGAAGGATGTAAAAGAGATGCTTACTGCTAGATTTAAAATGAAAGACTTAGGGAAACTGAAGTATTTCCTGGGTATTGACTTTAACCAGACAGATGATTGTATCAAAATGTCTCAGAGAAGATATGTGACCAAAGTACTTGAAAGGTTTGACATGCAGAACTGCAAACCAAGGGAAACTCCCTGTGAACACAAGCTAGAATACACAGAGAATGCTGTAAAAATGGAAGATCCCAAAAGGTACAGGGAGGCAGTAGGGAGCTTGATCTACCTATCTACTTGCACTCGACCTGACTTAAGCTTTGTAGTGAGCAAATTATCTCAACACTTCTCTGAGCCAACTGAAGAACATTGGCTCACAGTAAAACATGTATTGAGGTACCTAAAAGGGACAGCAGAGAAAGAATTGTGCTTCAGGAGAAATGATAAAGAAGGACTAGGCCTACGGGTATACACAGATGCTGATTGGGCAGCTGATGTGACAGACAGGCGTAGCATAACTGGGTACTGCGTCAGTCTAAGTGAAAACACCTCTTTGATCTCGTGGAAGACAAGAAAACAGCCAACAGTGGCTCTTTCCACCTGTGAAGCTGAATACATGTCTCTAGCTTCAGCCTTGCAAGAATTTCTCTACTTAGAGCAATTACTCAAAGGTATTGATAAATATCACTATGTGAAAACAAAAGTGTATGAGGATAACCAAGGTGCCATAGCTCTAGCTAAGAACCCTGTGAGTCGGCAGAGATGCAAACACATAGATATACGGTACCATTTCATAAGGGAAATTGTCAATGGAGGAGATGTGATTCTTGAGTATTGTCCTACTGAGCAAATGATTGCAGATGTTTTGACAAAACCTGTAACCAAGCTAAAGCTAAACACATTTGCCAAAGACATGTTTGGTACTTAAAATAATTAACAGCAAGTTCATACTGTTGTGGCATGTAGAGAAAAGAAAAGAAAAATATTTGAGAACCCAGTAGACTAAGAACGAGTGGGGGTGTAAAGTATTAGGGCATTTACGTCCTTATATCTACTGTGAGTATATTGTACTGTTCAGTGTATTACGGTAAGATTCTCATAGGAGATGACGTCACTACACAATGTACACTGCTTCCTGATGCCGCGCAGTCGCAGTCTGTCTGTTGTCATGTCATGGCTCTGTTCATGTGAAAGCCACTGAGAAATAAATACGCCAGATCGGCTAAAGATATAAGTGTGTCAAGCTCACTCCGTATCCAGCTGAAGGAACCGCTGAGTAGCCACTCTACAAACATACATACTACAGGCATGAGTCATCGATGCAAGAGTCATCACTTCAACAGCCCAACATAACAGAGCACAGAGTGCTCGATCAAATCCACCACAGAAGCGATGCAGGTTTGCGCAAGTCAGACCCTTCTCCCCCACTCCTCTCTCTGGCACTGTGTGTGTGCGTGCGTGTGCGCACATGTGTGTGCATGCATGTGCGCGTGCGTGCATGTTTCACCTCCACTCTCAATTCCTTGTACAGCCGGGGGGGAGATGTGTGCACAGGATTTGAACAGTGCACCTAGACCCCTCCGAGGGGTCTAGGTGCACTGTTCAAATCCTGTGCACACATCAGGGGAGTTTCTAGGGAGTGGCCTTGGCCACCCCAAAATCCTGAGGGTGCTGGCCAACAATACCGTGTTTCAGAGGCTGTAACGGGCTAATTTTTAAGCTAGAGTGACGTTAGGGTAGATTTTGGCAAGGGAAAAGCTTTCTACATCCTTCCTAAATGTCGCAATCAGTGCCACCCTTGCTTGAGTCTGTGCCCCAGCTGGGCCACCCCACTCAAAATGGCTGGGACACTGCATCTCGGCTCACGCACATCTTGCCTCAAACAGACACACATGTCACTTATAGATGTGGCTGCGCTGCTTAAAGCGTCTTGGGGGTATGCACGCATTGATGAGTTTTGTTGGGGCTTTATGTTCACTGATGGCTGATAGTGGGCTCTCTGGAGTTCCGGTAAGACATTTCCAGAAAGCAGATGACCTGGTGAGAGCCTTATGGATCAGATTGTGAGTCAGACCAGAACAGCCAAACTTTGGGTTTAGGTCTTGGTGAAACCAATGATGCTGATGCTGATGTCATATATCTGGGCTGAACGTGAGGGTGACTGGCTTCTCCATCTGACCACATTCCAGAAGATGCTTACCTACTACTTTGCAGCTGGCCATGTCAACCATGTCTGGTATGGCCTCTACTATCTTCGTTCCATGGAGAAGCTTCCTCCACAAAGGAATTTTCTCCAGGGGCAGCATGTGATGTGACACATTAGTGGAATATGGAATGGCCTGTGGATGAACCAGTTCATAACTACTTTCATGAGGTACAGCCACAGTGATGGAGGGATCATTGGAATAACCATGAAGCCAGAGGCACTGAAGAGCTGGGCCCTGAGCCACCACATATGCTGCAAGATTGAGTCAGACATGAAGGAGATGGAAGAGGATGAGACCGATACTACAAAGGTTAATCTCTATCACAAGGAGGAGGCTAAAGCCATGGGTTAAGCAGATGCCAAAGTCAAGGACAGGGCTGGACTTTGTCAGAAACTGGAAACCTGCCTCCATCCATTGGATCCTAACGAACATCCAGGGGCAAAAGCATCGTGAACATCAAGATCACCCCACCAGTGACAGTGCCGTAAAGATTGGGGTCCTCTCAAGATTTTGAGAGGACCTGGTCAGAGGGATTTTACAACACCATCTCAAACAAAGTAAAGACAATGACAACAACCAAATCAATCCAAGTTGACAACTCCACAATTTATTACCTAAATGCCATCGATTCAAGGGTAATCACACTGTTGTCTAGGGAGGACGAGGACGGAATGCAAATTTGTAAAGTTTACACTGAAGAAGTCATTCCAAGTCAAAATCTCCAGGAGGAATGCCAGTGTCATTGATGGATCAGCCCTTCTTTGGACATCCACTGGCCAGCTGATGGCACCATAGCCGATTTCATCAAAAATGATAAGACACGGCTGAATTCATACCTATCAGACAGTGATGTGTACCTCTTCTTCGGCAGCTACTTTGATTACAGAACTGTATCAAGTCCATCACCTGAGATGTCACAGAGACAGGGCTCAGCTATAGAAACACCATCTCTTAGCTCTTATGTGAGGAACTGACCCAGGAAGGATCAGCTTTTCCATCTACAGAGGACAAGCAAACACAATTTGGCGGTGACAGGGGAGGAGCCACGTGACAGGGGAGGTGACAGGGGAGGAGCTATGCCCCATTGAGATCAGGTTGGAAGAAAGAAGGAGCCAATATGATATAGAAAATCAACAGGAAGAAACTGACACCATCATTGTCCAAAAGGTCCTGAGGTGTGCTGGAGAAGCCCATCAAATCTCGGTGGTTTCTGATGACACAGATGTGTTCATCCTACTCCTTCACCATTACCATCAGGAAGGACTGGATACACCACACATTATTGAATCGCCCCACAAGGAAAGGGCAATAGTGGACATCAAGTCAACACTGGCCAAGCCTTCACAAATTATGAAGAACCTTTTACCATCCCATGCCATATTGGGATGTGACACTGTAGCGTCTTACTATGGGTTGGGAAAAGGCTCTGTCATCAAAGTCCTCAAAACTTTACGAACTATCTGCCAGTAGCAATCTGGATGCACCGTTCCAGCAGGTCCCCGACCAAGCCACTGCCTTCATCTCAGCCTGTTTTGGTATAAAGGAGAGCACAGACATGTCACACACAAGGCTACTTTTCTGGGAGGAAAAGAATGGGAAAGGACACATGTCTGCTCCAAACTTAGCTGCTCTACCGCCAGCGAATGAAGCATTCATTGAGAATGTTAAGAGGGCCCACTTTCAAGCAATATATTGAAATATCAATGTAAATCTGCCACTAGCATTGAACACTGAGGCATTTGGACGGGGGGAAAAAACGTGCAACAGGTCACTGAGCCCACCCACTCTACTGGAAGATTGCAAACTTGTCCCAGACTACATTTTGGAGATGATGCAGGTGTGGCTGCAAAACCCTTTTAACTCCAATAAGTGCAACTGTGGAGTGCCTGGTTTGCCATGCACAATGTTCTGTGCATGTTTCAGCATAGGATGCACAATACCCAAATAGGCTTAACTACCATCAGACCATCAGCAGCAAAATGTGTCCTTCACACCTCCCAGAGTGTATCATCTACTCTGAATCTCTACATGCCAATGAGCAAAGGCTCAATGGATGTTATCATCCAGCACGACCCCTATAGTCATAAACAGTTTGTTTTGCTGGCATGGTTTAAAAGGGTTAATATTATGTAATATGGAATGAAATACATTGTACATGACCTCCTTTATGAATAGACATTGGAGAAAACAAATTAGATGCATTTGATTTGAGTATTTTGCATGAAATCCCTATTTTTCTGGAATTTTGGCAATTAAGGGGTTAATATCTGAAAATGCTCAAGGGTGCTCACCGGGCACACCCTCCTGTATTTTGAATAGGTACCCCCAAACTACAAGAATCAGCAGAGAAAAAAACTTTATCCGACGAAGCGAGGTTCAACCCCATGGCTCCCGGACTATACATTTTTACTCACTTTATCCACTGCTCGCTCGCTCGCTCACTCACTGACTCACACACACACAGCTCCCACCTCTTTCTCCGCAAACCAAATCCCAGTGATTCATGTCGCATTCACTCTGTCTGACACACTCTTCCAAACACACACACACACACACACACACACACACACACACACACACACACACAGAGGGAGGGTCCGACTCACGATTTCTCGTTTCTGACACCCTCTCGTTCATCCCGTCTGTCAGCTCTTTAAAATCACTTCCCCGGCCGTGCCACTTTCATCTGCTCCATGCCAGAGGACAGAAGAGGACAGAGTGCTGCCAGATGCCTTTTTATTAGGAACTCCATCAAACAAACCCCAGTACAGTGACTGGGTGATGTTCACATTCATCACTACCCTCCATACCATGCTGCCTCCTCAACACACACACGCATGTGTGCGCGCGTGCACATGCTCACACACGTGCTCACACACACGTGCTCACACACACACACACACACACACACGAACACACACACGCACACGCACACGCACACGCACACGCACACGCACACGCACACGCACACGCACACACAAGCTGCTTATCCAATTATACATGTTTTTATATGCTTCCCATTTATGTGTATTGGGGCAGCCATGCAATGCATTGTGGGGCAGGCGGGGAGTTCCGCGAGCCAGGAGCGTGCCCCGCCGGGGCCCGCCTGCTCATTTGCATAAAGTATCGAGCCAGATACTTGCGCCTCCCGAACTCGTATCTGATCTTTTAAACGAATGTTTGTTCTTTGCTGCAATTGATTGGACGAACAACAGCGTTCGACCAATCAGGGCGGTCTGTGGCCCTGATTGGAAGAACAGTGTCTGAACAGCGCCTTGAAGCAGGAAAAAGCATGGCGGCAAATTTGAAACTTTCTCTTCCTATATGAAAACCACTCGACGAAATGTGTTTCTGATCGCATTTGATGCCTAGTACGCCATGCTGTGTCTCCCCCTGCCTTTGTTTTGTGTTCAGATACAAGTTCGGGAGGCACGGGGCACGGACCTCATTTGCATAAAGTATATGGCTCAATACTTTATGCAAATTAGCAGGCGGGCAGTGCCCACTCCTGGCTCACGGAACTCCCCGCCTGCCCCACAATGCATTGCACGGGTGCCTCCAATACAAATGAATGGGAATTGTAGATAAACCTGGACAAGTGGATAAGCAGCATCACACACGCACACGCACGCACACACATGCATCAAAAGCTATGCTGTCCTGTGCAATTTTCTCCTCCGCAAATATCCCTATCACGATGGGATATGTCTTGATCGGTGATTATCAACCTTTTTGATCAGTCAGGACCACTAAATTTTAGGGCCACCTACCCCCATCTGATGAGATTTTGTCTCTCAGACCAAAATCTGATGTTTTTTTATTGTTAGATATGATTTTGTCCAGAATGCCTTTTAACAATATATTTATCTATGTTTTTTTGCAAAGAGACAAATATGCGTAGACAATAACAAACACAAACATCAGTTTCAGTGCTGCGCTGTGTTGATAGTCTGCTAGTCTGCGTCTGAGCTTTTAAACAAGCATCTTCCCACTCATTCTCTGTCATATCTATTCGAAGATCATCTCTCAAGCATTGGGTCTTGAGAGTGAATTGTCCTTCCATTTGTTCCGCAGCATAACATGCATTACTGACAGTGGCCTCGAACATCCATCAAACATAAAGTGGTGATCTGTCTCTATAGCTGACAAGGATGGTTCCTCTGGAGTGGATCTATGAAGCTCTAGGTAGGTATAAGAAGTGGTTTCTCAGAATGCCTTTTAGGTCTTGTAGATAGAGAACAGTGAAACCTTAACCAACATAGTCATTCTTACATGTTCGCTAATTGTGTTCTTATTGTTAATACAATTTTTATAATTCATCAATTTTCTTGAGGGAAGCCCCTCAAGGACCCCTGGTAGTCCCTGGACCCCACCTTGAGAACCACTGGTCTAGATATTCATTAGGGTTTTTCTCCAAAGCAGAGCGGAGGAGGCTAACCTAACCTACCCTTGTTAGATCTGTTCTGGAATTATAAGCTAAGACATTCCCCTCGACTTCTCACAGTGACACGAGTTACAGTAATGTTCCCAATGGATAAAATCAATCATCCACCAAACCCTCAAATCTCATTTGCCCCGTGCCAGTAATTCAATGTGGGAAATGTGGGAACGCACACACATGCACGCAGGCACGAACGCGGAACGCAGGCAGGCACGCACGCACGCAGGCACACACACACACACACACACACACACACACACACACACACACACACACACACACACACACACACACACACACACACACACACATTTTAAATACTTTATTTGGTTCCACAAATTACATTTCATAAGCAGGGAAACAAATATATCAGGGTCAATTAATACTGAGCACTTATGGATACACATAGCACCTCCTCCACACTGCTAGACTGCCAATAATTGCTGAGACAGAGCAATATTTGACAGTTTGTTTGGCTCTTGCTCTTGTCAGGCCAGCAATCTGCAGGCCTCTCATGGTGCATTTATGTACATGTCCCAGGCTTCCAAATATAAGCACACTGTATCTACAGGTATAACCTAGGCTCGTGATGGTCTCGAGTAGCTGTTGGTATTTTATATATTTGTCTTGGAATGCCTGGTCCATGTACAGGTCAAAGACACAGCCTACCTCTAGCATCAGCACCTGCTTATGGCTGGTGTCAACAAAAACAGCATCGGGTGTATTGGGGATATTAGCAAAGACATCACAGGCAGACCCAAACCACTCTGGTACCACTCTACTGTGCTTATACAGTACTGCACTAGCAGGCATGATGTTATGGACTGCATCAGACACAATATTTACAATACGGTCATGGCGAGCTATGTACAGTTGTTTGTATGCATGACATCCATTCGTTATGTGTGCTGTGGATTCTAGATGGTGCTGTGAATCTGGATGGTTCAAACAAAATGGATTGTGAGTGTGGGGGTACCAGGTAGACAGATTATATTTTGTGGGTAGCACTTGCAGTCTCGCTTTGATGGCAAACTTTAGAATGTCCTCACCAACCGCAGCGTTCTTAAAAACTGAGTGTGAGACTGAATGGTCAGCAAATCCTAGACACGCTAATTTCCCCTGCAGTCTAAGTCCACACCAGTGCTGCCTGACCTCAGCCTGCTTTGCATTAATCAGGACTCTCCTAGCTCAAATACTTTGGCGCTTGACTCCATTGGCCAGTGGCGCTGCTCTTGAGGCAAGAGGAGGGCACCTGCATAGGCTAGGAGACCCCCCCCCCCCCCCGTGGGGGATCAGGAGTCAAGACTCGTTGGTGGCGGACTGGGGAGGTGGGTGGGGCAAAACGACGCTTCGGAGGACGGCTTCGAGGGAGATGGACTGCCGTGAAGCTACTGCTGCTATGATCGGCCAGAGAGAGAGAGGTGACGTAGAACCCTTGCTATATATATGAGGATTAACTGACGTCATATTTGACGTCATAGCAGACGTCATACTAGGACTTTGACTGACCACGTTATGCTAGGACTTGACTGTCGTCGGGGGATGATCGGATTATGCATGAGTGGCCTTCAGCTTGAAATATGGTCTGGAGACCTCACTTCAATCATGAGAGGCCAGTTGGTAGGATTAGACAAACTTTATTTAGCAATCGGCATGCATGGCAAATACTTTGGCGCTTGACTCCATTGGCCAGTGGCGCTGCTCTTGAGGCAAGAGGAGGGCACCTGCATAGGCTAGGAGATCCCCCAAAAGGAAGATCTGATTACCGGAGGTTAATTGAGATCTGCAGGCGCCAGTAGTTGATTGTACTTTTTCTGGCCTTCGACCTTTTAGCGACTTACAGCTATTTGCAGCTGGCGCTCCCAACTCGGTCGGGCCTTCGATCTTGATACATTAATGTTTACTTGGTACGTGCTTTTCCTGCCTTCGACCTTTTTTGCGACTTACAGCTATTTGCGGCTGGCGCTCCCAACTCGGTCGGGCACCTCGCGATAGCGCTTCCCAGCTTGGCCTACCTGGCGCTTCGCGATTGTACTTTTCCGGCCTTCAACCTTTTTTAACGACTTACAGCTATTTGCGGCTGGCGCTCCCAACTCGGTCGGGCCTTCGATCTTGGTACATTAATGTTTAGCTTGGCGCTTCCCGGCTTGGCCTACTTGGCTGCCTTGGCGCGACTACCCTGACTTTCTCCGGCTCTCTCTTTCTCTATCCCCCCCCAAAAATTGTACTTTTCCGGCCTTCGACCTTTTTAGCGACTTACAGCTATTTGCGGCTGGCGCTCCCAACTCGGTCGGGCACCTCGCGATAGCGCTTCCCAGCTTGGCCTACCTGGCCGCCTTGGCGCCTCGCGATTGTACTTTTCCGGCCTTCGACCTTTTTAGCGACTTACAGCTATTTACGGCTGGCGCTCCCAACTCGGTCGGGCTTACCTGACTTAAGGCGCTTCCCGGCTTGGCCTTCCTGGCCGCCATGGCGCCTTACCTGACTTAAGGCGCTTCCCGGCTTGGCCTTCCTGGCCGCCATGGCGCCTTACCTGACTTAAGGTGCTTCCCGGCTTGGCCTTCCTGGCCGCCATGGCGCCTTACCTGACTTAAGGCGCTTCCCGGCTTGGCCTTCCTGGCCGCCATGGCGCCTTACCTGACTTAAGGTGCTTCCCGGCTTGGCCTTCCTGGCCGCCATGGCGCCTTACCTGACTTGGCGCTTCCCAGCTTGGCCTACTTGGCCGCCTTGGCGCCTCACCATTTTAACTTGGCCTTCTTGGCCCCCTGACTTGGCCTTCTGACTGACCCTGACTTTCTCTGGCTCTCTCTCTTTCCCCCCTTTCTCTGGCTCTCTCTCTTTCCCCCCACCTCATTCAATGGAAAGGAATTGCATTCAAATGCCCCCATCGAATGGAGAGGAGTTGTACAATCTCTACAACCCAGTTTCCCTGGGGTTGTAGAGATTACTTGCAAAACCCCATTTAATGGGTAGGATTCAGGGGTTGTACAGATTACTTGCAAAACCTCATTTAATGGATAGGATTCTCCATTGGCTCTTCTCTCAACCACCCTGCCCACCTCTGCAGGCATGGGGAGGGTCTGCTTGGACCCCTGTGTCCTTAGGTTTAGGCATGGGGGATGGGAGAGGTTAGGGTTAGGGGTGGGAGAGGTTAGGTTTAGGCATGGGGGTGGGAGAGGTTAGGTTTAGGCATGGGGGGTGGGAGAGGTTAGGTTTAGGGTTAGGGGTGGGAGAGGTTAGGTTTAGGCATGGGGGGTGGGTTAGGGTTAGGGGTGGGAGAGGTTAGGTTTAGGCATGGGGGTGGGAGAGGTTAGGTTTAGGCATGGGGGGTGGGTTAGGGTTAGGGTTAGCGTTAGGCATGGGGGGTGGGAGAGGTTAGGTTCAGGGTTAGGGGTGGGAGAGGTTAGGTTTAGGCATGGGGGTGGGAGAGGTTAGGTTTAGGCATGGGGGTGGGAGAGGTTAGGGTCTGGGTTAGGATTAGGCATGGGGCATGGGAGAGGCTTGGAGGGGTCTCCAGAGACGACCCCCGAGGGTCTCGAACCCTCCGTTCGGCCCCCAGACCTTCCGTTCGGCCCGCAGACCCCCCGAAGCGACCCCAGGACCTCCACAGGGTCCTGCGGCCCACCCAGGCCTCGGAGACCCCAGGTTTATCCATTGAATGGGGTTTTGCAAGTAATCTCTACAACCCAGAGAAACTGGGTTGTAGAGCTGTCCATTGAATGGGGTTTTGCAAGTAATCTCTACAACCCAGAGAAACTGGGTTGTAGAGATTGTACAACTCCACCCCATCAAATGGGGACATTTTGAAGCAATTCCTTTCCATTGAATGAGGTGATTCATAGTAGATCGGGTGCCTAGCTGACTCTGTGGTCAGTCTGCTGGTTTCTCCCTGTTGTGTGGTGATGGTGGCCTCAACAGCTACACAGGGGTCTGTGACCAGTTCATCGGAGACAGCGACTTCAGTCTGTGTGGTGAGTTTTGTCCATTTCAGCTGGACTCCAGACCGGTTGCAAAGGTCATTGAGGTCTGGCCAATCAGACCAGACCCCAAAGCCCTTGTCCTGTGAATCCAGTTTCCCAGACTCTTTTCTCCTGAAGCCCAGGAAGTTGTTCTGATCTGCGGTGGCCAGGGGAACTTTTCTCCTCCGTAGGTCCAGCAGGAGAGAAGCCCTGGCCATTTCTCAGACTGTGGCATCAGCATTGTTCAACATGTGGAGCAGGTGGGCTGTTCTTATTGTTAATACAATTTTTATAATTCATCAATTTTCTGTGGACCCCGGGAAGCCCCTCAAGGACCCCTGGTGGTCCCTGGACCCCACCTTGAGAACCACTGGTCTAGATATTCATTAGGGTTTTTCTCCAAAGCAGAGCGGAGGAGGCTAACCTAACCTACCCTTGTTAGATCTGTTCTGGAATTATAAGCTAAGACATTCCCCTCGACTTCTCACAGTGACACGTGAGTTACAGTAATGTTCCCAATGGATAAAATCAATCATCCACCAAACCCTCAAATCTCATTTGCCCCGTGCCAGTAATTCAATGTGGGAAATGTGGGAACGCACACACATGCACGCAGGCACGAACGAACGCGGGACGCAGGCAGGCACGCACGCACGCACGCAGGCACACACACACACACACACACACACACACACACACACACACACACACACACACACACACACACACACACACACACACACACACACACACATACACACACACATTTCTATACTTGGCCTCAATGCAATGTTTCTCACACAGTTAAAATATCACCAGTCTTCTGTTGTTTCTGACACAGTTAAAATATCACCAGTCTTCTGTTGTTTCTCACACAGTTAAAATATCACCAGTCTTCGGGAAGATATACAAATTGTATTGTACTCCATCTGCGTATCTGCGTACTGCAAAGAGTTACAAACCAGAATACATCTTCAATTGATACGGGCATTTTTGTGTTTGCCCGTATCAATTGAATATGTATTCTGGTTTGTAACTCTTTGCAGTACGCAGATACAATTACTTCTCATTAAATAAACTCTTTGCAGTACGCAGATACAATTACTTCTCATTAAATCATATATTCTTTTCAAACTCCAAGTAGCTCCTTTTTTTGCCTTGTATTCTATTTTGCGTGCTGAGCTGCTTTGGTCCACATTTTTTGTGCTTGCCTCTATGACCTACATGGGCAAATGAGACCATTGGCTAGGAGAATGGATATCAATTGGTTGTTATTTACATGCATGCGCTGCGCAGGGGACGGGGGTTATGCTACGGGGAGAAGGGAAGCCACCAGCCCGGCCACTCTCACCAGGAAAAGCCGCGGCTCCGCTAAACCCCCACCTCCGGCCTAGCGGAGCCACACAACTACAAGGGCTTCCCGAGCAGCGGACTTTTCTCTCTCAAAACAATTGAAAACCACCGTCATGTTAAGGCTGACCAAGGAGATCGATTTTATTTCACCAGAGCCGAAGGCAGCAGCACAAAAGGCTGATGGAAATAACCGAAGAGAAGGTAAGCCCCACTAAACTGGTGTCCAGCATTGACAGTAGACACAGTAAACACGATTCTGCCTGACCAATCAGTCGGCAATGTTTTCACGTCACCGTATGGTACCGGGTCCACAGCTCCTGGAACCTCGACAGAGGTGGTACTAAAACTAGCACGACTCAACCCCGACTCCGATGCAACCCCGATGCAACCGCTGTCCCGGTTTTTGACTGGTGGAATGATACAAAAAAGCGAGTCGAGCCGGGCGGGGCCGCCGCACTAATACCAGCGGTGGAAATGGGCCATTATAAGCTCCTCTTCTTGACATTATCGACTGCTTTGCACTGGGTTCTTCGCCTCCATGTCGTGCATTAAAAACGTTATTGCACACCTACTCATTGATTATCCCTTAAATAGAGGACATCATTGATTAAATTATTTCTCCCTCTCCCTCTTAAAGCAAAGAGGCATCTCAGCCCCAGTCTGTCACGGTCGAGACTTAGCCTGTTTCTTGATTGCTGTTTCTTGTTCCTTGTTTCCTGATTCCTAGTTCTGTCTTCCGCATCTGTGTCTTATTTGGAATCACCTCCCCATGTGTCTGAGTCTTGTTCAGTCAGTCTTTGGGGACATTCACACCAAAAGCGTTTTTTTTTCAGTCAGAACGCTATGAAAATCATGTCGAGGGGGCTTCCATTGTGGGCAAAACAGCGCACGGAGCATTTTTTTTTGTCTTCGTTTTATTTTCCCCTGCAGTCGCGCGCACTAGAGTTGAGCACACAACGACCACACGGACGATAGCCAGCTAGTTTTGTCTGTTTGATGTTGTTCACTGTCAACATGAAAGCCAGATTATTGCCAATTCTGGCAGCAGCGGAGGTTGAGGATACCTCGGGAGGAGAAATGGTAGGAGGAGTGGAAAAGACGAGCAGGACGCTTTTCCTCTAATGTTCAACTTTTTTCAGCTTAAAAACGCCCATAGCGCTCCTCCAAAAACAAAAGACGCCACCAGCGTTAAACGTCAGGTGCGCTCATTAAAAGAGGAGCATGTTTAGCGCATCCTTACATAGAGAATGAATTGCAGAAAGACGCTGGCAGCTCCAAAAGCGCTTTGTGATGTGTGTCTGTTGCGTGTGAAGAGCTCGCGTCTGTCAAATACAACAACAACAGGAAATGAGCCACAATATATATATTTGGTCAGTGTCTATATAGGTACATTGAGTAGAATGTAACTTTTCCCCCTGAGGGAATTTTTTTTTCCCGCTAGCCCATTTTACAGTTTAATTTTACTCAAAGTAATGAATTGCATTATCCCCAACACTGAACAAAACATTGAAAAATAATTCCATGATGCCATAAGCACTCATTGCAAGATATTCAGTGACATACATGTATAGCTTGATTAAGAGTATTAACATGCTCTGCTTTGTGGAAATCAAGTGGATTTGTTTGTGAGCGCACGTGCGGAGGACTCACGTGCGCCCCGGTGGCAGACAGGCAGTGATCAATGAATGAGCTTAAGCACCAGACAGACCAGACATAGGCTGGAAAGTCCTTGGCACACTGAAAGCAGCACATCCAGACATCCAGACATATTTACTGTATACATGTTAAAAATGTGTTACACAGACATAATACATGGTATAAATGTTTTTAATATGGAATGAATTTGCACAGAATCATTAGTCACTAGTTGTCCAATAATAAACTCCAAGCAGTTATGAAAGAGTTATGCTCTCAAGGGCATAGAGGGCCACAGGTTCGATAAGAGAGTTATGGAGGAAATATATTGTACTGTACCTATGGCCTCCATCTCATCTCCGCTCTATTTTATCCCAAGATCTATGAATGCACATCATCCTGCATCAGCCTGCAAACAGACATCCAGTCACCTCGACCAGACCTTGTAAAATCATCTATTTTTGTGTGTGTGTGTGTGTGTGTGTGTGTGTGTGTGTGTGTGTGTGTGTGTGCGCACGCGTGTGCGTGCGTGCGTATCAGTGTTCTTTTCCCAGTTTTGAGGTGGTAAAGCAGGTGTAACCAATAACATTAATGGCCGTGGCACTGGAACACCTAAATGGAATGGAACCATCATTAATGATATCTGCTTTACGTCCTGCTTTACCACCTCAAAGCTGTTGCTGTGAAAAGGGTCTGTACATGTGTGTGTGCCCATGTGCCTGTGTCAGAAGAACACAGAGATGGAGTGGGATTACAGCAGGATTAATGTTAACTCTGTGAACGCATCCTCCTATTCCTAATCCCCACTACTGCTGTTTCTACAGTCTGTTAGGAACCCAGGAGCCTCAGTGGGATCCAGCAGTGTCCACAACTCATCATCATCATCATCATCTCTCTCTGTCTCTCTCTCTCTCTCTCTCTTCCTCTCTCTCTCTCTCTCTCTCTCTCTCTCTTCCTCTCTCTCTCTCTCTCTCTCTGTCTCTGTAGCTCCCCCTCTCTCTCCACTCTTTTCGCATTCATCTTTCTACCATGTTCTGTGCATCGATTGCAGGTATCCTCCATTCTCCCTCTTTATACCCCTCTTGTCTCCATTAATACAATAGTAATACAATCAGAAGAATCTCATTCAACTAAGGAATTACTTTCAAAATAGAGAAATATGTAATAAATAATAAACTAAAAAATAATAAACTAGTAATAAGTTAGATAATGCTATTGTAATTTACAGGCTGAAAAATGTATAGTTTTACTATCATTTAGTCCAAACATTAGCCTTTTTCACTTCACACCCAATTCACCTATTTTGTGTCTAAAAGGCAGGGAGTAACACAGGTGCAATCAGAACATTCCAACTTCCAATCCATTTGGGGATCGAGTGCCAGGGCAAGAGTTTAGTTATTATTGTGTAGACAGCCTCTACAGTACAAGCAAGTTACATTCACATGTAATCTATCCGTGCACCTACTAAAAATGCTACCATCACAATAATCTGTATATGGAATATGGAAGTAAAACGGGTGCAATCAGAACATCAATGAGGGTTTCCAACTTCCCAATCCATTTGGTGATCGAGTGCTGGGGCCCTCATTAATGTTTTGCTTTCACCTGTGTTACTTCCTGCCTTTTAGCAACAAAATGGGTGAATTGGGTGGCAAGTGAAAAAGGCTAATTGCAAGGCATGTGCTGGTGTTTCCCTCCATTTCTTCAAGATTGTCATTATTTTTTTCAGTACAAAAGATGTAATTTGTGTGTCAAGTGGAATTAATTTGTCATAAGCGGCTGGCAACTGCACATGTATCAGAGTAAGCATGTGTGTGTCTATGGCTCTCCCCAGATCAGCAGAGGTAGTGACTGGGGCAGCAGGGGGGATTGGCCAAGTACAATTGATGGGGGGAAAATCAGAAGAAAATAAATTGTCATAGCTGTTACTTCTCACCCCTCATCACACGGACGCGTTTCGACGTTAAGCCGTCCTCAGCGTGTATCTAGACCTGTGTGTGAAGACAAACATTTTATAAGGGGGCGGGGGACCAGGAAATTTATTCCGGAAATGGTCCATCAAAAACAAGCCCGTGCCGTAGGCCACATCACAGTATATTCATACAGAGTAAGACTCGTATTCATACAGAGTAAGACTCGTCATCGTCATCGCACCCAAAGAGTCGGGCATGAAGATCCCAGTGAACCTGAACCGTCTACAGACGAGTCGTCAACGGAGACCCAAATCCGCTCCTCTACAAGGAAGACCCGTCAGGTGTCTTTTTTAGGGGTAGGACAGCAGGCAACCCACTACAAGCCAGCATATGCAAGAGGAGGCCAACCAGGAGGGGGGGCAAGAAACGACGCCAGAGGGCCCCGGAGAGGGAACAGGGGAGGTCGAACATATTAAACCTGTCCAATAGACCAAATCACCGTGACGTCACCATGTAAACAAATTTACTTCCGGGTACCACTTGGGGAAGGCGGCAGGTTTAAATGTGCGTGTTGTCAAATAAATGCTGTCAAACCCTCTCGCTGTTTTCGGCCGACTACTTTCAATTTAAATGGTTAAACGGTTGGTAAACATGCTTGTCCGACGTATCTAGCCTTTCTTCTGTGTTTGTTTTATGTAGTGTTAGCTAGCTAATAACGTTTGTTTGTCTGTCAAACTCGCTGTTTTTTTGCAGGCTCGTGAGAAGAGCCTGGTGACGCGAGGTTATTACAGACAGAGCTACTGACGCCAAGTTAATTTAATTTAGCTTCAAGTCTACTCTGGTCTGGTCCAACAGGTAAATTAGCTAGTCTGGTCTCCACTAACGTTAGTGAAAGTGTTGTTATGAATGATATTAAACAACAACACAACACGGACGAACCATTTTTGTCTTCTTTGTCTGTTTTTGTCTTCAACACGTCAGTTTGTGCCGTCCACCGCCATTATAATGTGTGGACCTCAGGGGTACCCGGAAGTAAATGTAAACATCCCGCTGATTTGGTCTATAGAGCGTTGACTCATCATGAGACTGCCATCTTATCGAAAGGTTTGTCATTTGTTCCCTCAAAACAAGCTGACTCTTTTCAAACTCGAGTAGAACTGTTCAGATTTTTTAGATCTGTCAAACTAAGAGCATTTTTTGATAAGGGTGCTATTAATACATCTGATGGACTTGAGACTGTTGCTACACATGCACCTCCTTCTGAGGGCAACAACATTTTGAAACCAAAAAGTAAATTCATTCCACCTACGGTGAATTCCTCGATAGCTACGTTCTGTAGACTTGTTGACCAAGATGTAACTTCTCTATTTCTCCATACGAACAAAAAGAATATATGTTATCCCAATGTGTCTGTTCAGGAGAGGAAAGCATTAAGTGACCTTTCTAAAGATAACTCTATTGTGTTACGAAATGCAGATAAATGTGGAGCAATTGTATTGCAAAATATAGAAGCTTACAGAATAGAGATACTTAGACAGTTGAGTAATAATGAATTTTACACTCCTCAAAGTTTTGATCCCAAAATAAAATTTTCTCAAGAAGTACAGTCTTTTCTTCAGAGGACTTTTGATGACCAGCTCATATCAAAAAACGAGTTAGGTTTTATGCGCCAGGAGCATCCTGTGCGTCCTATTTTTTACACTCTTCCTAAGGTGCATAAGAGTTTAATTGAACCAGTTCCAGGACGCCCTATAGTGGCAGGTACACAATCTCTGACGGAGCCTTTGTCTCAATATATTGATTTACATATCAAACCACTGGTGTCAAATTTGCCTTCTTTCCTGAAAGACACCAGAGATTTTTTGAACAGATTGAATTCAGTTTCTGACATTCAAACGACTGACATTTTTTGTACTATGGATGTCGCTAGTCTTTATACTAATGTTCCCCATAAAGAAGGTCTCGAGGCTATGGCAAATTTTTTAAATCACAGAGAAGTACAGACTCCCTCGACTGATTTTCTGGTCAACATGACTAAATTAGTCCTAAATAAAAATTATTTCAAATTTGAGAACGCTTTCTACTTACAATGTCAAGGGGTGAGTATGGGTAGCCCATGCTCGCCCAACTATGCTAATTTATTCATGGGAAAATTTGAAGAGGATTTTGTGTATCAAAACAACCCGTTTGCTATGTATTTGAAGTGTTTTTTTCGTTATATTGACGACATTTTCTTTATTTTTTCCGGAACTACTGACCAGTTGGAAGAGTTCCGGTTATACATGAACTCTAGAATGCCCTCTATAGATTTCACCTTAGAGTTCAGCAGGGAGTCTGTATCCTTCTTAGATGTACTAGTTAAAATGGATGAACAGGTGTCCACTTCTGTGTACAAGAAAAAAACCGATAGAAATAATTACCTGCATTTCTCCAGTGACCACCCACCAGGTTTAAAGAAAGGTTTACCATACAGCCAGCTTTTGAGGGTTAAGCGGATTTGTAGCACAGACACTGTTTTTGAGCAACAGGCTAAAGTTCTTAATCAATGTTTTAGTGACAAAGGGTACAACAATAAGGTTTTAAATGATTGTCTGTATAAGGTACGTAACGTTAGCAGAACCAGTTTACTGACCTCCAAACCTCCTCAGCCTAGAGAGTCCAAAATTGTGCTGGCCATCACTTTCTCTCCGATAGGCTATGACATAAAGAAGATTGTCCAAAAATACTGGTATATTCTTTCGACTGATCAAGCTATAGGCCATGTTTTCAAATCGCCCCCGATTTTTGCTCATAAAAGAGCCCAGAATCTAAGAGACACTTTGGTTCGAGCAGACTGTTACGTACCTCCTAAACATTTTATGTCTGACCCTCCTACAGGTAATTTTCCTTGTTTAGGATGTCGTCAATGTAATGCGATGATCAAAGGGAACACTGTGCTACACCCTCACACTGGCAAAAAGATCAGTATTAAGAGTAGAATTACTTGTAAAACAAATTACGTAGTCTACCTTTTGAAATGCCCTTGTGGGCTGTGCTATGTGGGAAAAACAAACCTTACTCTGTATGAATATACTGTGATGTGGCCTACGGGCTTGTTTTAGATGGACCATTTCCGGAATAAATTTCCTGGTCCCCCGCCCCCTTATAAAATGTTTGTCTTCACACACAGGTCTAGATACACGCTGAGGACGGCTTAACGTCGAAACGCGTCCGTGTGATACTGTGCGTTGCTGTGATAGACTAATAAAAGTTCCTAGTAAAAGGACATTGGAGTGCTGGCTATTTTTCCCTATTTTGAACTTCTCACCCTTGCCAATAGGTTAGCTTCACTATTTTGGAAAGCTTAAGGGGACCACAATGGAAATAAGCCTTCGGGCTTTATTGTGTTTTTATCCTCGGTGATATGTTGTCTTATGTCCTGTTTTTATCACCAAATAAAGTCAATCAATCAATTACTGTTTGTTAACATTAAGTTGACATTTATTGCTACAGTACGTTAGGGACTGTGGGTATTGCACCATTATAACATGTACGGCTTTAATAACTACATCATTCTAGTGCTGAATAATAACAAAAAGGTCACCGTACCCTGAACTGACCTGGTATGCACAAACGTTTTAATTCATGACTTACGTTACAATCAGTTTTAGTGCCGAATAAAATGATGTACATATCAGAGGAGTTTCAAATAGTTATTTTTCATATTGACTTGTCCTCTTCCTCTTCCTCTTCCTCTTCCTCGACATCCACTTCCTGTTTAAAGCTGATGTTAGAGTCAGTCCAATATCCGGATGTTACAGAGCCTGTCTGACTTGTGTGATGTGCAGAAGTGCAGACGTGCAAAGCTGTATCTTGGCTTTGCAGCCATGAAACGACTGTTTGTTTGGATCTCAGCAACTCATTTTGCCAGAAAAAGGATAACTCGCGTCTGCTCCACTCTCTCTCCAGCAGTCTGGATAGATCTTCAGGTCTCACACCATCTTCACTTTCGGCTTCTAGACCAAGCTCATCCTGGATAATATATTCCTCCTCTCCTTGGAACAGCTCTGACATTGGCTCATCTGTACTAACTGGAAATACAGTAACATGCCAATTCAACAAAGCAAAAAATGGAGGGATTATGCTATCAAGAGTGATAGCTATGATTGAAATGTGTGTGTCTATGGCCTTTTTCCCCACGGCGCTGGCAGGAGGCCAGGCTGGGGGCAGAAGATGCCAAAGTCAGGAGACTCAGTCAGTCAATAAGTCAGTCAGTCACTCACTCACTCACTCATTGACATTTAGTGAAGGAGGCGGAGGTAGGGAAAGGGGCCGTAGCTAGGGATAGGTTGGGGTTCGAGGAGTGACTAGGGGGAATAGGGGCATGTGGGTGGTGATAGGGGTGTGGTCAGGAAAGGGTCTGCCACAACTGTGGCAGAGCAAAAACATCATGCAATAAAGCGGCCGACGGCGTATTTTCATTTACATGGTAACTGTTGCTGGATCCTTCAAGCAGGATAAACAGACAGACCAGATTTAGATGTAAGGGTTCGATTTTAAATCATTTTTGGTTTGTTTTGTACCATCGATTTTGTACATTGTACAGTACAACTGCATGCATCTCATAGTAAAATGGAGAATTCTTGTTATTTCAGCTACAACATTCTGTGCACACTTTGCCTGGTATCAGCGGCATAGTGAACTCCTGAGGAGCCACAAATGCACACAAAACAATGCAAATCAACAGAGAACACATAGTCTACTGTAACATATCAAATATATGAGGGGGCACATGCTGACACAGTTTGCTC
This sequence comes from Poromitra crassiceps, assembly GCF_964638095.1. NCBI lineage: Eukaryota > Metazoa > Chordata > Actinopteri > Beryciformes > Melamphaidae > Poromitra > Poromitra crassiceps. The sequence goes on from NC_139626.1 coordinate 22,171,127, forward strand.
ATGCCTGGTTTATATAATAGCTTATTCTGTAGTCCAGCCGCTCTCTGTTAAAGGTTGAGAGAGAGGGGGAGAGAGACTATGAACAGCCTAGAGAGAATTTCAAATTTATTAGAAGGATGAACCCCTTGAGATGAACCATCTCGTTTTCGAGGGGGTCCTTAGCACAAATATACAGAAAGAAAACAGGTGTTACATAAAACAAACAACATACAAATACACTCATACATACACATAAGAAGCACTCCCAGGCCTAGCCACTCCCCAACCCCTTAGTCCCCAAAGATAGCATAATATATACAGTGAGAATACCTACTGTAAGTGTACACATACCCAGATAAGGTGAAATTACATGCATGATGTATCATGAGCAAGTTGTTTCAAAATTTCAAACATAATTAGAAGCAGGAGCAGGTTGTTTGAAGATAAGTGAGGAGAGATGCCTTGAAGGAATGAAAAGATGTGATAGATCTAAGTGAGGAGAGATGCCTTGAAGGAATGAAAAGATGTGATAGATCTAAGTGAGGTAGGCAAATTGTTCCAGTCAGATGGAGCTTTAAATTTAAATGCACGACGTCCAATTTCTTTGTGAATTCTAGGAACGAAAAAGAATGGATGCTCAGCATGCCTGAGACTATATGATGATCTATATGGAATTAAGAGTTATTTTAAGTAAGAATAGATCATTCTCACTAGGTCAGCTGTTGTGTCCAACACTGACATGGTTAGTAGTCACCTTATGTTCATACGCGGGGGTGGGCCAAATTCTTCCGCGTCGTGTTAACACTTCCGGCGGTCACGGCGCGAAATATAAAAACGTCAGAAGAAGACAGTTGTTTTTGTAGTGGACAGTGCAGGGGGTAAAACAAAGAACGTAGCCTACTACTTTGAGCTCGGTACACAGCAAGCAAGCGAGTATCCACTGTTAGCCAGGTCAGATAACGTTATCATCGACAATGACGAGCACTTTCTTGTAAAACATACCTGGACTCCAACAAAGAAAGCTTCAGATGGTTTTCTCTCCTCCGAGCGCAGCTCGAGCCACTTACGTCTATAAGACCTGCACACGTTAACGTAATTCCCTGGAATGCGAGAATTAACGAGCCAGTTACATGGCGTTGCATTCTTAGACATTGCCGTTTGCTTTTATTTGGTATGTTACATACAATTGGCTAAATTATTAGTTAATTCAGAGTTAGATTATATTGGAGCAGCCAGCCATTTTCTTTTTCTTTTGCCGGAAGTCGTCACACGACCACACAACCAGGTCAAATGGGCGTGGCTACATAAGGTGAATAAGACACAGATTGTCACAGGAGCCTACTTCTTGACAGCATGCAGGGAAACATTTATCAATTGATGCGTTGGGATTTGTTTCCATGGGAAAGTCATGCAAACCATAATGCATCATTTGGCTTGACTCTTGATACTGTGCTGCACTTCTAATTATTGACATTTGATGGCGTTGTTCAGTGTGTGAGCAGAATGTGTAACGGACACGTAGGCCTCATGAAAACAACATTGTAATCCAGCGCTAGAAACGAAAGCTTACTAACATTAGCTGGTACATCTACTGTAATACCAGCCTGCCAGCTTGACCATGGCTCTCTAAAGGCTGTAGGAGAGGGTCATACAGTAGGGTCCACACGCTGCTTGTTGCATCAGGCAACTCCTTCTGTATATCTACTCCAATCCATCCCACCCCCGCGTGCCACTGCC
>NC_139626.1:22177842-22237842 GCF_964638095.1 Poromitra crassiceps
AGCTCCGTCTCGGCGGAGTATATGGGCTCCATCTCGGTGGAGCGTGAGATCCATCTCGGCGGACCGTCAGTGGTTTGGGGAGGTTCGGCGGGGTCCGGCGTACTTCCGGTCTCCGGGGAGTCCAGCAGACGAGCGGCTTCGACAGACCCCTTACTTCTAGTTACCTATCCAGGAAGACAGAATGAGGAGGAGACTGAGAAACGGAGGAGAGAGAACACAAGAGGGGGGGGGGGGGGGGCGCAGAAGCGAGAGCCAAGAGGAGACAACGGGCCAGGTGGGGTTATATAGGAGGTTATACTGTAGGTTCACCTGGGGAGGCGTGGCTGTGAAGACCTGATTGATTGCGTGGTCCTGCTCCTGAAACTCGCTTAATAAGCTTCCACTTCCGAAAAAATATTAAAAGTTTAACTTTGTTTTTTTGCTTGAATACTGCTTTTTGGCAAGTCTAAAAATGATTACGCTAGGCGTAATCTACTTCCGGGTCTAAAACAGAAAGACGATTACAAAATGATGTAATGCGGAAGCGTCCTTATATGGGCAAAGAATAAGGTGAATAGACTGGTGTTTTCATAAGAGTATCAGACCATCAGCAGTGGGGACAGGAGTGGTGAGAGGTTGGGTGGAGGTGGGCTGTGTGACTGGTTGAGGAAAACCTCCTTATTGGGACACATGTTTGACAATGTTGTTGTAGTTCCTGTGGCTAGTGTTCGACAGTCTGTGTTGGCATAGGAACCGTGGAACCTTACAACATACTGATTCAGGCCGGAACACAGTTCATGCATCATTACTGGATGTTTGGAAGGTTGAGAGTGATATGAGTGTGATATGTACGTGCACTGTCTGCCATTTTGTTTTCACATGAAAACCTATGGGAAGTGACTGCACGGTGGAAAAAAGCAGACACTCTAAAAAGCCCCAAATAGCTAAAATAGGCCTGGAAAGATTTTCAGTCAACAGATTTATTTGTTTATTGTTTTGCTTTAATCCCTGTGTGCGGCCCTTCACTTTTCAAGTCTGACTTCATGTCTGTCCATTCTCCCTATCCTTCCTCCTGGGTCCTTTTTCTCTATCCTTACTCCATCTCTGTCTCTTTCTGTCTTCCTCTTTCATCTTGCTATCTAACCTCCATCTCTCTATCCTTCCTCCCTTGCTCCCTCTCTTCTTCCTTCCTCCCTCATAGCATTCCAACCCATTCTCACTCCCAACCACTGATCTAAATAATATGGACGAGGCCATCCATTGTTTTTTTGGACTCACGTTTGGAAGCAAACTGTTGTCCGCCGCCATCTTGGGGTCCTGGCGCAGCTCACGCGAGACGGCACGAGATGGGGGGTTTCCCACCCAGAGCTGCAGCTCCGCCTGCCATTGGTCCATGATCGGCAAGCTGTGCGATCACTGGACAGGCTACCTGTCAATCACCCCCAAAACTCAAAACAGGCGAGTGATATAAAAATCCACCCCCCATACAGTTGTTATGAAAGGTGAAATTAGCTATATAGGGCAAAACCGTGTTTCGGTCCATTCTGTAAACATGTAAACATCACTGTTACATAGTGGGGCATTTTAACTCATTGAGTGCCAGCCACTTTTGGAAAACGGATGCTCCCAGTGCCAGCCCTTTCAGAGCGTTTTCAGTGATTTCTCGAGGCCCACAGAATATTGTGTGATATTACTATGTAAACACCGAACACGCACAAAGAACGAGGAGACTCTATTGCATCATCAGCAAAAAAAAGTTTATTGATATCATTTTCCGTTCTTTAGTTATCAGCCGGAGAAGATAGGTTGTTTTCACCAAAAACAGACGTTTCAAATTAGAAGCTGAGATAATGAGCCTTTTGTGAAATGAAGCATTTCAAGCACATCACTGACTCTGAAGCTAATATTTTCTGATGTAGTGACGTGGTGTAGTTGTGTGGTGCCCTGCGTGCCCCACCCCCCTCAACTGTAAACTCCTCCTCCGTGGGAGTGTCTCTGGTGGCTCTGCTCGGGTCTCTGGCTGCCTGCGTCAGGCGACGAATCTCTGCATGCTGAGCTGGGATAAACTCATCCCCACACCAAGACACAGCTTGCATGCCAGAGCTGGGAGAAACTCACCCCCACACCAACACACAGCCTGCATGCCGGCGGAGCTTGGAGAAACTCATCCCCACACTAACACACAGCCTAACACGCACCCAGCGTCTATTTTCGGAGCGCTCCGTTTTTGTGCGCCGGCTCCCAGCGCGACACCGAAAAGCCAAACTGGACTGCTGAGAATGGTTTGGCCCTTCGGCGTCGGGTGCTGCTTTTCTGGCGGCTAATCGTGTGGAGAAACTATGCAGCAGAGACAGAGGGGCTCAGGGAGCGGATTGACTGCTGTTCGCAGCTAACGTTAGCTCCAGCCAGAGCAATCTATACGGCTCTGGCTCCAGCATCGGTTTCCGTTTCATCACAGGGCTTCTTCTGCTGTTTTTCCTCACCTTTCTCTAATCTGGAGAGCACTGTCGCCACCTAATGGGTCCGTAAAATAGGTTATACACCTTCAATAGCTCCAATATTTTTACAGGAGATGCATGAGGCTTTGATCCACGTCCCACCGTCAAAAAACGCATTTGCCGTCTTTAGACGTCATTGAATTGACGTTACTATTTGAATTGACGTTGTTCGACGTCATTGGCACTCAATGAGTTAACAAGGGGGTGAATAGGAACAACGTCACCTCCGGGTCCTGCCTCAAGTGGTCATTCGAGGACCTACAGCTTTCAGGATAATTTCCGCAGCTTCCTCTGTAAAACCGACACGAGCTGCACTGCTCCCAACCCACCAAACTTCCGCCGCTCGGTCAGGCATCACTTATAGCGCACAGGGTACTCTTTTTCCATCATTTTTCAACACGCAGGGTATAGTCCAATAGGCTGCCATATAACTCCCACAACATCTTAATGGAATAAAACATTGGCCAGTAAGGGCATTGTGGCCGGGGGTGATGGAAGGTGTACCACAGCCCTTGACTCCGGAGAGCGGGGTTCGATTCCCAAACAATAACACTAACCTTAACCAAGTTGTTTGAGGTGCCTGCAAAATTGTTGCCAGCTCCCGTGTGTGCACGTGTTCAGCTGTTTGAGTGTTCAGCTGAGAAAGAGTGTGAGTTGCCTGCACAGAAAGGCATTCCTATAGAAATAAATGTTTAAAAAAAAGTTGTTTTCTGTCTCTACATTATCTAACCATTAATACACACACACACACACACACACACACACACACACACACACACACACACACACACACACACACACACACACACACACACACACACACACACACACACACACACACCCAGAGCATCAAACACACTACAACATCATTCCTTTATGAAATGCATAATACAGTATGTCAGCATGATGTGTGCATGCATGTGAATGAGCTCATCCATGGCAAACTCCAGCCAGGCAAAAAGAGTCACTTAAGAGTCACTTCTGGCAGTGATTTGAAAAAACCTATGGAAAAAAACAAGAAATGACATATACTCTTGTCTATACTATACTCTTTGGCTGTGTTCAGCTCAGGATTTTTTTTCGGAAATCGACGCCATTACAGTTTGCCCACCACCTCGAAAATAATTTATTTGAGAGCTGCAATATCTTTATAAATATCAACAACTAGCCAACGCTGGTGGACTGTATGGAAAAGGCTTTGCTCAAAATGGTTGAAAGTTATATCAATTTGGCCATTCAGTGGCGAACTAGAAATTTTATTATTTTTCTCCCATGTGTGTGTGTGTGGCTTGTCTTATGTTACGTTAGGAGAGACTAGTGACGCGAGGATCGTTACCGCAGCACACAGCACAGTGAGGACAAACGCCCCGCTCTCAGCTTATGTAATCACAATGCGAGATTTCTCCACGTCATTCCCTCGTCCAACTTGCGATAAACCGCGCCATGAAATCCGTTTTTAATTTGCGTTTTGGGGCTTTTCGTGATTCTTGTTAAAAGTTACAGCACCTCTGATTTTTCCTCTCAGGGCGCAAGGCAGCGCAGGGCAGAGCTGCAGAGCTCTTCTCCTCCTCTGCCCATTCAGTCTGTCCAAACTCAATACCGATATAATCTCAGTATGAGATGCAGGGAAATATATTATAGTAGCCGATGTGTTTAGAGCAGCTTTGTCACGTTGTCACGTCGTAGTATAGCGTTATATTTTACATGTGCGCTAAACTGCGATGAGATTTGTTTGCGGAAATGTCAGACTGTTCTCATCCCATGCAAAAGCCCCCGCCTCGGCCATGAGAGGCAGAGCACTGCTGCTGCTGCGCGCGCCCCCGCGGCCCAGGGCTTGGGGCTCGTGCATGAGGATACGATCGACTCTCTCCCGCCTGACTGGCCGGGAGAGAGTGCTTCCAACTCGGACTGATAATATAAACATCATCATTTGAGCTTATCCAGGTAAGATATTAATAATGTAATGACACATTCAGCGATAAACTGTCTACAATGAAGACATGTGTCAAATATGACAACGTGGTGTTCAGTATTTTAAGAGCACAGGGTTTTTGGTTGGGAATGATTTACAGCAACACAATGCCATGTCCTTCCTTTTATGATTATAGTGGTGTTTATTGATAGTATTGTGTTACATAGGAGTTGGTACTGTAGGAAAATAACAGGCGATTGTAATCAATTAACAGGTGATTAACAGGTCAAGTGACATCATGGGAATAGACTTGGAGTTGTGAGGAGCCGAAAGGGTACAGGGGGAGTAGGGGAGTAACTATCTTGAAATCCCATAGTCTTTGGTTCATCGTGACGTCACGATGTATCAAATATCCCATTCATTTGAGGGCAAAAAAAAAAGCAGTGTTCCACCCTTACGGCCGGGACACACATCTTGCGTGTGTGTGGCGTGTGCATGTGCGTGGCGTGCTTGCTGCGGCTGGCACGCCCGCGGCATCCACACAGGCAGCGTGGCTGGTGCGTGCAGCTGCTGCGCTGCTGCCTGTCTGCCAACTATCTTCCTATAGAGTTTACCTTTTATTAAATTTGCTATAAACAATACAATGATGATTTTAACTGAAGATCGCTTGGGCTCACTTCAGAATCGAGGCAGTATGATTTGTGTGTGTGTGTGTCTGTGTGTGTGTGGTGGGGAGGAACGAAGCCACGTTGTAGCCTATGTAGTTTTCAGAGGGCAGGAGAACTGCAGCTGTGAGCTCAGCTCATCCTCTCGTCTCAAACAAAACGAGCCTTGATTGGCTGTGGCTGCCCCTGTAAAATATCATTTTAATGTCTTTTTGTGTCTATTTGTGTAGAGACACGCTAGAGACACGCGCGCGGTAAAAGGAAAAAATAGGCTTCGCTTCTATTCTCTAGATGACGCGCGTCTCACGCTCGCAAGACATGCGCCTGAGACGCGCGTCTGATGCCGGTGGTGTGGCTGCTGTAACCTGTTAACATGGGCGCCGAAATGAAAACGCCACGCAGACGCCACGCAGACGCACAGCACACGCAAGATGTGTGTCCCGGCCGTTAGAGGTCGCTTATGCCAGGTATGCTGCTGAAAAATTATACAAATGGTAAAATGGCAACAGTTTGGTCACAAATGTGGAAATTTTGACCAGCATTCTTCACACATCACCCCCAAAGTCATATATATTGGTTAAAAGCTGAAAAAAGTGTTTTGGGGGTAAGTTCTCCTTTAAACTTGTGATTGAGATACACACAAGAAAAGTATAAATAAGTATTTTTGCCTTATACAGAAAGTATAAGTATACTTGGCTTGTAGTTGATTTGTTAATTGAAGTAGGCTACAGCAGTTCTGCATATAAAATGGAAAAATCAGGATATCACAATAAATCCCAGAGGCGAAAGGAGGAGAAAATTGGAATGGGAATTGAGACAAAATAGGGCAAAGGGTATCAACGAGAAGAGGGAAGCAAATCTACCTATTCTTTGAAGTCATGTAAACAAACAGAACAATGCCCATCCTCTCTCTCTCTCACACACACGCACACACACACACACACACACACACACACACACACACACACACACACACACACACACACACACACACACACACACACACCCCTACTGACATGCACGCAGAAGCAACCCAGAGACATCCAACGAGAGAGAGAGAGAGAGAGAGAGAGAGAGAGAGAGAGAGAGAGAGAGAGAGAGAGAGAGAGAGAGAGAGAGAGAGAGAGAGAGAGAGAGAGAGAGAGAGAGAGAGAGAGAGAGAGAGAGAGATATAAGCACTGAGATATAAGCACTTTCCCCATCCCTGCACTAGCTCTGTAGTACCAGTAGTCCTGTGAGAGTAGTGGGATGCGAGAGGGAGAGCAGGCTGGTGATGATGATGATTGCTCACTTGGACTCGGTTCCGCTCTAGACCGCCTCACCCCCGCGCTCTCCAGCTCTGCCCCACTGCTCACATTCCCGACCGCTTCTCTCGCTTGAATCTCCACTTTTCTCAGATGGACTCTCGGCTGCTGATCGGCACTGGCATCCCCACATCAGACTCGACCAGCTCCACCGCTGCTGTGACCGGGGCAGCGGCCGCGGACACCCGGGGCCCCTGGAACATCAGCTCCGTCAGTGCGCACCGGCTGATGGAGCTGCCTCCCGTCGCCACATCTGTAAGTATTCTGTCTCTTGTATTTTTGCTTTTATTTAGGGTTTTATTCTTTGTTTCTGACTGCTGTAACGCATACGGAGTGCCTCTCGGTGTGGAAACAGAGCGACCACATCGGTGCGTAAAGCAGCTGTCAGATCAGAGTGAGCTCCGGGACAAGCGACTATAACTCCCTGCAGCTGTAAACACGTGCAGCATGTTTTTTCTTTTCTTTTAGAGTTTTTCATCGTTGTTTTTCGTCATTGACGTGTTAAGTGAAACGTGAAAACTACATAGGCAGGCACGGTGCGAGGCGGTTGTGAACGAGATGCGTTTCCTCCCCTGAATGAATGAAGCACCGTTCATTCAACACTGTACCTTGAATGAAAACCGGGGACGCGGCGGAATGAAAGCCTGCACAACAGTGCTCTCACTCACCCACCCGCCTCTGTAAAAGTGCGCATCCAGTTTGGACAGGATAACTTTTCCCCTCTGTAACGTATCAGCGCTCATCTGCTCCAAATAGCACAACAACAATAATAATAATAATAATAATAATAATAATAATAATAATAATAATAATAATAATAATAATAATAATTCCTAGAGTGATTTATAGTGTTTATGTGGTGTGTGCATGTGATGGCGAGTAGCCTATATCTCATCTCCTGCAGATTCACTATGAATTTATATGGATTTTTTGTGTCACAGTTTACAGCAAGGGTGTCCAGTCCAGTCTTTTTTGAATGAGGGCCAGATTAGATCATGTGAAAATAACAGTGGGCCAGCTGCTTCTCGCATCATATGGATTAAAATAAATCACATACAATTATACTCTATACGGATTAGTTACGCCTGCCTAGTTCCTACTTGATGCTTCTCTACAAACTATGATAGTGCTGTCATCGTTAGGTGAACGGAAAAAACGCAAAGTGAACTTGCTTGATTAACCAATACTGTGTTGAGGGCAACGAATATATTTTGAGAGACAAGCCATGGGCCGCTTAAAGTCGGTCTGGGGGCCGTAATTGGCCCCCGGGCGGGACTTTGGACATGACTGTTCTACAGGGACCTTATCGTAGGCCTACTCCGGTATTTTATCTCTATGATATTCCTAGGCTATTCCCTATGATAGTTTGCCATTGGTGATTTGACCTATCATCGTACTATGGTATGTTCAATGTTTTTCTTCTTTCTTTTTCTCCTATAGCCTAAGGGTGCTTTCTCACTGGGAACGATTGCTTTCATTCTGTTCCGTTCCACACCCGGGAGCAGAACGGAATGGAACGCAACGTTCACACTCATCAAACGTTCCGAAACTGGGGTCAATTTGGGGACAAGTGTGCTCGGGAACGGTACCGGGGCGCCAGTGTGAAAGCACCCTGAGTCATTATCTTTTTGTTGTAGGGCGTGTTACGGTGTAATCATGCCAACATCAGTCCGAACACATTCCTGTTGTCTCATTTCCGAGGCTTTTTACTCCTGTAAAACCAAAAAGTCTCTTTCTTTATCCTCCATGGCCACAGGGCCGTTGTTGGATTTCGGAACATCCGGGGCTCAGGCAAGATCACAGATCACAGATTAGAATCATACAGTAGCCTATTCCGTTCAACTCAAACTATACATTGGCAGAGCCCCCTACAGACACACATTAGCAAGCAGCGACAGGTGAGTCTGTGCGGGCAGATCTCTGTAGACAGCGCTAACAATGGAGCATGGACGGTGAGAGGTGACAGAAATCTTGGCCAATGTAAAACTTCACTTTAGGACTACATGTAGCTGAAAATATCGATCCCTAAATATTCGCGGCCCCGAAAGAAAGACCCTGGCGACGCCACTGCCAGGCTCTATCTGAGTGTGGGGTTGATTTACACAGAGCCTGCAGCCAAATCCTTTTTTAGATGTGGTACTGTACATAGGGAGAAGAAGAAAAGCAATGAATAAAGTAGTAACAGTGCTCTGGCTTTGCCCCGGGAGTAGCGACCGACAGGAATCAATGTCACATGAGTATTAGAGGCAGGAACAGCTGTTGCAAAAGCACTTTTAAGATACTTGTGGGTGCCCTGGCTGCTACGGTAAATGTGGGTCAACAAGTGTGAATGGTTCTGTTCTGTTTAGTCTCGGGCTTTGAAGCTGGAAGCTGCAGGCTTTCATCGCTGTGTGTTCTGCGGTTTCGCCCTCTATGAGGTGGGAAAGCCGATACAAGTGGAGCCTGAGGGCAACCTCTACCGGGCGAGATGGGATCTTTATACCGTGGAAGAAGTGTGGTTTTCATTTAGAAGCTCTTAGGAGTTTTCTCCGTCTGTTCTCTCTCTCTCTCTCTCTCTCTCTCTCTCTCTCTCTCTCTCTCTGAGCGCATGCACGAGTGTGGAGGAGAAAGTGTGCAATAAGTGTCTGTGCGAGTCTTTTTTCATTTTTGTCTCTATAAGTTGTGAGTTAGATTGTGTTGTGTTGTTTAGCCTTGCTTAGTTTGGTGCGGTTTGGTGTGTGAGCGTCGGCAGCCAGCTTATGTGGGTAATGCCGGCTGCTGCAGGCGGAGGAATGCGTTTGGAGAGGCCGACGCGCCAACGTGCGCTGAAGCTTTAACAGGAGCGAACCTGGTAAATGCTGCTGCACTGGCTTCACATCTGGAGATGAGGTCCATCAGGGTGGTCAACTTGATGCTGGGTAGATGGAGGCAGGGGCTCAGAGAGGAGGAACACTCCCTGTTGACACAGTACTGTAGAGTTAGGGTCTCTTCATCCTTTTCCCCTTTTAACACTGTTGCTTGATTTTAAAAACTATACGGGGCATCTATTAGACATGGGAGACTCTTCTGTTGTGGATTTTGATGAGGTAAATTGTTATACAAGATGCTGGTCAAGGTTCTTAAAGACCGCCTAAAGTCAAAAATCTGTTTTTCTTCTTGTTCCTTCAGTTGGATGTCTGAGCTTCACTGTGCAGAATGATGTCTGTGTGCAGAGTTTGACACTAAAAGGCTGTTTCCACAATCATCTTCTGAAAGTGGAAAGTTTCTCAGAGCTCATTGAAAAGGCCGTTTTCAACAAGCAAAATTAGTGACATCACAAATCTTGGAGCCAATTCCTGTCCAGTATTCAGCAGTTAAAGCCCGAACACATTCTCACTCCCAACTCATCATATAGACTGTTTTCACAGAATTGTCAGTCCTGCTCTGCTTCCCTTTTTCCCCCTTTTCCTGTCCATAGCAAACACTGCAACAGGAAGTGAGCTGGGGTTCAATTTAGAATGTTTTTGTTGTCTAGATAAAACCGTCTATACTGCAGATCGGTCACGAACCCTTGTCGTCACTTTGTCACGAGTGAGAATGTGTTGAAAGCCTGTGTTGTATGCTGTGACTGGCTAGTTATGTTCTAGATATCCCTGATTGGTTGCTTTGGATTTTTAAATGAAGGAGAAGGAGGGGAAGTCATTTTAAGGATGTTAACAAGATAATTTAGCCTTTTTTGTGGGGAAAACCATCAGACAAAAATTATTATTCAAAGTAGAGTATTTTATATACATCTTGAAACATGACTTTAGGGGGGCTAAAGAGAAGCTCAACAGGAGAAGTGACACTCCTTGGAGAACCCATCTTGGTTTAGGTGATGATGTGAAACCAGCGTTGTACAAGCTACTGTTAATCAAAAAGGCTGGTGATACAGTATGCAGTGGAGGGTTTTGCATGGCATAGTGGCTGTTAATGCTTTTATTTCCATTATAAACTCCAATGTTACTCATGGCTGTCCTTATTGCCGCCCATCGCAATTCCACAATGGAGACCTGCGCCACCAGACTCCTCTCCCGGAAGGGAGGGGAGGCTGGCCAGCGAGACTACCTAACTCCTAACATGAGTCTGCAGTTCATGGTCTCTTTCTCATTGTGTGTGTGTGTGTGTGTGTGTGTGTGTGTGTGTGTGTGTGTGTGTGTGTGTGTGCGTGTGTGTGTGTGTGTGTGTGTGTGTGTGTGCACGTGCGCATGTGTGTGTGTGCTGAAGGTCATGTGTGAGCGTGTCCTGATTGTTCTGCAGTGGATTAGAGTGTGTCTACTGGTAAACCGATTTTTACGACGTTCGCCACGAAAACAGACGTTTCCCTCTGAAGAAAGCCATTTCTCTGCCAAATCATTGATAGGCTGATGAATGCCTTGTTTGGTATGTGTGGCAGATGCAGTGGGCGGATAATCAGTTAGGCCTATGTGATTACTGTAGCATTCATTAGTTACAGTCAATACTGCTAAGCCTGAGGGCAACTTGAGAGAATGGACCCCTTATCATTTGAAATTCGAAGTGATAGTAACTTTTGCTTGGTCTTTTGCAGCACTGAAAAGCGTAAAATATTCAACAACACAGAACACATTGCGGAGTAAGTCAATATGCTTTTCAAATATTTATAGATCCATTCTGTGGAGTAAAGGCATCATTACTTGAGGTTTCTCATTCAATATCTCCAAGATAAAAGTGAAAACGTGCTCTCAATTTGTCAACCATGAACTACTGTCAAGCTGCCTGCTATCCTAACAAGTAAGCTACCTGAACTTGTAACTTGTTTCAGTGCCATCCATCATAAGAGCATTACTTCTCATCAAATAGTGGACGTTTGAGAATAAAGCTCATCTTTTACTGTTATTGCCCTGATGTGATAATCAGGCCATAGAGACACTGCGTAACGCGTCATCATTCAGAAACCACGCCCAAGACGGGGGACAATGGAAACCCCCCCTCCAATCCTGGCGTTCTTCTATGTCACGTGCATGGTTGCGTGATGCACAAAAATATCGTATATACGGAAGATGAACACTCCAACTTACTTCTTAACAGCTAGATCCACATTTTTCTTCTCGCCTATTCTCAATGGCTTCCTTGTTTTGCTCAGGAGTACAAAAAAACTTTAACTGGCGATTTTTTACATTTGTTGTCTGCGCAGCCCACCACACAACAGCTTTTAGCTATGTTTAATTCAAGGAAAATGACGCTGGTGTGTGGAAATGAACGGAGCTTTTCCCCCGTGATGGGCGTGGCCTATTTCATGCAGTGTCTCTATAGTCACAGTATTTCTAAGATTTATGTTAATACATCTAAGAAGCTACTGATCAGGGCTTCTTCAAAGTGAAAGTAAATATCCCGTTCCTCCTGTGGTAAGAGAAGCATTATTCAGATAAGTGATAAACGTGTCGACTTGGGGGAATGACTTGTTGCACTGCTTTTATAGATGAGAGGAAAATCCTTAGCCATGCTCTCACCTTGTCTTGGCTGTGGTAAGAGAGTGATGCAGGATTATTTCGGTGTGTGTGTGTGTGTGTGTGTGTGTGTGTGTGTGTGTGTGTGTGTGTGTGTGTGTGACCCATAGTCAGGGCCGGTTCCAGAACAAGATGAGTAGGGATGCATCCTAGATAGGAAGGAATGTTATTTTACTAAAAATAATGCATTTTACCATGATTTCACGTAGAATGATACCAGCCAAGCAAGAATATTTCAAGTGCTTTACTGAAATATTTGGACCATATAATGATAATACAATTATCTCAACCTTAAAAGGTGCCAAAAAGACATAAATTCACATCAAAGAACAAAGAAAAACAACAATTATAAGTCAAGTTTAAACAGTAGCCTAAGTGTTTTTTTTTACCACTCTTTTCAACTGAGCATGCAGACAATTAAAATAAGGGTGCAATGCGTGCTTTTGCACCCCTGTAAAACTGGGCCTGCCCATAGTTGATGACCGAAAGAACAAGATCACGGATACAAGCGGCCAAAGTGGGGATAAGGTGAGAAGCTTGGTCACCCATGAGAGACTCAGAGTAGAGCCGCTGCTCCTTCGCATAGAAAGGAGCTAGTTGAGGTGGTTCGGACATTTAGTAAGGCTGCCCCCTGGTCGCCTCCATAGGGCGGTTTTCCAGGCATGTCCAGCTGGGAGACCACGGACCAGACCAAGGACCAGGTGGAGGGACTACATTGCCACGCTGGCCTGGGAACGCCTTGGATCCCCCCCTGTCAGACTTGGTTAAAGGACGTCGGTAATATAATGCAGATGTTCCAAGCACTTGTATCAGAATGACGCGTTACACGTCATTCTGGACATTCTGGAAGCAGAAGTGACCAGCTGTTCTGCTCGAGGGTGGCTGTTCCAACTACAGATTGTTTATTTGACATTTTTCTGTATGCACCCATCCACGGAGAATCACATCGAGAGCCTTAACGAGCCTTAATAACTCATACCTGCAGAGTTTCTGTAGGCAAACGGATATTTCTCAGTGTGGAAAACATATAGAGAAGGTAAGCCCTGTATATTACCGAGATTATAATGATACTTAGTGGGTTGAAAATCGGCAAAGCTTTCCTTTAATGTGGCCAGGGAAAGGGAGGTTTGTGGCCCCCTGCTCTGACCCGACCCCGGATAAGCGGTTGAAGATGGCTAGAGTCCACTGTGGAAGTACGTGTGTTTTTTAGATGTTCAAAAACTCATAAGTGTGCAAACACGTGTCCTGTCTTTGTGTGTGTGTGTGTGTGTGTGTGTGTGTGTGCGTGTGTGTGTGTGTGTTCAGAAATTCATCAACATTCCCAATTCTGATCGTAAAGGGCCCCTCGTTCTCCCCGATTCTCCTTCACTCTTCCTTTCTCTCTCTCTCTCTCTCCCTTCCTTCCACCTGTCTCTAATGTCCCCACCTCCCCCCTTTCTTTCCATTAGTGTTTTTGTCTCTTATTTAATAGGCCTGGAACAAAGCAGCTGTGCATTAGACACAAGACCATTTACATTTATATTACTTGCTGTCTGCTGACAAAGGCAAACACATAGATGCGGACACATGTAAACAGACACACACACACACACACACAAGTGTGTCCATACCTACCTACACTACACACACACACACACACACACACACACACACACACACACACACACACACACACACACACACACACACACACACACGCACACACACACACACACACGCGCACACACACACACACACACACACACACACACACACAGCACCCGCTATTTCCATATATAAATCCCACACAAATAGAGTTCCATGCCAAGCTGCTCACTGTGTGACTGGCCAGGGAACAGACAGCATGGGCGAGCAAGGGAATGAATATGGAACGGGATGCAGCAGTGATAAAAAAAAGGAGTGAATGGGGAGAGAGAGAGAGAAAGAGAGAGAGAGAGTGAGAGAGGGAGGGAGAGAGAGAGATATATACTGTAGGGTGGCAGAAGTGGCAGGCATTGGAAACAGGACTGAGCGATGGAGGAAGCACAGAGAAGGGAGAGAGAGAGGAAGACCTTGAGTGTGATTTACCACACGTGTGGTGACGGAGTCAAAGGGGACCGAAGTGTGTTTACATTCCATTGATGTCTTACCGCTCTTCGACCCCCCCCCCCCCACACACACACACACACACACACACATCTGCACACAGACACAAAGCACAAATGCACGCACACACACACACACACACACACACACACACACACACACAGCGCACATCTTTGCATTCCATAGTCACAACCGCACTTCAAGTGTGCATATGACTTTTGAGACGCCTGGACTTGTGCCCTTTTTCGGCAACACGCCCACACATTCCGTATCGCTCTATCAAGGAGACCTGTTTGTGACCCCTTTCACTCATTGGCTTACATAACCTCCTCATCACTCTTCACACTGCTGCTCCACTGGCCTCCTTCACTCACTAATGGGAGCTTGTGACTCTGCAGAAAAGTAAGGCTGTGTGGGCAAACAGATGTTGGACGTTCAGGCGCAGGCGTGCATGCACACACACACACACACACACACACACACACACACACACACACACACACACACACACACTGTAGACACACGTGCTTATATGCGCTGGATTAATCAATTGTGTATGTTCCGGCTGTACATTGAGACCACTGACACACACATATATATAGTGTGTGTGTGTGTATAGTGTGTGTATATATATAAATCACTGATGATGTCATAGTTCTAGACGGCTCTGTCTGGTGGCCAGGTCACCACTAGTGATGCCATATACCACATAAATCAATGATGTCATACAGTTGTAGATGGCTTGGTCTGGTGTCTGTTTGTCCATCTGGAGTTGCAAGGTGATTGGCGTGAAGGCCGTTGCTCCGATCGCCTCGTTCAGGCGTCCCAGACAGTTGAGAACCTTTTGAACGAGTCTCTCCATCTGTATTACAGAAATCATGCCCATCAGCCAGACCTGAAAAGAAGGTGAAGAGGACTTCCGTTCCTTCAGAATAAGTCTTTTGGCAACTATTGTCCCCAGTGTCAGAGATTGTTGCACAGATGTAGGGAAGTTCAGAGAGGACTCCGAGCAGCTGAAGATGGTGAGTTCTGTCTCCGGCTGTAGGGTTATTTTGTAGGATTTGGATTACCAGTCAAATATTTTGGCCCAGAATCCGAATAGTGAGGGGCAGAACCAAAAAGCATGAGACCATTCGAGCAATTGTGATGTCATCAGTAATGTCACTGAACAATTGTGATGTCATCAGCTATGTCAATTGGGCAATTGTCATGTCATCAGTCATGTCATCAGTGTCACTCGAGCAATGTTTCTGTTCTACACAAAAGTATCGAAACAGATTTTCGATCGGTCAAAAATTGAGCCCGGCCACGACCCATTGCTGCGCAGCAGCTATAACTTATATTATAATTGCAATGACTATGCCGTAATGGCGTATTGTATTACATGGTAATATAGCTATGACTATGCATTGTGAGTGTGCAAAGTGCAATGTGTGCATGAGTGTGCACTCCTCAGGAAATAGAGTCTACTCTGCCCCTTCTTGTAGACAGCCTCGGTATTGCGTCTCCAGTCCAGTTTTTTGTCCAGGTGAACACCCAGGTATTTGTAGCTGTCCACACTCACCACACCTTAAGTGTATGAGTCAGAAACAACACGTCATCTGGAATGTCTGCCAGGATAAAATACCTTGTGGGAGAAGCAATAGTAATCCAGCAGACAGTTGAGCAAGATGATAAAGCAACTCCTTATGTTTCCTTCACTAGAGACACATCTGCACTCAGGCTAGCTAACATTAGCTCTAGTTAGCTTGTTAGCATATTAGCTGCTACCAGTGACGGCTGGTGGTGATATTGGGTGGAGGGGCTAAAAAATTATAACCACCAATAGCTCATGCTGCAGCAACAGCAGCCTCCGAGATACCAAATTACAGCAACAAACAACACTAAGTAGTAGGCTATAAGAATTGCCTGATGCAAAACTTTCTGTAGGCTATCACTCTCTCTCACACAACACACACACAACACACACACACACACACACACACACACACACACACACACACACACACACACACACACACATTTAAATGATTAATTTATGTCCACATAAATACAGAGTACAAAAGGATATAAACACTAATAATGCAGTCAGATGCTGGGAAACAGTTACAAAACTGCCACAATAATGTGTACAAAAAAAGGAACACCACACAGGGTGATGGCAGTGGCAAATTGACAAATACAGTTATACTGTAATACAAGATATTGGTTAGTATCCACTTCAAGAATACAAAAAGCAGCGCCTTCTCCATATCAAGCTACCAATAATAGCAGACTGAGCAAAACCTTCTCTTAGGTAGATATGCAAAACCAACACATTCCCAAACAGATTCTGCTTTTATCAGACCACAAGAGGAGAGAGAGAGAGGAGAGAGAGAGAGAGAGAGAGAGAGAGAGAGAGAGCGACAGAGAGAGAGCGACAGAGAGCTGTTCACGTCTTTTCCCTTTGATGTTTAACGAGCTACAGCTGTTGTGCCCAGTGCCCACGTAACACAAAACTTACGATTTTGTCTTTGTCCCTTTCCTTGGACTCTTCACTTATAATTTCCCCCCGTCAGAGATCAAGGAGAATGAATGAGAAAGTTGTCCACCTCAGCGCCATTTCCTGATTCTCACTTGTAGTGTGTGCATGTCATATTCGAGCTGTCATTGGTTGTCAAGTCAGTAGCAGGTCGGCCCATTTGGGCTGTTCGAATTTAGCCCGAATGGGCCGTAGACGGCAGCAGCTCAAGGGGGGCGTGCCAGACACTTGTCAATCATTTTTTACGAAGGTGATTGAAGGCTGAAGGTAGTGTCTTTGGGCTGCATCAAACTAGCCCACTGTGATGATTTTTTTGTGTCTATAGATGGCGCTGTTGCTGATCTATAGCTTCCACCAACATAAACAACCAATTCTAAGTTTGTTTGATATAATTTATGTAAAGAATAAATATTAATAATACTTTTCTCATTTTATTGGAAATGATAGGGAGGGCTTAGCCCCCCTAGCCCATTGATATCAGCCGTCCCTGGCTGCTACGGAACATTACATTAGTTGGTTTTGCTAGTCTTTGCTCTTATCCATAACTTATATTGTAACATCCAAGCGCCCTCTTCTCCCTCCTTCCACTCACTCGCCCCACCACACTCTCTGGTCACATGCTTTACTGTTTTGATGTCACATAGATGTTGTGACATAATCAGTGATGTCATACTCACTGATGATCTCACACTGATGAAGTGGTTATTTCTCTGCATTGTTTGGTTATGAACACATGTTCATGCCTCTCTTGATGTCCATATTTCACAAATCTTTTTAAACATGATGATGTCATAGACATTGTGTGACATCATCAGTGATGTCATGAATCCCTCCCTGCTGAGGTTACAAATTGGAAGCAGAGGGAGTGTAGCTAAGTCAGACGTTATTAATGTATTAAGGTGATCAGCATGATGGACTTGCGGGCGTGGGCCAAGGCGTGGGCAGAGTATGTGGTGGAGAGGGTTTACAAAGACCCCTATTGGGCATGGGCCAAGGCGTGGGCAGAGTATGTGGTGGAGTGGGTTTACAAAGACCCCTATCGGGCATGGGCCATGGCGTGGGCAGAGTATGCGGGGGGGTGGGTTTACAAAGACCCCTATTGTTTCCTGATGACTGTCATACTGCCCCTCTTCATTGGCAGCGCATTGTGGTTGTTGAAATTGCTTGTCAAGGCTGAGGCGCGTGAGTACAAAGAGATGAAAAAGCAGAAACGTCAGGCAAATATAGCCAAGGTCAGGAGGGCCAAGAGAGACTGAGCAACGGATCCAGGGATGAGGGCAAGGAATAGGAGGGACAGCAACTGAGGCCCTCCTCACTCGAAAGGTGTGGTGCTCTCTCGTCCCATCTCGTCGAGAAGCCCCTCACTGCAGTGTGGAGAAGCTCAACGTGGGCGTAGTCCAACGACATTGGCGTTTCCAATCGTAGTATGCCATTGAGATCAGAGTTCTTACAATAGGCTACGTACAGTCAGACATAAATATACAAAACTAGATTAAAAAACAACATGAGTGCTAGTATAATAAAATGTACAGCACCCCCTCATCACTATGATCACCGTCTCCATCACCTGGCACCGTGCCAGAGAGCTTTAAGCCCAGCGTCACCATCAGAAGCATCATCTGCAGCATACTGACAGAATATCATCACTTCCTTCCTTGCATTTTTCTGATAAAATGACGGCATTACAACATCATTACATAGTCTTGATGTTAACAGATTCACAAGAACAAAATTAAAACACCCAAAACTGCTTGTCAATCAAATATACATGCATATTGTTGTAGTTCCAGGTCAGGAGATAGACCATGATTTCAACATTATATAATTCGAGTATATTTTGTCTTTTTCAAGCAGGGAACTACATTTCAGTTATAGTTTGTAAACACCCTTAAAGGTCACGCAGGACACATACCCCCCAATACAGCTTCCCACCCTCGAGCACAGCCAATCGTGCCTGTATGGACGCCCGACCAAGCCGGAGGTAACACGTGGACACGAACCTGTAACCCTGGTGTTGGTAGGCAGGGGATCTACCGCGACACTACCCGGACGCCCTACCAGGATGGTTTTAACCAGACTATTGCTTTCGTGTCTTGACTTAACAAAGTAACACTGAACATAAACCTTCCACACATTCCCTCCTCTTCCCCATTGCTAGGTGTCCATGGTTCCCAGTCACCCGTTCCCGACGGTGGACGTTCCAGACCATGCCCATTACACCATCGGCGCTGTCATCCTGACTGTGGGCATCACAGGCATGCTGGGGAACTGCCTGGTCATGTATGCCTTTTGCAGGTACTGAATACAGCTGCTGTTAGGCTAAACACAAATATCATCAGTTAGGAAGCCCACAAATCCACCTAGGTATTTGAAAGAGTCAAAAATATATATTATATACATTTTGCAATTTGTTTCATGGGTGCCTGAGTCAAAGAACTTGTTTCCTCAACTTTCGCCTTTCCACACTCATCATTTGACCTCTTCATGGGGTTGTCGTCGTTTATGTTATGCCACAAGAAAATTGTGAGAATTTGTATGATAATGGGAAAGCTGATTTAGTATAAAATGTTTGCTGCTGCTCTATGGCTCTGTTCTTGGAGCTCCCTGCCCTTCCATGCACTTCCATGGAAAGCTTAAAGGAACACTCCACCCATTTTCAACCAGCTTTGTATCATTAGAACATCAGTAGTATATCAGAAAACTGTAAACGGTTTTGAAGTCTGTCATTTAATTTGACAGTTATTGAGTGTTAACACGTTCACTGCCAATGACGTGTTAATACGTCAAAAAAAATCCAACGGTTGACTGCCAATGACGTGTTAATACGTCAAAAAAATTAATTTTTTTTTTTTGACCGTGGGATGTGCATCTAACCCTTTTACATCTCTTATATAAATATTGGAGCCACCGAACGTGTACAACCCATTCCACCGACCCACTAAGTGGCGACAGTGCTCTCCCAGACTAGAAAAAGCAGAGCCAAAACTGCAGGGGAACGCGCGATGAAACCATTCTCATACTGTAGAATGGATTGGCGAAAACGCTTTCGCTGTCGCGCTGATTGCTGGCGGTGAGGGATTGCAAATTTGCATAATAGATTACGGGTGGAACACACTTTGAAACACGCAGCATAAATAAGACCAGAATCGCAAAAGCTTCATCAAAGCTCTCAACCGAAACTCCAAGAAACGAGCGAGCCCATCCAGACTTGCCCAGCGGCCGCCAGCAGACAGGCACAGCACCAAAGCAGTGAGCCTGGTGACGCGAGGTTACAGCAGCAACAGAAACGAGCTTGTGACACGTCCGCTGCAGCCAAGAAGAACACACACGGAGGGAGGAGTTTGAAGGAGAGGGGTGTTTCCTGCTGTTATGGAGGAAATTACTGTTCAAAACTATTGTTTAGATGTCTGACGTCTTACTGATGCCAAAAATGAATGGTTAAAGTGACTGTTCTATCGAATTTCACAAAAAGCCATTTATCTCAGAATAAATTTTCAGACGCTGAAACCATGCTGTATTCAAGTGCTAATGCCTACATAACTACTAACTCTACAAACTAACTCTTTTAGACAGAGAAAGCACACATTCTATTAGTTCTTTTTAGATATTTTGTCTTCACAAAATCTTAGCAGAAAAGAATCCTCAGGTCTTGAAAGATGAGCCAGAATCCTCAAAAAACCCCTCTGGCAGAAGCTACCTACAGTAAAAAAAAAACAGCTGGCAGTGAATGTGTTAAAGTGTGGACCAGTGACATCACTGGTCCACACTAACTCAAATTAATAACTCATTAACTCAAATCAACTCTCAATAACTGTCAAACTATTCATCATTCATCTAGTTTGACAGTTATTGAGAGTTGATTTAAGTTAATGAGTTATTAATTTGAGTTAGTGTGCACCAGTGATGTCACTGGTCCACATTTTAACACTCAATAACTGTCAAATTAAATGACAGACTTCGAAACCGTTTACAGTTTTCTGATATACTACTGATGTTCTAATGATACAAAGCTGGTTGAAAATGGGCGGAGTTTTCCTTTAAGGCAGGGAGCTCCAAGAACAGAGCCATACCGCCAAATATAAATATTGCATATGGTAGCCTAATCAAAGTTTATTTTTGACTATGGTCCTGACAGAACTCAGCCCTTGTCTGTTCCTGCTCTCTGCTATTCTTCTGTGTGTGTGTGTGTGTGTGTGTGTGTGTGTGTGTGTGTGTGTGTGTGTGTGTGTGTGTGTGTGTGTGTGTGTGTGTGTGTGTGTGTGTGTGTGCGTGTGTGTGCGCGTGTGTGTCTAGGAGCCGGAGCTTGCGTACCCCAGCCAACATGTTCATCATTAACCTGGCCATCACCGACCTGCTGATGTGTGTCACTCAGGCGCCCATCTTCTTCACCACCAGCATGCACAAGAGGTGGATCTTTGGAAAGAAAGGTACACAAACGCACAGTAAAGACATCATTGCTTTAAGGCACAAAAAAACAGGAAGAGGCTTCCAGTGCAAACAGGGCGAAAGCGTTCACAGTTTCTGGCACTGGCAGATGATGGAAGGTAGCCTGGGAACCTGTTACGCTTGGTTCACACCAGAAGCATCTCAGAAGCAGCGCGTCACAGAAGCATCCAGCAGAAACCTTGCCATTCACATGGACGCTGAAATGAAACTGCCTCCGTGAGGCATTGCTTCAGTGTTGCTTCAGCATCGGGTACACGTCTGATGTGTTTGGGGTGTTACCTGACGAATCTGCAACCTCATGTTTCATTTGCTCTGGCAGATGGGTCTCGCCCCCCTCCGTTCAGACACATTTCCACCCGGCCTGAAAACCGCCAATCACAGCTCCTTTATTACACGCCTTTGTTTAATACTCATCTGATTGGTCGATCACGGCATTCTACATCTGTTATTTCTGTATAGCCAACCGCTGGTAGCAGGCCGTTGCTATGAATGAACGCAGTTCTTACTGTATATGAGCACCATGTCCAGTCATATCAATCAACAGAAAGAAGTCCAGTGAATTTAACGGTTGCTTCACGTCATTGGTCCTGCATCACCCTGCCAGGGTTTATTTTGCTATAATGTCCGGCTCGCTGTCACAGCTGATCTCATGGCGGTTGGCAAACCAGCTGATCAGTAACTTTAGTCTATTTACATGTGCTTCAGTTACTCTGTGCTGCATCACACGTTTCATTGCTCTGATTGGTTGAGGCATTTTGGAATTGTTAATGTGCCCTGGAAATAGACATTGAACTGAGAGATTCCATTCCAGACTGATTTGGATTTGTGAATTGGTATGGCAATGTCAGGCTAGGTGGAAGGAGGCTGATGGAAGTTTATGCTCTTCAGTAAAGTGAAAGACAAAAAACAACTTTAAAGCAGCTACGAGCAACTTTTTCGATTGTTATTAAACAGTATAAATTTAATATCAATGCATCACATCTTACCTCTAATAGTCTCCGCGGACCAACGCAGAGTAGTCTCGCTTGAACCCCGAGTGAATCGGCCAGTGTTAGTGTGTCTGTAGCCACGGCAGATCAGGAAGTGAAATGAAACGGTTTGCAGCAGCCACTTCGGCCATAACCACAAAATAACTTCCAAAAAACCTGTTAGAATATAACGAGAGATGTTCCCGCGAGTATGCGTGGCGTTCACATTGTTTATGTTATGTTGCTAGGCAGCGCAAACGGCGTAGGAAGGCAGCTGCGTTTCACTTCCTGGTTTCACTTCCGCGTTTCACTTCCGGGTTACCCGGTCCGGTCGCTCTAGAGAGCCCCCTGTTGGCGCGAGTTTAGACAGACTATAGACTTAATAATCACCTAAGGGAGCAATCTCAGATACACACGGCTTTGGTCTCGTCGACTATTAGAGGTAAGATGTGATGCATTGATATTAAATTTATACTGTTTAATAACAATCGAAAAAGTTGCTCGTAGCTGCTTTAACAACAACAACAACAACCGAATAGTAATTGTCCCCCACCAGTGATGCAGATCCACCCTTGGGTGTGTGTGCGTACTAGGGGTGGGAATCACCAGGTGCCCACGATACGATACTAAAACGATACTTGAGTCACGATACGATAGTATTGCGATATTGCGATATGCTAGTATTGCGATATATTGAATATTGCGATATATCGATATATTGTCACTCCTAACTCGTTTTCCTACCTTTTCCTTGACCTCACCAGAAGTAAAACATGCAGTGTTTTTTTGTTTTTTGTTTTTGCCCCACACGTACGCTACATTATTAAAGTGTAACTTACCCCCATGAAGAATTCTGGTCAAAATTTCCACATTTGAAACCAAACTGTTGCCATTGTACCATTTCTATCATTTTCAGCCGCATAAGTGCCCTCTATGGGTTGAACACTGCTTTTCTTTTGCCCTCAAAACTGCACAAAATGTGGTACCACCTGATGTCACGTTGTACCCAAAGACTATGGGATTTCAAGATAATAACTCCCCTACTCCTCCTGTACCCTTTCCCGGCTCCTCACAACTCCAAGCCTATTCCCATGATGTCACAAGCATTTTCCTACCAATATGGCGCTACAATACACACAGCTCATTGGCTGTTTGTATCACTTGACCTGTTAATCACCTGTTAATTGATTACAATCGCCTGTTATTTTCCTACCAAGATGGCCATGTGGTGATGTAACACAATACTATCAATAAACGCCACTATAATCATAAAAGGAAGAAAATGGCATTTTGTTGCTGTAAATCATTCCCAAAATATTTCATACTAAGGAGCCCTAATTTAGTTCACATTGGGGCAATGGACCCGCATATGATGAGATTTGGTCTCTCAGATGCAAATCTATAAAACAAAAAAAAATGATGTAGCCTAGATATGATTTTGTCCAGAATTCCGTATATATTAGGTTGAAAGACAACAGAGAATGCTGGAATCCTCTCAAGGACCACTGGTGGTCACCGGACCCCACATTGAGAACCACTCAACCACTTTGATTGTGCAGAGAGAAGAGAGAGAGGAGGACGCTTCTGTGCCCCTTTTTCACTCATGCACCTAGTCTAGCAGATGTCAAACAGAAACAAAAAAAGAGGGAAACTAAACTAAAGCAGCCTACAGCCTAAAATGTATTTTCCTGGTTCACTTTTGATGGGGAGGAGAAGGCAGGCGAAGTGACACTCACCTCCGACTTATAGGCTACTCCAGCGGCTTGTCCAGTCGTATGCAGCGGTTCGCGCAAACAGATGCGGGATTCCCGCAATCCTGTACCCAATTTCAGATGCTGATTGTACAGAAAAGGGGGGGGGCGCCTGGGCGCACACCAGCTATTTTTGTTTGTGTTTGTTTGTTGTTGTTTTGTGAGGGCTAGAGCGCCCCAGGCAGGAGGCTGTTTCGCCTGTACTGAGCAGCCAGGGTCTGGGAGGAGGGAGGGGGAGAATGTTCTGCGCCCCGCAGCAGCTCTGCGCTCGAGAGGAAAAGCAGAGGTGCACTACACTTTTTGACAAGAATCACAAAAAAGGGAGAAACGAAAATTAAAAAGGGACTTCATGGCGGTGTACAGGCCCGCGGGAAGTAGGGGTGCTGCAGGTGCTGCAGCACCCCCTAGATTTTTTCCAAAAAAAAAAAAAAAATTTTTTTTTTTTTTTTTACAAATGTAATTAAAAATATTTTGCAGTGCACTATGTTCCTTGCTTGTTTAAGAATGTTTCGGGAAATGAAAATGTAGCCTATTTAAATAGAATTATCAACAATAACAATCAAGGAAGTTACATGCTTGTAGGCTAGAGAAGAAGAAGCGCGCATGCACGCACATGTTGTGTTGAACCAACCAACAACCAATACGAATTGTTTAATCTGGCAATAAAGAAATGTGAACTTGACATGCTATTTTAATTGCCTACTCAAAAATGCACCTCCCACTATACAGCAAAGAGAGGAGTCAATGTTTCTTGATATATGCCATTCAGATCAGAATAATTAGTCTAGTCATTAAGTTTGCTGATAATATCATGTTAAGTCTGTGTCATGTTAACTGGTGTATTCAGAGCAAATAGGGAGATATAGAGCATTATCATCATGCTATATATCTCCCTCTTTGCTCTGAATGAGTGAGAAAAGGAGAAAATACTGAATAATTACATCACAACAGTATCCTAATGTTGATTTAAAATGAGATATTCCTCTAAATATGGCAAAAAAATGTTTAAAAAAAACGCCCAAATTTTTTTCGGCGGGGCCCTTGCGGGCCCCACCGAGAGTCCCTTCCTCCCAGCACCCCCTGCTTAAAATGACTTCCAGCGGCCCTGGCGGTGTATATGACAAGTTGGACAAGGGAATAATGTAGAGAAATCTCCCATTGTGATTACATGAGCGTGTTGAGAGCGGAGGGTTTGTCCTGACTGTTGTGCTGTGCTGCGATAACGAGTCTCGCGTCACCAGGCTCTTTTAACGATACTTACATACACTACATGGGAGTCAATGGAGTCAATTTCTAGTTCGCCACTGAATCACCAAATTGATATAACTTTCAACCATTTTGAGCAACGCTGTTTCCATACAGGCCACCACCAGCGTTGGCTAGTTGTTGATATTTATAAAGATTTTGTAGCTCTCATAACTTTGTCTTGTGATGTTTTGGGGAAACTGCGGGGAAACTGTCATGGCGTCGATTTCCGGAAAAAAAATCCTGAGCTGAGCACAGCCAAAGAGTATAGTGAGACAAGAGGAGGTTCTTGGTTTTTCCCATGGGTTTTTCAAATCAAGCAGCATGCCGTTTTGTTACATATCTGGGAGGGTAAGTCCCCCTTTAAGCTTCTCTGGACTCAATACGCCACTGCAGGCGCGGACTGCACCATCGGGCGCTTTGGACAGATGCCCAGTGGCCTGGCATGGCATGGCCTGCAAAAAAAAAAATTCTCCCCAATATCGATACTTGGCGTCCAAATATCGATACAATATCGTCAGGCAAAATATCGTGATTCTATGGTGTATCGATTTTTTCCCCCACCCCTAGTGCGTACATGTGTCTGTGTGCCTGCGTGCCTGTGTGTGTGTGTGTGTGTGTGTGTGTGGGGGGTGAATACTGTATGAGGCTGTAGCCATGAGAGAGCTGTTTTTTCATGCTAATTATCACACACACAACCCACTAGAGCCTTATTCTGCAAAAACCCATCAATCAGAATGTGGAAGCCAGCGTGCATATTTTTTAGACGAGAGTGTGCTTTCTTGTGTGTGTGTGTGTGTGTGTGTGTGTGTGCGTGTGTGTGTGTGTGTGTGTGTGTGTGTGTGTGTGTGTGTGTGTGTGTGTGTGTTTGCGCGCGTGCGTGCGTGCGTGCGTGCAGGTGTGTGCGCGTGCGTGTATGTGTATGTGTATATCTGTGTGTATGTGTGTAGGCTACTGCACTACATGTCAGGGTGTAATGGGAGCACAGAGAGAGAGGAGACAGCAAAGAGGCTCCACACTCCACTGATCAAACACTGATAGCTGCACTCCTTTGTATTTCTCCAGTGTATTTCTCTGGGAGATGTTCTCCTGACCTTGGTGAAGAAAGCCAATCGCCGTCAGATCTGGAGATCAGCCCTCGAATCTGATGACTCTCTTTTCTCTCCCACTGTCGTCACCATCGCCCATCTCACAGGAAGCTCTTTCCTCTTTTCCCCTCAACGACAGAGAAAGGTGGAGTGGAGAGATGGAGAGAGAGGGAGAGAGAGAGAGAGAGAGAGAGAGAGAGAGAGAGAGAGAGAGAGAGAGAGAGAGAGAGAGAGAGAGAGAGAGAGAGAGAGAACATAATAATACACCTGGGGTGGATTCCATAGAAGTTACACATGTGCCCCTCCACACACACACACACACACACACACACACACACACACACACACACACACACACACACACACACACACACACACACACACACACACACACTCTCTCTCTAATGACAGGGCTCGTTAGTGTGCTTGCCTAATTATCCTTCTGTCACTTGTGATTGGGCACTGAGACCATCTCTAAAGGTCACTGCAAGCTTATTACAGTAAATGACCCAGCCAATTCTGACCAGCATACACATCCCCCACACACACACACACACACATGCACGCACGCATGCACGCACACACGCACGCACGCACACACGCACTGGATGAAAGGTAAGCACTGAGTATTTGCTTAAAGACCAGATAAAGTGTTTTGTGTAAGCTGGTATCTTGACTCAGTCACCCTCCTGCAACCTCAGGCCGCTAAAGCGAATGGCTTGTTCTTTTAAAGTGCAGTGTTGTTCTCCACAGGACATCCTCTGCTGGGAGCCATATTCCCTGCATTTTATTAGCTTCAGTAACTTAACGAGGGCCCACACACACACACAGGCTTTGTGATCTATTTTTCATTGTCTCTGAGTGACATTTGTTTGAGTTTCTCCACACATGCTGCAGCTCCGCACACTTCAGACTCTGTCTTGGGCTGGGATGTGACTTGGCACAGTGATTATATGGTGTGTGTGTGTGTGTGTGTGTGTGTGTGTGTGTGTGTGTGTGTGTGTGTGTGTGTGTGTGTGTGTGTGTGTGTGTGTGTGTGTGTGTGTGTGTGTGTGTGTGTGTGGCAGGTTAATGATAATCACACTTTCATGGCCTAAGGGAGGAAATAGCAGCAGAGAAAGTGAGTGATTGAGTGTCTGTGTATGTGTTTTGTGATGGTGTGTACAGTATGTATGTGCGTGTTTGCATACACAGTACATGCACACACGCACATGCATGTGAGTAGGCTATCAGACTTCTTCATACATTATGGATGCAGTGAGGGTAATAGCCTCTAGGGGGAACAGCAGGTTACACTGTGGAGCAAAGAGAGGCATACCAGCCGTCAGTATGATGAGCTGCTAACAAGCTGCTGCAGCACTTCACACTCAATTATTCCCCATTGCTACTTCCTCTGCTAGCATCACTGCTATACCTCTGCTAGCATCACTGCTATACCTCCTCTGCTAGCATCACCGCTACAGTATACCTCCTCTGCTAGCATCACTGCTATACCTCCTCTGCTAGCATCACTGCTCTGCTAGCATCACTGCTATACTTCCTCTGCTAGCATCACTGCTATACCTCCTCTGCTAGCATCACTGATATACTTCCTCTGCTAGCATCACTGCTATACCTCCTCTGCTAGCATCACTGCTATACTTCCTCTGCTAGCATCACTGCTATACTTCCTCTGCTAGCATCACTGCTATACCTCCTCTGCTAGCATCACTGCTATACCTCCTCTGCTAGCATCACTGCTATACTTCCTCTGTTAGCATCACTGCTATACTTCCTCTGCTAGCATCACTGCTATACCTCCTCTGCTAGCATCACTGCTATACTTCCTCTGCTAGCGTCACTGCTATACTTCCTCTGCTACTTCCATTACTTCCATTGCTACTTCCTCTGCTAGCATCACTGCTATACCTCTGCTAGCATCACTGCTATACCTCCTCTGCTAGCATCACCGCTACAGTATACCTCCTCTGCTAGCATCACTGCTATACCTCCTCTGCTAGCATCACTGCTCTGCTAGCATCACTGCTATACTTCCTCTGCTAGCATCACTGCTATACCTCCTCTGCTAGCATCACTGATATACTTCCTCTGCTAGCATCACTGCTATACCTCCTCTGCTAGCATCACTGCTATACTTCCTCTGCTAGCATCACTGCTATACTTCCTCTGCTAGCATCACTGCTATACCTCCTCTGCTATCATCACTGCTATACTTCCTCTGTTAGCATCACTGCTATACTTCCTCTGCTAGCATCACTGCTATACTTCCTCTGCTAGCGTCACTGCTATACCTCCTCTGCTAGCATCACTGCTATACTTCCTCTGCTAGCATCACTGCTATACTTCCTCTGCTAGCATCACTGCTATACTTCCTCTGCTAGCATCACTGCTATACCTCCTCTGCTAGCATCACTGCTATACTTCCTCTGTTAGCATCACTGCTATACTTCCTCTGCTAGCATCACTGCTATACCTCCTCTGCTAGCATCACTGCTATACTTCCTCTGCTAGCATCACTGCTATACTTCCTCTGCTAGCATCACTGCTATACTTCCTCTGCTAGCATCACTGCTATACTTCCTCTGCTAGCATCACTGCTATACCTCCTCTGCTAGCATCACTGCTATACTTCCTCTGCTAGCATCACTGCTATACTTCCTCTGCTAGCATCACTGCTATACTTCCTCTGCTAGCATCACTGCTATACTTCCTCTGCTAGCATCACTGCTATACCTCCTCTGCTAGCATCACTGCTATACCTCCTCTGCTAGCGTGTTGGCCAATCTGTAAAAACAAGTGTCGTCTCATTGACCCTAATAGTGTGGCGTCTGCAACTCAGCAACTCACCTATTTGTCACGCGCCAACATTAGACAATCAAACAGACTTGTGGTAGTCCGTAGCAGCATGGAGCCATGCACAGGTCAACATGTCCTAGGTGTATTACAGTAAAGGTTCTGATGAAGATTAATTATTCAAACACAAATAGGCTATGTATGCAACTCCTCTCTCTCTTTCTCTCTCTCTCTCTCTCCCTCCCCGCTTCTCACTCCATCATTGCTGTGTTCAGCTAATAGTTCCCAGCGAAGTGGACTGCACAGGGTATTCAACCATATTACCTAACATGGCTGAATACCCTGTGCAGTCCACTACAAAGGGGAAGTACTGTACTAGCTGATCGGAACGCGGACAATATTTATACTGTCTTTGTCCAACCTCCCTTCCCTACTGCCACAGCCTTTTCTTTCCTTTGCTTGCCTGCGCTCTCCCTCCCTCTCACTTCCATTCACAGCTGCTTTATTGGAATGAAATGCAAAAGTAGGCTGCGTATTGCCAAAGTGTACACAACAAATATAAACAGATTCTCTTAGCAAGCATGATGAACTAATATTAATACAACAAATGTAAGTAGAGAGCATTTGCATCTTTGCAAGAGATTCAGTGGAGAACTGACTGTGTGCAAATAAAAGCTAAATAATAAGCTGGCTAGAAAGAGCGGTATCTTTATGGTGTTGGTGTAGGTCATTCGAAACTCACCGGTAGCGAGCACACTCAAGGAAACGACAAAAACACGGTAAAAACACACTGATAAGAAGAAAGAACAAGCCAGTACACTAAATGTCCTTTTCCAAGTGTAATCTGTGATCTGGGCAGCAGCAGCACAACGCTGAAGAAGGCCTGTGGGCTGAAACGTTTGTTGCTGCTGCCCAGATGACAGATTCAATTTGGAAAAGCGGATAGTGTGTTGGCTTGTTCTCTCTTCTTGTTGGTGTAGGTCAGGAACATGACAAGGTTTGTTTCTAAATGACATTCCTGTACAAACAGAAGTCCCCCACCTTATAGCCCTTATATACTTCTGTAGTTCTAGCTCTGCGACAAAGCACTTCAAGTGAACTCAGTTAAACCAAACAACCAGCTGCTTTTTGTATTTGCAGTCTTTGCACATTATTCCTCCTGAAAGATCTCTAGTGTCAAATCCATCAATCAACTAATCATAATCCATGGTCAAATTTACCTTCTTTCCTCTCCTTTCTCCTCTCCTCCCCCTCCAGGTTGTGAGCTGTATGCATTCTGCGGGGCGCTGTTCGGTATCTGCAACATGATAACTCTGATGGTGATTGCGGTGGACCGGTACGTGGTGATCACCAGGCCGCTGACCTCTCTGGGGGGGATGTCTCGCAGGAAAGCCCTCGGCATCCTGGCAGCTGCCTGGGTCTACTCCATGGGCTGGAGCCTGCCCCCATTCTTTGGCTGGAGTGAGTACAAGAAGAAGAAAAACATTCAACTTTGCGGATCCGCGAGTCCGCCAGGCTGTGCCACGGTCCGCGTGATGTACATTTCGTCATTAGAGGGTGTACGCGCAAGCTCTGTGCGGACATCTGCGCGGACATGTCCGCACTGTCTGGAAAACCAAAACAGATGCTGAGTTTGAAGAGGGGTGTTTTGCACCGCGGTGAAGTTAGTTTTAGGTTGGATATTCAACAGACATTCACTGTGAATGTCTGTCGATTTTCATATTTCAATTCATGGTGCATTGGGTTCTTTGGATTTATTGATGGTTTACTAATTGAGATGTCATGGCAACTCATGTATACGTATTTGTGATTTTGGAAACACCTCCGGGAAACACCACATTTCTTTTTTGGGTCCCTCCCAAGCTGAAAAGGTTTGACCCTGACCTAGAGGAGCAGGAAAAAGTGACCAAACAAAAGAGGTCAGCAACAATGGCTGCAGTGAACAAAGGCTGACCGACAAACATTGCCGTGGGAATGATGAGGATGTTTGATTGATCATGAAGGTGCATAATCCTCTATACAAGCTCAGCGAGCCCAGCCTTGAAGACATTCTATTTGAAATGGAAACAATGATCTGTAAAAGAAAAAGGAAGATGCTTGGTCTCATTTCCACACATCTCCTTTTTTTTTTTTTACCAACTTTCCCAAATGAATTTCCCCAGCAGGTAGCCTGGCATGACCTTTACAACTGAGAACACCAACCTAATGAATGGAAGCAAGCTAAAAGCGGTACCTGCATGCTCTGCAGGTACAGTAAGTTGCTCTAGCAAAGTTCGAATAAGAAGACATTTACTGAGGTAAAATAACCTCTTAGCATGTCAGTTTGCTCTTTTGGACTCCTATGTAAGGCTTCATTGTATTAATGTATCTATAAATCTCTACATGTATACAAACATATACTCAATCGCGAAGTGGAACTATTCACAAGCTACAGTACAAATCACATTGGTAATATTGTAACGTATCGGTGATACGCAAAGGAACGGAGAGTTGTAGTTGGTACAGGTTCTTTATTCACAGGCTCCTTTAGCTCCTAGCAGCTAGCTCACACAGCTAGCTCTACACACAACAACCGGTCTCGCTCACTCCATAGCTTGACTGACATCCGGCCTGCGGCCGCTGGTCCTATATACCCCGTTTCCCCTAGGAACACACCCACACACATTAGTTCCTAGCTGCAGTTGAGACACTTCTATTGCACATCACATTACAGGTAATACCTGGATTACCTGGAACGCTACATACTCCTCACCCAACATTAGTCAATGCCCACATTGACACCCACAACCCACACATATCCCCCTGTACCAAAACACACCACCCCACAACATTTTGTATTCCCCCAATTTGTCTCTTATTATTTCACTACTTCTTAATTTTCGTTCCACCACCACCATTTGCATTTCTTTCCATTCCTTCCTCTTTTCCCATTCCTTTAAATTCAACCCACATTTCAATTCTCTTTTTACACACATTTCAATTTAACTCCAACCCATTTACGTTTCCCCTCTTTTCTTTACACTCATTTTCAATTCAACCCACATATCATTTCAGTTCGACAATAACCCCAACATTTACCTTATTTCTCTTTTCTTCTTTACACATTCATTTAAACCACCATCATTTCCATCCCCCCTTTCAAAGCTTCTGTCCCACCTGAAGCACATTACAGTCGACACAGCTAAGGCAGTAGTCCTCTACGTCTCCCTTCATCTGTACCCAGTAGAAAACTCGACAAAGGCGGCTGAGTGTTTCTTCAGGCCCTCGATGCCCCTGACCCCTGCGGCCCCTGTGCGCCCCCCGTAGCGCCAGTCCCCGCAGGCAGCTGGGCACCACCACGACGCTGCCACTCTTCCCGCGCCCATCCAACCCCAGAATCCCCGACTCCCTCACCCTCAGGTCCGGAAACAACTCCCACAGTTCCTTCGTGGTACTTGAACACATGCACATCTCCTCCAGGCGAGGCCGGCATCCGGCCGCCACCCACCTGCGCACCGGTCCAACGCTAGCGTCCTCCGTCTGTCTGCGTATCCACTCCTCCAGATCGACATCCTCCATAGTCACGTTCTCATCCTCCCGGTCTTGCACTCGCTCGTCCTCCCGTCCCGCTCCCCCAGGGGGCGGCGTGTTGAGGACAGCAGGGCGGACACCATCGGCGTCGATCTCCACCTCGACTTTCTGCAGTGCAGCCGTGGGGGTTGTGTAGCGGCTTGGTTGGGCCGGCTCCTCCAGCGTTGACCCCTCTCGCTCCCCCGGGGACACGAGCGCCGCTCCCCCGACTGTAACAGCATTGCAGGTGATGTCGCTCACTTCCCTCTGGCTGTTCAAAACGATCCCCGCTCTCCTGATGGTCTCGTCGCTGATGATGATGTCCCCCTCTACCGGCTGGTATGCAGAGCAGCTAGCCTGGGCCGACTCAACAGTCACTCTCCTGCCCAGAACAATCGGCTCTGTACTGCCCCGTTGCTCCGCTGCTTGTAGCTCAGGCTGCTCCCCTGCTCCGCTACTCCGCTGCTCCTCTGGCTGTTGCTCCGGCTGCTCCCCCGACTGTGTGTCTCTTCCAGCGTTCGCACTCTTAGTGCAGTCTCTAGCTAAATGTTCAGGCGACTGGCAAGTCCAACAAAGCCTCACCTGTCCGCCGCCTGCCCGTCTCTCCTCTCTCGCTGTCTTCCAGTCCCCGACAGCTTCTCGACACTCTCTAGCTATGTGTCCCGATCCACCGCATGCCCAGCAGGCTCCCTGCTGTCCCCAGTACCTTTGCTCCGCATGCCCGGTCCGTCTCCCGGAACCGTCTCGGCACCACCTCGCCTCGTGGCCCGGTTCTCCACAGCTCCAACACAGTCTTTGCGGCTCCTCCGTCCGCTTCTCTCCGTGCTGCGCGACCTCTCGTAGCAGCTCCATAAGTCCCTCTGCCCAGGCTGGTGTCGCCTCCAACAGCCGTCTGATCTCCTGCATCAAGCGGGCTTCCATGCCCGCCAGCACCGAGCTGATCCCCGTCGTCAGCTCTTCTTTTCTCCCGTTCGCCGACAGGCATTCTTCTAAGCGCACCATCACACGTGGCGCTCGTAGCAGCTAGCTCACACAGCTAGCTTGCTACTGCTAGGTCGCTCGAGCCTTTGATCTCCAACTTTTCCTCCGCCGTTCCTCCTCACTCTCTCCCCTCTCGACCGAATCAGAGGCGCTACCGCTTTACTGTCTGACACCAATGTAACGTATCGGTGATACGCCAAGGAACGGAGAGTTGTAGTTGGTACAGGTTCTTTATTCACAGGCTCCTTTAGCTCCTAGCAGCTAGCTTCACACCGCTAGCTCTACACACAACAACCGGTCTCTGCTCGCTCCATAGCTTGACTGACATCCGGCCTGCGGCCGCTGGTCCTATATACCCCGTTTCCCCTAGGAACACACCCACACACATTAGTTCCTAGCTGCAGTTGAGACACTTCTATTGCACATCACATTACAGGTAATACCTGGATTACCTGGAACGCTACAATATTAATCAAATTTGCCCATAAATGGGCTCTCAGTAGACACGAGCACCCAGAACTTAAAAGATGGATAATTTTGACACGTACGTATTTGACACGAACACTACAAAAAATGAAGTGACAATTTTGTACGTGATACATCAGTAATGGCATCTGCCCATCACTCTATAGGAAGGTAGGTAGGTGAATAAGTCATATCTTTTAAAGTGGGTATCCAATTTGTGTTTGAAGAACATGTTTTAAGCTGTCACACCTCGCATGGTCTCATGGATGTGTTCAATCACCATTATTCTTCCATTATTATTATTATTATTATGTTCATGGTTCTCATGATTTCCTTGTGAATAGTGAGTTTCCTTTTGGTCGGCCTACATGCTACTGAGCCAAATGTCAAATGCATGCTACAGTGTGTTCAATGGGAGTCTATTGAGTGATTTTCTTAATGTACTGAACATTGTTTTCCATTGAATATGTCGGGCCGGGCCACACCGACACTTTTGACAGCTTTAGTGTTTAGTGTTTCGCTTTAGTGTCACATAAATTCTCAAAGCTTTGTTTCGATGTGATAAGAATATTTCTGGGAGGAAACCAACAGAGAATTTCTTGGTGAGATACTGTGCATGTAGGCCTACAGTATTCACAGGTAAACTACATTATTTCGGACACATAGTGGTAGCCCTTGTCGAAGTTCTCCCACCATACATCTACCCTGCAATAGTAGTTAGAATATTTCCCCCCAACAAATCCTCTTGCGGAGTGGAGCCCGCAGTGCCAGAGCAGGGTAGTAGAAACGTGATAAAAGTGACTTATGGCTTCCTTCCGTGTCTAGAGCAGAGGGAGGGAAGGTGTTTATGTAAGTCTGTCACCAAGGTAACCCTGATGAAACAGCACTGAATTTTTATTGTGATATTTAGAAAATGGCGTGGGCGCACGGGCAGTTTGGTGTGGATGCTTCACTGTAACTTTGAGCATATCTGCGTGTGAGCGTGAGGAGAAGAGCGCTGTCCCACAGCTTCCTATTGAAGGCACTAGAGCCTCGAGTGTGCAGTGCATAACATGCTGTCCTGGTGTGAGTTCACACAGCAACACAGGAAGTTGCTCTAACAGTATTCTCTGATGGCTTTTGCACTTGGGTCCTGTAGTGATATATAAGCCTGACCTAGCCTGACCTAGCAGATGGAATATTCTAATTTATCTAAATCCAGAAGAGCCTTATGTACACAAGTAAACATGCCGCCCCCCACCATGATGCAGGCACTAGTGGTGGTGGTGGAACAATATTCCACTTAGCTTTAACATGTACGTAACATATTAATTTTTTAATTTTTGACCTTTAATACCAGACATGTCGGGTCAAAATAGCAGGCCTGGCGAGTTGGTTATTGCCAGAAAAGAGAAAAGGCTGTGCAAAATCCATAGGCATCGGCTCAAATCACATAGCACAAGAGAGAGAGAGAGAGGGAGGGGTGGGGAGAAGGAGTGAGCAAGCAGGAACGCCACAAACTAGCTGTGTTTATTTGCCATATAGTTACAGCAAATGGGAGATGTTGGATGAATAACATAAATAGCTCCAGAAATAGCATTGACAATTAGCGATCAGCACCACGGACAGCGCTGAGTGCTCACTGCTCACATGTAAAAATGCAAATTAGCCTCATGCATCAAATAGCCACACATACTTTTTTCGTTTTCTTTTCTTTGCACAGCCAAATAGCATAAAGTGTTGGCCCGAACCCAGTGCTCCCCAATGTGCTTTTTCGGGCCCTGTCAGACCCGGGCTGAAACTGAGAACTCTAAGGTCAATCAGTGATTTTTTTTTGCTAAAATGTGTCATGCCTCCAAGTTTTGTCAAAATATAAATGGCATCGGAGACAACAAGTGTAACTGAGGCTGTGTGTTTGTGTGTGTGTGTGTGTGTGTGTGTGTGTGTGTGTGTGTGTGTGTGTGTGTGTGTGTGTGTGTGTGTGTGTGTGTGTGTGTGTGTGTGTGTGTGTGTGTGTTTCCACAGGTGCCTATGTGCCAGAAGGCCTGTTAACGTCCTGCTCCTGGGACTACATGACGTTCACCCCGGCCGTCCGCTCCTACACCATGCTGCTCTTCACCTTCGTCTTCTTCATCCCCCTCTCCATCATAATCTTCTGCTACTGCCGCATCTTCAGAGCCATCCGACACACCACCCGGTTGGTACACACCATTGACTGTATATAGAAGAAGAAGATACACTGTATAAGGCTTTATCAGCAGTACACACCCACACATGTACAGTATGACATGGCATGGGTGAAGACATGGGTGTCTGCGACAGTGCTGTGATGA
The DNA here is from genome assembly GCF_964638095.1 of Poromitra crassiceps. Classification (NCBI taxonomy): domain Eukaryota; kingdom Metazoa; phylum Chordata; class Actinopteri; order Beryciformes; family Melamphaidae; genus Poromitra; species Poromitra crassiceps. The sequence continues at coordinate 22,213,870 of NC_139626.1, forward strand.
GCGTGTGTGTGTGTGTTGATATTGATATTGATGTGTCGTTGATTAATGCCATGTCTGTGGGTATTCTCTATCGATTTCCTGCTTCCACTGATGTCTCACTCAACCTGAATACTGATCCTGCAAGAAACAATGTGGGTGATGTCTGTGTGTGTGCGCGCGCGTGTGTGTGTGTGTGCGTGTGTGTGTGCGTGTGTGTGTGTGTGTGTGTGTGTGTGCGCGCGCGCGCGCGTGCATGCGTGTGCTTGCGTGTGTGTGTTATGTGTGTGTGTGTGTGCATGTGCATGTGTGCACGTGCGTGTGTTTGTGTGTGTTGTGTGTGTGTGTGCTTGTGTGCACGTGCGTGTGTTTGCGTGTGTTGTGTGTGTGCGTGTGTGTGTTGTGTGTGTCGCAGGGCGATCACCAAGATGCACTGTGAGAGGAACAGAGACTCAGTGAAGAAGTACCATAAGATGAGGAGTGAATGGAAGATGGCCAAGATCGCTCTCATCGTCATCCTGCTCTACGTCATCTCCTGGGCCCCTTACTCCTGTGTGGCCCTCACTGCGTTCGCCGGGTAGGTGTGTGTGTGTGTGTGTGTGTGTGTGTGTGTGTGTGTGTGTGTGTGTGTGTGTGTGTGTGTGTGTGTGTGTGTACGTGCACGTGCACGTGCATGTGCATGTGCATGTGTGTGCGTATATTTGCCAACAACTCCTAAAGACGAGAAATTTCCAAACATCTCCATAAGAAATGAAAATTGAGGTGGTTATTTGTTTGGAAGGTTTCCTCCTTGGACTGATCTTGCCGGACCCGGTAGAGCTGCCCTAGATGAGCTAGAACTGACTGACTGACTCACTCACTCACTCATTGACTGACTCACTGACTCACTCACTCACTCACTCACTCACTCACTCACTCACTGACTGACTCACTGACTGACTGACTGACTGAAAGGTTGGGACACACACATCACATTGTTCTTAATTCTTACTATTTTCCACATTTTAGAAAGATAGTAAAGACATCAAAACTGTGAAATAAAACAAATGGAATCATGCAGTGACCAAACAAGTGTTAAACAAATCAACTATCTTATATTTGTCTAAGAAACACATTTCAAGCATTTAGGATTAAGCCTTAGATCAAGATGATGTTGTGTTCAAACCTTTGACTGGTAGTGTCATTTGGGCAAATAAGGCAAATCTACAGGGTATCAATTAGAGGCGATGAGACGCTGATGAGTTGCAGCTGATGAGATCGGTGTATTTTAACTATAACTCTCCACTCTATAGACACACATCCACTTCTGCCATTATAGCACAAATGGGTCTAATTTCCTTCTCTCATTCCTCTCTCTCTCTCTCTGCATTCCCTCTGTCTCTCTCTCTCCCAGGTATGCGGACATGCTGACTCCGTATATGAACTCTGTTCCCGCTGTGATTGCCAAAGCTTCTGCTATCCACAACCCCATCATCTATGCTATAACGCATCCCAAATACAGGTAAATCAAACTCACCCCTACACACAGTACTTTCATGTGATTTACTACTTAATGGCATTATAAAATGGTATCATAACAAGATGGAATTCTTATACAACACTGCTTTCTCTCTCTCTCTCTCTCTCTCTCTCTCTCTCTCTCTCTCTCTCTCTCTCTCTCTGCATCTGTCTGTCTCTCTCAGGTCAGCCATCAGCAGGTATATTCCCTATCTCGGGGTGTTGCTGTGCATGACGGGTAGAGACCGTTTCCGCAGCAGCAGCTTCCAGTCCACCCGTCGATCGACCCTCACCAGCCAATCATCGGAGAGCAGCCGCCACGTCAAGCCCCGCCTCTCCTCCCTGTCTGACAGCGAATCAGTGAGTGTGCCTCATGTCTAACAGGGTATATCTCTGTCTTAAATTGTCTTGTTGAAATTGCTTAGAATCATGCGAGTGCCTGATTTTGTGCGTGTGTGCGTGCGTGTGTGTGTGCGTGTGTGTGTGTGTGCGCGCGCGCGCGCGCGTGTGTGTGTGTGTGTGTGTGTGTGTGTGTGTGTGCGTGCGTGTGTGCGTGTGTCGTGTGTGTGTGTGTGTGTGTGTGTGTGCGCGTGCGCACGTGTGTGTGTGTGTGTCTGTGTGTGCGTGCGTGTGTGTGTGTGTGTGTGCATGTCAGGCGGGTCTTTCTGACATGGAGGCGGACCTCTCGTCTCGGGCGCCTGGGAATCGTCAGTTGTCCAGTGATGTCAAACAGGTGCGTCATGCCAGCCAGAGGGCAAAGGTCAGGGGTCGCGACTCAGGGGTGTTTGAGAGAGCCGCCGCCCACAACCCCACTGACCCATCCATTTGCCGCCTCACACAGGTCACTGTGAGTATGGAGGGATGTTTTGGGTCAACACACTTCTTCTGCCTTATGTTAGGACATATAAAACTGAGGGTTAACACAATCAGAAAGTACAAAAAATACAAAAAAGTCAGATACTTGGGGCCGGTTTCACAAAGATACTGTAGACTTTGGACCATAGAGAGGTCCAGGAACGAGTCCGGAAATCATCGATGCTAACAGCCCTGGTTCTTCACAGTTTTCGCCTATGGGAGTTTTGAATGGGTTTTAGATGTTTCTAATAATCTCTCTGGGCAATGCTGGCTTAATCAAACGCGAACCAGTGTTTAGTAACATCATCTTCACACATGCTTTTATGTACCGTTAAAAGGGTGGCTAGCTAGCAAACGGCTAAATGAGACTACAATATCGACGCGGATATTATACGTCATCACGAGTGAACGCGGAAATTCTTTCTCTCGCAATCAATGCGTGGACGCCTATGCGACACTGTGTGTAGTTCTGGATTAGTTTAGCACGAGCTTTTTACCTCTAGGGCTTGCAATTATGCTTCAAAACTCATGAAAGTGGTCCTCATGTGTGAAGATTATCCCGCTGAACCTTGGTTCGCGTTTGATTAAACTTGCGTTGCCCACAGACATTATTTGAAGCATCGCGCCAAAAACCCATTCAAAAATCCCATAGACAGAAACAGTGAAGAGCCAGGAAGTTCGGGACTTCCGCATTCAGCCTACAAAAATACGTCATCCCTGGAGCTCTCTATGGCTTAGATATAACAAACAGTGAGACGTCTAAACTCCTCCATCGCACAAAGCAGTTTAGTTCATGACTATCTTAAGCAGGACTATGTAAATTAAGACACTCTTCAAAGAAGAAAACATGGCCGACTGTGCAACTGACTGACGTGCAATCTAACTTTTGGAAGAATCCAATAGTTATTATGAACATTTTACTTGGAAAATTCAGTCAAGAGTGTAAAAAAAGATATGGGAGAAAGAAATGCAGTGACAATAAACAGTGTTAATCCGACATCAAAGATGTTAGCTTCCTCATAGGCTATCATAAAATCATTAGCTAGCTAGCTCCTGGCTCAACATTAGCATACCAAAATCACTAGAGACTTATTGGTCTAATCTTAGCTGTGTTCTCCTCTTGGTTGTCATTTGTCTCGGTCTACTACAGACCAGTCTAAAATATCGTTGTGAAACCGGCCCCTGATGTCCGTTAGAGTTTGAGTCTCAGTTAATTCAGTTTTAAGCATTATATTGTTTTGTGGTGTTTTTGATGGGAGGCTTCTCTTCTGTTTTGTCATTTTGTCAGAGCCAATCCAAATCCTCTCCCAGCTCAGAGCACTGAGGTCATGATGCTTTGGAGTCCTGTTAAAGTTGCTGCTCGTCATGTTTGTGAACGGTCTCTATGGCACATAATAGCATGGGGTCATGTTGTTTGGAGCTGTGTGTGTCAGGTTTATGAGCAGGAATCCTTAGCGTGTAATCTTGCCAGCTCATGTTGCTTCTCGGATCTGTAAATATCACTGATTGTACGGTAGGGTAGGGTGCAACGGCATCACTTGACATGTTGATTTGTCTCGTTAAATAGCTGCACTTAACTATGAGTAGTAGCTCTTTTTGGTCAAAAAGCAGGGTGGGCAGGCATCTCCTCTTACTTTCACTGACAGAAGGAAAATTCGGAGGAGCTTAGAGCAGAGGAGAAACAGCTTTCCAGTGAGAACAGATCCCAGGTCAGCTAGGCTACATGGGTCTCTAGAGGCGAGAGTCTTACAGTAACCACAACCATTCCTAAACCCAGTTTTCATTATTGTGGAATAGTTTGTCTACCATACAACATAATAAGTTGAGGGTTTAGCTATATAGCTATATATCTGATTGCTTGTCTGAATACATTCCAGGCCGCTCCCTCAGGTCTTCTGGTGCTGGCCTGCTTAACATACTGAAAGTCAACTACAAAAAGTATGGTGAAGCATTCTGCTTTTATGCACCAACGGCTTGGCATAGACTGCCCATTCACATATGAGAAGCACCAACTATAGATGACTTATTTTTATACCCTTGCTTTTAATTCATTAAATTCTTCTCTTTTTATCATGTTTTGTTTGTGTTGTTTTTTACTATGTCTGTTTAATATCCCTTTTATGCTTTTTCTACTGTTTTTATAATTTTTTTAATATCACTTTTTTTTTTTTTTACTGTTTTACCTGCATTGTTGTTGTTGTTGTTTTTTTTACTTGGGTTTTACTGTAAAGCACTTCGAGCTGCATTTTATGTTATATGAAAGGTGCTATATTATTATTATTACTATTATTATGATTATGATTATTATTATAATCATCATCATTATTATTATTATAATAAGTAGTATCAAACTGATATACCATAAGTTATGTAGGGTTAAGGTCTTTTAAGGGGGAAAATACAATTTTTGCTGGTAACACTCAACAATATGACAAGCAAGACCCTAGTCATTACCCTAGTCATTACCTGTTGTATAAATGGTATTTGTACCAATAACACCATTCCTCATCCGGATGATCAGACAGTGTCTCAAGCCAAAATGATAAGACCGGTGACCAGACATTTAAAATAAAGTGTCTTATGAAAGTATATTTAAACCATTAACATACTCCTCTAAACGTCATTAGAGAAGGACTGCAATCATCTCAATATACAGGATGTATAGATTACATGAGGATTTATGGAATGCAGTGAAAATCTCACATTTGACATATGGTTTTATAGGCAGAGAGGAAGACAGAGAGAAACAGAGAGGGGAGGGGTGAACTTGGAAGTGTGTGCGTTGAAGCACATACATGTGCAGTCAGACTGAGCAGGGCTGCCTGTGTTTATCAGCAAAGTGTTCCTGTCTCAGGGTCATTGTCATGCTGTGTTTTCTGAGCAAAGGGGAGAAATCTGCTCCTTGATGTGTCTGCCTGTCCAAATATGCATTTATGACTAATAACTCATACCACTAATTATGCGTATGCAATTATAGCTTATTGATTATTAAATGCCAATCAATTTAACTTGAACTTTAATTTTATACAACATTACCAATTTGGTTTTCTTGCATCAAATTGCCCGAAAATCACATGGGTGGTTCGATACTATGCCCTTCACAAATAAAATTCATTTGAACTAATTTCATTGAATGTTGGGTGTTTTATTCAAAATAGTTCCTCCTGTTGTCCCCCCGGGTCAAACTGACCCGGTCTGGTTTGACTGTTTATAAAAGCTCCATGAAGTATACATTTTCACCCAATTCTGTGTTGTACCTTGTTAGCAACTCCATTCCAAACAATTACCACCATTTTTATATTGAACTTTATTGAAGGAAAACCCCTTGAGATGGATCATCTCGTTTTAGAGGGGGACCTACAGGAACAAGAATGCATCAATAGTACAACAAAAGAGATTTACAGGTACACATAAACATGAAGAGATACAAACCATACACATTCACACACCCTCTCAGTACAATTTACAATAATCAATACAGTTAGAAGCAAGAACAAATCGTTTTTAGATGAGCAGATAACGCATTCCTGAAAATGAACAGAGAAGTGATAGAGCGAAGAGAATTTGGTAGATTATTCCCATCTTTCCATTTTTATGCTTTCTATTGGAATTTCATGGTCAGTAGAGTTCACTCACTTACACATCAAATTATACCTTTTTGTGTGTGATTTCAATGATATAACAATGGAAACATGGAACTGCTGCAAAACATAGAAATGATGATGTGTGTGTATGTATATACTGTACACTGTGTGTGTGTGTGTGTGTGTGTGTGTGTGTGTGTGTGTGTGTGTGTGTGTGTGTGTGTGTGTGTGTGTGTATATATATATATATATATATATGTGTGTGTGTCTGTATGAACGTTGTTTGTTTGGGACCTTCTAAGTGTTTCAGCATCGCCATCTGACAAAGCACAGCTGTTCTGTCAGGCCACAGGAAACAGACAACCACAGGTCTTTCTACGTGGGATGCCCAATATATAGAACATTTCCGTCTCTCTGTAATCATCCAGTGTACTTAATTCGCTCACGCAAGTAAAACGCACTTACGTATAAGCATAGCGCCATGCAGACTGAGGACTCATTATAGAGGGTCCAGAGACTAATCCAGTAATCTGGGAGTTTCAGACCTAACCCGCAGCTTGCATGACATGACCCCGTGTTCCACTTGTTGGCCGGGACAGACGTAGGCGGCTGATTCTCTAGGAGTCGTCGGCCGCCATCTGCTTTGATCCAGAGGATTTAAACTTTCACTTTTATGTATCATTACTTACCTATTGTACTCTCACAAACATTCACTTTCAAGTCGGATTTGGCACGTCACATTTCATATTTCTTTTAAATTCTGCGGTACCACACATGTGCTCACTTACTTATTTACTTGGTCACTGTAAGTCGGTCTGGATAAGAGATTCAGCCCAAACAGTAAAATTAAGCAATATCACACAAGAGGGAGTGCGGTTGTTGGCTAATATTGGCACTGCTGTGATTCGGTCGTAGGCACGAGGCCGAAGGCCGAGTGCCGAAGATAATCACAGCAGTGCCAATATTAGCCAACAACCGCACGACCTCGAGTGTGATATTGCTTTTATACAACAGTTCTATTAAACAAAGCTGATTAAAAAAATGACAAAAAGCTGAGAAAATATATGATTTCTCTATTTATTCCTCCGCCAACAAAAATAGTTCCCTCAGCTTTCTGCTTTGCCTAATCAGCCTAATTAACTGCAGGCTGTCTACTTTACTACTGTCTACTCTACAGCTGTGAAGCATTTTGTTGATTAGGGCAGCTGTGAAGCGGAATGATCTACACACAGTGAAGCGCCAGTGCATTATCATGAAATATTGGCACTGGTAGGATCCCTCTTGTCCAATCAAATTGCCCAGCCGGAACTAACTGTTGTATAATATACTGTTTTCTGGATATAACTTAAGTCACACTAAATGGCTGTTTGTATGTGTTCTTGATCTGTTCAGACTCTGACGGAGCCTGAAGACATCTCCATGTCGGACATCAGCCTCCAGCCAACCAACCATCTGCCTGCCACTGTAAGAGTCCACCAATCATCTCTCTTGCTCTGTGCAGTAGATGTGCTAGTAGAAGTAGAAACCCTCTTTATCCATTTCAGTGGTTGGTCTTATATCAGGTAAACATGAGAGGGTTATCCGATGCCACCACCTCATATGGGTTTCTCTGATAGACTTCACCATTTCTGAATTTAATTCAATCAGCCGTCTTTGCCATCCTGTGCAGTGAGTAGGAAGAAAACCAGGGAATGAGAATTGTTCTTTTCCCTTCAATTCAAAAATAAATCTCTTACCCAATAATATAAGTGTTTAAAATACCAGGTCATCCATTTCTTAATTCACCAAGTATAACACCACAATTATATGGTGCCTATAAATAATTTAATTTGTCCAAATCAACAAAGCCATCCTATCTCCTGTCCTATAATAAGAATGAGAAGTGTGTGTGTGTGTGTGTGTGTGTGTGTGTGTGTGTGTGTGTGTGTGTGTGTGTGTGTGTGTGTGTGTGTGTGTGTGTGTGCGTGCGTGCGTGCGTGCGTGCGTGCGTGCGTGCGTGCGTGTGTGTGTGAGTGAGTGATGCCATTTTATGTGATCGGGCTGAAACTTTCAGGAAGTGTAAAGAGCACCTGTGACCTAACGGAGCCGGATTCTTGAATTAGGCAATTAGGGATGACTAAATGGGCAAAAATGTGTGCCTAATTAGTGGCCAAAATGCCCCAACACAGGTTCAGTACCATGGAGAGCTCCAGAGTGGAGGAGCACACAGGTGCTCAGAATGGAGCAGCCAACAGGTGAGCAGAGTTTGTTAATCAGCCAGTGAAGTCTGGGGAGAGAGAGGAGAGGCTGCATGCCACACAGGGACGGCTATTGGGGAGGGGAAGGTGAAGGGGGAGGGGGGTCTGCTCAAGAAGTGCTGCTGGAGTATGCTTTCCCTCTGCCAGTTGTGTGTGTGGAGCCAGGACAGATCTAGTGGGGCTAATTGATCACAGCACCCCGGGTGATAGTCTGACCCCATCAACTGCACTGTGGTTAAGCCATTCATCAATCCCACCAATCGAAGCCTTTGATCAGCTCTGCCTGTTTCACGCCTGACTTCTGCTGGCAGGTTAAGTGGAGTGGAGGCTTATTGACCCAGCTTAGAGCCACAGTTGATAAACCCACATTGCATACAGCCACCTACTCACCTCTTGAGACACTGTTGAGTCAAAGTTACCATACCTGATCTCTCAATACTCTGTCTCTCTCCCTCTGCCTCTCTCTCTCTCTGTCTGTCTGTCTGTCTCTCTCTGTCTCCACCCCCCCTCTCTGTCTGTCTCTCTCTACCTCTCTCTCTCTCTCTCTCTCTCCCCCCCTCTCTCTCTGTCTGTCTCTCTGTCTCCCCCTCTCTCTCTCTCTCTCTCTCTCTCCCTCTCTCCATAGTTGGATAATGTGATGGAGGAGTCACGGTCGAAGGCTGCGTGCAGGGAGACGTCCTCCATCATCGTCACCTCCATATCCAGCCCCAGCATCTTGCAAAGTCCCCAAGGTTTCCATGGCAACCAACCCGCCAACCTCAAAATAATCAAAACTTGTAGCTCCGTCGCCAAGGAGCCCCTGGAGATAGCCAGACTGGAGACACCATTACCATGCATAGAAGGACGAAAAAGCAACGACAATGTGTAAACTGTGTGTGTGTGTTTGTGTGTGTGTGTGTGTGTGTGTGTGTGTGTGTGTGTGTGTGTGTGTGTGTGTGTGTGTGTGTGTGTGTGTGTGTGTGTGTGTCACGGGAGCAAGGGGGGCAGCACGAGACCCGGAACTGGGGGCTAACTCGCTATTTAAAACAATGGGCACGGATGTAAATTTTGTAAATAAACAAGACACGTACGTGGTCTGAGCTTCGGTTTTTAGCCCGAATATTAGAAAAGACCCCACTGATTCATAACAGGTTTTAAGTCATGTTATAGCAGTCGGGCGCACTTAGTGACAAGCAAGACAGCAGTAAAACGGACAGGTTTTTGGATTGAGTTTGGTGTCAGTGGGCATAACCCATAAGAGAGTGAGCCCCGATCCCCCAGTAAAAACAGTGGAAATAACTCTGGAGTGTCCGTGCGTATGGGACTTTTCTGTACCAGCATGCGGTTATTTTCCCCTATTTATTTCTTTTGCATGTTTTCCTATCTGGAGGAAACCCCAGGGGAGCATGGGGAGAACACGCAAACTCCACACAGAAAGGCCCTTTTTGACAACCCCACCTGGGCCGTAGGCACTGAGGACATGGGGATGGGGAGACACCCTGAGCGCCCACAGTGTCCCAGGCGGGAGTCGAACCCAGGACCTTCTTGCTGTGAGGCGACAGCACTACCACTGTGCCACCATGCCCCCTATTTGCTATTGATGGCATCTCAAAAGCAGAGCATGCTCTTTTTGTCTTTTTGTACAGTTTTTGAGCGTGCGAGCGCAAATGTTTAGTGTGTACTGTGTTTACATACATGCGTGCATATTTGCATACATACTGTGACAACCCTCCCACTCTCCTGGCCTTGCTTTGCAGGAGCCTGGTGGGGTGACGCATCAGTCAGCCTCTAGAAGGCGCTAGTCCTTTCAGGTGTTTTCAATGTGTTCAGCCCTAGACTAGACAAAAGAACAGAACAAAAGGTGTGGTGAGGAGGGAGAGAAACCGATTGGTCTGAAGGTCTTCTTAAGGTCAATGAGTGCATAGGGCCCATGTGCACCCAATCAGCCTAACCCATCCCTTCTGCAGGCTACAGGAGAGACAAGACACACAGCAGCAGCAGTGAGGGTCGTCACATGCTGTATGTGAGTCTTACATGTCCTTACGTGACAGCTAGATGGTTTACGTTGGAGCGGATGGCAGAGGAACAAAAAATGAGCCTTAGAAAACATACAATGTGAAAAGTCGACTGGTCTACGAAACGTTTTGCTCTTTTCGACTATATTTGAGGATGTGTGAATATGAATACAATATTAAGATAAGATGTTTTACTTGTAAACCTGGTAGTCTCGCTTGCCAGACTATCTCCGCTGTACCCGTGCAGGAGAGGGTCTGCCTGCTCTTACTCTCACTCTGGTCTAGCGGGGGGGAAAAGGCTCTGTTATCTTTACAACCATCCACCGAAAGCACCAAGCAGGCCTGCTTTATTGCACAATCCAAATCTTCATCAAAACTTGCCATTTTCGGCATGTAGCAACGAGCTAGTGTTGTTGTTTCACAGCGCCGGAGGCGACCATAGATCGACACGCAGGGAGCGGAAAGGAAATCCATAAATGGTCGGAGCCGGTTGGTCAGAGCCTGTTGAAGCCAATGGCAGAGCTTGCAGGGAGCGGAAAGGGATTTTCTTCCGCTGCCGACTGAAATGGTCGGCACCAATGGCAGAGCTTAGCCCTGCTGCCTGCTTCCAGGCAGTCAGAATATGACACAGATATGCACACACACACACACACACACACACACACACACACACACACATACATACACACACACACACACACACACACACACACACACACACACACACACACACACACACACACACAGGAGCGGACACAACCTGCCCCCTCTGGCTCTATGTCAATGGAAAAATCATTGAAATACAGTAGCACCTCTGTCACCTCTCACCCAACTCTGTGCGTGTGTGTGTGTGTGTGTGTGTGTGTGTGTGTGTGTGTGCTTGCGCGCATGCATGCATGTGTGCGGCGCAAATCAGTGTGTGTCTATTGCGTGTGCAGGCGATCACAGGTTAATTTGATTAGTCCAAAGGGTATCGCTGAGTGTTTGGTATGGTAGGCTATATAAGTCCCGCACACTACACTAAACACACAGCACCACATTGATAAGCTGTGTGTGTGTGTGTGTGTGTGTGTGTGTGTGTGTGTGTGTGTGTGTGTGCGTGCGTGCGTGCATGTGTGTGTGCGTGTATGCGTGTGCGTGCGTGTGCATAGCGTGTCAAGAAATGTCCTCAGTACTGTACTTGCCCTTTTGATGCCATACATTGCTGTAAAATGATCTTTATATACGGGTGGCAGATTGATAACTTAATCTACTGTTGACTGTTGGTAGTTATCGGTTCACACCAAACCACACACAGTCACATGCATACCCAAAGACGAACAAAACCACTTCCACTTGTCACAATTCACTTGAACAACACTCTCCGAAGCTTCTTTTTTCATTCTACATTGCGGTTCCCTTTGAGATTTTTCCAATTGCTGCATCATTGACCTATGATTGTATTACGGTAATCCTTCTAATGTTGTAAATTACATTATGTTGTAATTTATGTTGGTAAAATTATAATTATAATTATAATCTCATTAAAGTCTTAGTAGAAGAGGCAACAAAGGTTGATACATTCCCAATGTTGCCCACTTGTCACACAATATTTAATGTAGGCTACAAAATTGCATATGATGAAAACATTATATTATATACGGTATATATATATATATATATATATATATATATATATATATATATATATATATATATATATATGCATTATGAAAATATATATAAAACATTATTTAAATTGAAATTCTGTTCTAATGAAGTGATGGTTTCATGTTGATTTTGTTATGGATGATGTCCAAAATGTTTTATTTGTGTTTTTATTTATTTTTCTAAATAAAAATGTGAAATCCTGTGTGGCTCGTCGCTGTCTCCATCACTTTTTTCAGGCCTGAATTATGCTTGAACTAGATCTTCATTGCATTGTCCTGTAATTCATTACGGTTATCGCGATTCTAGATGATTCTGTCCTCCAGTGGATTACACTCTCCCCACCATGACACAAACCCACCGTCAACTCCATCATCCATCCCCTAGTGGCTCAACAGAGGACTGCAGCTCCGACTGACTTATGCGTTTTAGTCCATTCCCAATAAGTCATCAGGTCAATGTCCTTGCTCTGACCTCTGGCAGTGATCCATGACCTCTGCAGCTGACAGCTGGAGTATCTTGATGTCAGAGAGCAGAATGGTATTAGTGTAGAGATCATATCCCAGCATGTCAGAGACTAATTTGACTGAGAATAATGTCTCTTGACCTGAATAGGCGTCCCTACAGAGCTATGGCCCCCTCTAGAGGTGGGTGTAGGCACTGCTGTTGCTGTGTGAGTGTGGGTGGGAGAGAGAGAGATTGATCCATAGGGTCGTCATGCTGTCCCTCTCTCTCTCCCCCTCTCTCACTTTCTCTATCACAGTGGCGGCTCCAGAGATTTTTGTCTTGGTAGGGCTAAGGTGGGGCTGAATTATTCAGTGATGGGGCTGAGGGATGTACTGTATAGCCTATTCACAGGGCCAGACGGACGCGCCGCCGCGCAGCGTTCAAAAGTCAGTTTCAAGCATTATATGCCAACTATCAATGCCTCTGTTGATTCACAAACAACAGCAAGTTCAGTGTCAACAGCATCACAGTCAACCCTGCCTATACAGAGCATGAAGCAGTGGTCACCAACCCTTTTAAGCCCAAGACCCCTGACTGACCTCAGGCTTGGTGAAAGACAAGATCTACTATCGGGCTCAGGAAACAATCCCAGAGTGCAATGCAAATGATTGCGCAATTCACTGATTTGGTTGATTTACAACGGTAAGTAACTCATTCATAATATTGGCTACAAGAGGACGCTAACCAGTTGGCATTTTGCCCTGTGTTCAAGCTCCACCCCCTCTCCACCGCAAGACCCATTATTGCAGCCTTTCACACAACTCTGCCACCCCACCCTCCAATAAAAGGAAGCAAATGCAAATAAAACACCAGAACAGACACTGTGTGACAGCAACTAAAATGGCGACAGCGTGTGGGTCTCAGAAACTTGACATCACATTCCCAAGACCTTATTGAAGTGTTGAGAGAAAAGGACAGCCCAGATTGTACTTCCAACTTGAGGCCTTTGAATTAGGCTAATTGTATTTGAATTACGGTATATGAAATGCTTTGGTCCAACTTTCAAATTGATGCAACCAAGAAAACTAACATCAAACAGGCCATAGCTGTCTTGCTTTAAGTAGGCTATTTTACAAATACACCATACCTTTCATTCTAATTGTTGTTTCCTTCCCGAGCACAATGAACGAGAGAGAGACACAGACAGACAGAGAGAGAAAGGAAGGGAGAGAGAGGGATGGAGGGAGGGAGAGAGAGATGAAGTGGCGAAAGAATTGGGAATGACGTAGAGTCAGAGGGATTGATATAGGCTGCCAGGAGCATGAACCAACAGCAGTGAGTGTGAGGCAGTGTTTGTGTGTGTGTGTGTGTGTGTGTTTGAGAGAGAGAGAGAGAGAGAGAATGTGTTGCAGTAAGAGGGGTCTATATTGGCGATGTGAATCTGCAGCAAGGCATTCTGGGGCTTCGCGTTACAGGCCTTATAAGGGCCACGGGGCCCCTGAGTGTCCGCTCGCCTCTCTGCTATTCTTAGGCTGTCTGTCCCTCACCCTCAGTGCCCTGCAGGCAAATAACACTTCTGCTCTTTATTAGCAGCTTCTTAGCACTTTTCCACACTTGACACTTGACTCGTATTGGAGGGGTTTGTTCTTTCCTCAGGGTAAGAACTTGTGAGGCTTTCACAGCCTGGGTGTTCAGGTTGTTGGGAGTTTCTAGTGGGGAGAGACAGTTTTCTGGTTGTCTGCGATCTCTCAGCTTGGCTCTGCCCTCTGTGTGTGTGTGCGTGTGTGTGTGTGTGTGTGTGTGTGTGTGTGTGTGTGTGTGTGTGTGTGCGCGCGCGCGCGTGTGCGTGTGTGTGTTATGTGTATGTGTGTTTGTGCCCGTGTGCATTACAGAGGTACCTGACCCACCCACCCACCCCTCCACCAACCAACCACCACCCCCGGGTGCTTGTCCTGAGAGCTGGGAGCAGACAGGGAGACGAGGTTAGAAACAGCCAGGACCGACGGGGTTGAAAGTGCCACGGAAACCACCAGCGCCCGGGAGACAAGGATAGCAGGGGGGAGGCCAGAGCAGGAAGAAGCAGACACACACAGCCAGGGAGTAGCAGGAGGAGGGTCAACGTTTACCGGGGTTCAGTAGCCGAAAGATGAGCACATACACGGTGAGTCTGAACGGCCCCGCGCCATGGGGATTCAGACTACAGGGAGGAAAGGACTTCAACATGCCCCTCACCTTCTCCAGGGTAAGGCCACCATTTATTATGACAAAATGTAATACACAAACAATGACACAATGAAATGCAGGATGACAAAATAATGCACTGACAATGTCACATGATGATGACCTATGACAAAGTAGCACATAAACGATGTCAAACGGATATGTATTCTGACAGAATAACTGACACATCATATGAACCAACACACCCAATGCACAGTGATGTCATGCCTCTCTTTCAACGAACTGCTTTGTCAATTGCTGCTGCTTGAATTTGAGATGGCTTGACCAGGAAGGGGTGCATGTACGGTACACACACGATGGAAGGGGTGCATGTACGGTACACACATGATGGCATGTTTGTGCGTGTGTGTGTATAACATGTATGTGCAGATGTGACTATGTATGTGCGATGGCTGAGCAGCGATGATGTAATGTTGCGATGCGTGGTGACGATAGGGAGCTTTATAGAATTCATCAGTGGTGGACAGCCCCCTGAAATAGTTTTCCTACTGCACCAGTTGGCTTTCCTAGAAAACTGCTCAAATAGATTTTTCTTATAAGAAAAACATCAAAAAGTACTCACTAATGTCTCCTACTGCCCCCCACACCCCACACCTCCCATCCCAAAAAACAAAAAACAAAACTATGAACGGGTCACCTACTTTGCTATGGACCTTGCAAATAGTTTTACGGGTCATTATCCACCTAGGAGGGTCGTTCTTTTGACCACAGCAAAATAAGCTCAGCTAATGGAAGTAAGGGTAATTGCTTAAAAATAAGTATGAGCAAAATGTACTGTGTGTAAAATACTCAGATACCCACTCAGATACAGTTCCCAGTGTAGAATAACCAGTTTTCACTATAGTTACTTTCCACTTCTGCAATAGAGCACCACTAGACTGCAACCCAGTCTCTCTCCCTCTCTGGCAGGACTGAGGTCTGCTGATGTATTTACGGCGTTTCCTTTAAATAGCATTGGCAGAGAGGTGGCTGGAGAGAGGGGTGGGAACGGCCCGGGGCAGGAGAGGAGAGGGGGAAAGGAGGGGAGGAGAGAGGAGGAGAGGAGAGGAGAGGAGATGAGAGGAGGAGAGGAGAGGAGAGGAGAGGAAAGAAGATGAGAGGAGAGGAGTAGATGAAAGCAGAGGAGGGGAGAGGAGATGAGAGGAGGAGAGGAGAGGAGAGGAGGAGAGGAGATGAGAGGAGGAGAGGAGATGAAAGCAGAGGAGGGGAGCGGAGATGAGAGGAGGAGAGGAGAGGAGGAGAGGAGATGAAAGGAGAGAAGGGGAGAGGAGAGGAGATGAGAGGAGGAGAGGAGAGGAAAGAAGATGAGAGGAGAGGAGAGGAGATGAAAGGAGATGAGAGGAGGAGAGGAGAGAAAAGGAGAGGAGAGGAGAGGAAAGAAGAGGAGAGGAGAGGAGAGGGGGAGAGGAGGGGAGAGGAGAAGGGAAGAGGAGAGGAGAGGAGATGAGAGGAGAGGAGAGGAGAGGAGAGGAGAGGAGAGGAGAGGAGAGGAGAGGAGAGGAGAGGAGAGGAGAGGAGAGCAGAGGAGAGGAGAGGAGAGCAGAGCAGAGAGGGGGAGAGGAGAAGAAAGGAGAGGAGAGCAGGAGAGGAGAGGAAAAGAGAGGAGGAGAGGAAGCTTGTGTTACCTTTAAGCATTATTCCTCTCATTGTGGTCCGTTTCAGTTGCAGCTTTTGGAGCCACTCCTATGGGCAGTGACAGTGTGTCATCATGATGGATGGTTGATAGATGGATGCGAGTATGTATGTATGGATGTATGTATGTATAGATGTATGTGTGTGTGTGTGTGTGTGTGTGTGTGTGTGTGTGTGTGTGTGTGTGTGTGTGTGTGTGTGTGTGTGTGTGTGTATGTATGGACAGACAGCTGGACGGATAGATAGATGGATTAGGCCCAATGAGATCAAAGAGAAAAGGAGGAGTAGAGTGAGGGATGAGGAAGCAATGGATGAGAGAGTCTCTGGTCTGCTCACCTGAGTGCGTGCGTGTGTGTGTGTGTGTGTGTGTGTGTGTGTGTGTGTGTGTGTGTGTGTGTGTGTGTGTGTGTGTGTGTGTGTGTGTGTGTGTGTGTGTGTGTGATGACCTGTTGGTAATCAGGTTATTTTGGTGAGGTCCATGGCTCCAAACATATTGACCTGTGATCCCAGGCTTTGCTAACCAGGATCAGGATCCTTGATCCATGTCCAGTAGACATTGTATTGCTGGCTTTGTGTTGATCCTGCGGTGGCGATGGGCTCTGAGCCTCTGACACACGAAACAGTGCGTCGGCTTGACGTGACGATCTAGGCTGACATGACAGTTTGACGTGACGATCTAGGCTGACATGACAGTTTGACGCAACGCCCCAACGGTTTGGATTTCAGCCTACTTTTGCCAGGAACTAAGAAAAGAAAGAGGGAAGCTGATGAGGCAAGACCAGTGTTGGCCAAGTTACTCAGGAAGTGTAATACATTACTTATTAATCCTTAAAAAAAATATGATGTTACTTTACGTATTACTTACCGGTAGTTACATTAATCATTATATTACTATATTACGTTTGCTACCCCCCTTCCGAAAAGTGACGTACAACCTGTGATGTACAACCTGTTTAGCCAGTTCCTTTTAGAACTGAATCCACTTTATTAACCTTACAGGAGGAGTCAACAATCAGCCAAACTACATACTTTTTTTATTTAACTGCCTACCTATAGGACCAAAAATGGCATTCTGGCACAACAGTAGTCTTGCATACTGTAGCTAAACCTATACACAGAAAGTAATGCAGTAACTCGAGCTACTTGTATTACTTACTGTGTAATACATGTATAATTACTGTTTTGGAAATTGTAATCCCTTACACTACTCGTTACTGGGAAAAGTAATATATTAATAACGCGTTACTGAGTAATGCGTTACTGGGCAAGACAGTGACTTCCTCACTTCATGTTATACAACACTCTGACACTGGTCATCATAATGTGACGAAGACACATCAAACTTACCTGTCCAATGCGGATGCTGCTGACTTTGAGTGTTATGATGCCAAACTTGTTCATCTCTGGAGATCTCGCTTCTCTTTTAGCAGAGTCCTGCCCAACACAATAATGGTCATAAAATTAATTTAACAATTTAACTTCCACTCTAATGATATGCTTCTTTCTGGCTTCTGATTGGCTAATATGTTAGGCAAGCTCTTGTACTGTATGGTTGGAAAATAAAGTATTTCTGTATAAGCTAAATGTTTCCCCCCTATGGATTTGACCTAAAAATGGCCAAATATGTGTTTTACATGAACTCGATTGAATAGCATGCTTGACATTTTCATGTTTAAAGTGGGTGACATATGGTAGAGAAAAAGGTGTGCTGGATTTATTGGTTCATATTTTCTCTGCCTGAGAACATCTCTGTTTTACACTTCACACAACTCTGCTCTCTGCTCAATCTTTGTAAACACCAGCTTCGGATGTGCACGCACACACACACACACACACACACACACACACACACACACACACACATGCACGTGCGCACAAACACACACATACGCACACACACGCGTGCGTGCATACACGCGTGGATGCATGTGTGCATGTGGTGCACACGCACACACACACACACACACACACACGCGCGCGCGCGTGCACACACACACACACACACACACACACACACACACAAGCCAGTATAGCTATCTTATTGAGGACATTCCTTGACAGGTTAGCCGCTAACCCCAACCTTAACCATCACCAATAAATGCCTAAACCCCAATCTAACCTAACCCTTAAAACCAGCTCTTAACCCTCAAACAGCTGTCCTCACTTTCCTCAAATGTACTCACTTCCCAGGTATAAGACTCAAATTGGTCCTCACTAAGATAGCTACAGTGTATACAAACACACACACACACACACACACACACACACACACACACACACACACACACACACACACACACACATACACACACACACACACACACACACACACACACACACACATACACAAACACACACACACACGCACACACGCACGCACGCGCAAATTAATACGCGGTAGATATACAGAAGTAATCAAAGGAATAAGAACACACGTGAAGCAGATAAAGCAGAGGATTGACTTGTTAAGGTAAATAGAGGGGGGTTATTGAAAGAGAGAGAGAGAGAGAGAGAGAGAGAGAGTCAGGGAAGTCTTGTGTGAATGTCAGCAGCAGGTGCTTGGGAGGTGGGGGGGGGGGGTACCCAGCGGGGTCAAACACAGCAAAGCGGCAGGCATCAACAGCGCTGCTTATTTTTAACTCTTTAACGAGTTGCCTGTAAGCCTAAACCCAATATATGCGTACAGCAAGCCTCTCGCAATACTGAGGTCCCTAAAAACTTGGCTCTGTCCAGTTTAACCACAAAAGTCTCTATGTGGCTTTGTAAAAGTGGTAATAGGCTGTATATTGAGCTTAGGTCAACGCATGCCTGTTGACAGAGGACCACACTGGCACTTGAGCTGCTTACAATGTACAACTTCTCTTTGGTTTTGTATTTTACTGTCAAATGTATGATTCAATTGAATCTTCATTGAACAGGTTGAGTCAAGTAAAACGAAAACAGATAAGGGCACCTGCTACCTCCACAATAAAAGCATTTTAAAAATGGTTATGTCTGAAGTCTGAAAAGATGTATTCTCTCTAGATCAGTGGTTCTCAAACTTTTTTGGCTTCAGTACCCCCTTTCCCTGATTTCTGAATCAAAGTACCCCCTATACTCGACTACAACATTTTGCTAACTGCCAGAGAAAACTATCACATATGATGCAATGAATGAATGATAACCCACCTTTTGGAGAATATAACATTACAAAATGTACCTCCACGGGTACGCGTACCCCAGTTTGGGAACCCCTGCTCTAGTCCATGTACACAGGCTGATCCGACACAAGATACACCTCCAGACATGATCATTAGGTGACATTCTTCTTTGACTTGACACTCAGTGGCTCTGGAACTGAGCTCCCAGACTTCTTCCCTCACTAAAACAGTTTGTGTCAGCTTATTAGGGGCGTTTTATTACCCTTAAATGCGATGGTGAATTAATTGAATCTGTATTTCTGCCAGACAGCCCAATTTTGCTGTCAAGGTTGATTAGAGTGTAGGAGAAAGTGTGGTTCCACTCCGCTGGTCAGCCTAACACAGAGATGCCCTCCAGCCATTCATGTGTGGCCTAACACAGAGATGTCCTCCAGCCGTTTTTGTGTGGGGCTGAAGGATGTATTTATTTCGCTTCGTCAGCTTTTCTCTTTACCTTTGTGGCTTGGGACATCAGGCTTATTCATTGAGTTGGTACCCATACTGAATAAGTAACAGTGTGGAATCAGGTGCTACACTACAGGCTATCCCAGAAGAAGTCATGCGTCTGCTGAGCTGAAATGATGCTGAAACAGTGAATCATCATCATCATCATAACTAAAAGGGAGCATGTGGGCTCTGCAATTTTTGTCCCGTGGGCTCTGCAATTTTTGTCCCGTCCCGGGAAGTGATGTCACTCAACTGGAAGTGATGTCATCAGTGCTTCAGTGATGTCATAAGAGCAATTGTGATATCATCAGTGATGCGAAGTTGCGAAGACATCATCAGGGATGTCATAAGAGCAGTTGAGCCCGCACAGCCAACCCGATCTCCAAAAAAATTGTAAAATACCAACGTTTGTGGACAAACGTTGGTATTTTACAATGTCGGCTAAGAAATTGTAAAATGGGAACGTATGCGTCTACAGCGGTGGGCGTGGTTTGGGCGTGTTTTACGGAGATTTTCTGTTTCTAACCCCTCCCCCTACTCTAATCCTAACCCTAAAATCTCAGAACGTTACTATTTTACAATTTTCGAGCCGAAATTGTAAAATAGCAACATTGGTCCATATCGTTGGTATTATACAATTTTCTGTGAGACTGTGTTGGCACAGCGGCTGAGCTGCGTATGCAAGCTGCAGTGCTAGCTCGGCGAGCTGCAGGGTGGGCGGATAGCGAGCCTGCGCAGAAAAGTACTTTGATTTTTCCTCATATGCATACAGTAGTTTCTTATTTCAGCCGGGGGAATCAGGTTGTACGTATAGACGTTTTGAAGCCTTGAGTTTGGCCTTTTTGCCGTCGCCATCTTGGTTATTTCGAAGCAGAAGCAGCTTGCATAGGACCATCATTTACAAAGTGAACATCATGCTGTATTGAAGAGGACTTGAAACGCAATTGAGACCATAAAACTCATTGGGAAAGTAAATCAAGTGAGACGTGGGGTCATTTTCCCATTGACTTCCACACACAATCGGACTTCTTTTTGAGTGGAGTTGCCCCTGCTGGCTATTAGAAATATTTAAGTTAAAATAAAGGTTTAAGTTATGTCCACATTGCTTATTGTAGCTTATTGTTGAGCAGCTGTACAGACCTTCATATAATGTGTATCAGCCATTTTCCTCAGCTGTTTGGACTTTCATATTGGTGTACGTATGTCAGCGCGCGCGCACGCACGCACGCACGCACGCACGCACGCACGCACGCACGCACGCACGCACGCACACACACACACACACACACACACACACACACAATCAGATTTGCATGTGTGTGTGTGCGTGTGTGTGTGTGTGTGTGTGTATGTGTGTGTGTCCCAAGGAATTTGTGTGGGTGGTTGTAGTGTGACCTGCTCTGTCGACCTCTCCATAGATAACTCCAGGCAGCAAGGCGGCGGGTGGCAGCCTGGCCCAGGGTGACATCATCTCAGCCATCGACGGGGTCAGCACCGACGGGATGACGCACATGGAAGCCCAGAACAAGATCAAGTCTGCCAGCAGCAAACTGACACTCTCCATGCAGAAGTAAACAGCCTGTAGTGTACAGTACACACATGGACACACTCAATATACATGTCTTCTCCACCTGCTTAAATAGATGATACGCAATCTTTGTTTTAGGGCAGTCATGGGCAATATTGCTTTAAGGGACAAATCAATTTAAACATATTGGGTGTTTGGAGGGAGGAAATCCATTGGTGGCCTATGGCAATTGAATTTGAATTTAAATGTAAATTCCGGTCATTAGGTCAAGACGTCCGACATCAGTTCTCACAACAACTGCAAGAATGGACTCGCCACTGCCAGTCATCCCCCACCAGAAGGTATGAACACACATGGGATTTGCATTTGCAAGTACTGTAAATGCACCCACATGCCACCTCAACAAATATAAACAGATCAACACAAAAGGTACAATCTATCCACACAAATATAAGATGTATGTCTGTGTGTCTTATGTAAGATGTAGCCTATGTCTGTAGGCTATGTGTTATATATACGATGTATGTTTGTAGGCTATGTGTTTTATGTAAGATGTATGTCTGTAGGCTGTGTTTCTGGTGTATATGAACTTGTGTATTGTCCTGTGTTTGTATGAATGATATCATTGACAGCAAAAAGCACTATTGGGCCACTGACTGTCTGTGTCCTGCTGCCCTCTAGTGTAAAATATTCACAGTGCAACTGCAGGAATTTTGGAGCAGCCTGGGGGTCTAGGGTCAACAAGACAGAAACACCAACCAGTGGATGAAGAAATGAAGAAAAACAACCTATCTATCTATCTATCTATCTATCTATCTATCTATCTATCTATCTATCTATCTATCTATCTATATATCATCTATATATCTACAGTATCTATCTATCTATCTATCTATCTATCTATCTATCTATCTATCTATCTATCTAGCTATCTATCTAGCTATCTATCTAGCTATCATCTATCTATGTATCTATCATTTATCTATCTATCTATCTATCTATCTATCTATCTATCTATCTATCTATCTATCTATCTATCTATCTATCTATCTATCTATCTATCTATCTGACCTCTTCTCCTCCTTTTTAAGGAGGGGGTAAAAGAGGAGATTGGGCCTAAAGTTGTTGAAGAAGAGGTTGAAATGGAGCAGCCAGTGTCCTGTGGAATCCGCCTGGCTAGAAGACCGTCCACAAAGTATCTCTTCCAAGCCCCTAAAAAGGACCTTGAGCCGCCAGCCCCTCCGACCCCTCTCCCAACCCCTCTCCCGACCCCTCTCCCAACCCCTCTACCGACCCCTCTCCCGACCCCTCTCCCGACCCCTCTCCTGACCCCGGTCAAACCCCCCGCCTCGCCCACTCCGGCTGCAGTTGTTTCTCCACCCAGCCAGTGGGGGCAGTACAACTCGCCCATCGGCCTTTACTCTGCCCAGACTCTCAGAGAGATGGAGCTGATGCAGGGAAAGTCAGGAGAGCGGCCGGCGGCTGCCAGCGGACTGTCCTTCCTAGGGTAGGTAACCACAGGAGGACTATCCTCCAGTCATGTGACACTGAGAGGGGAAGAAGGTCTAACTCACTTGAAGACAACAATGCTACAACCAACAATCCCACCGAAACTAACGCAACACAACTAATGCAATGGCAGGTTCCACAGAGTCTAACAGATGAAGTCACTGAGCACTGAGTCACAACATGACGCCCAGCCTACCTGTGGGTCACTCTGGAGGAATGGGCACATGGCGCCACCCCCGCGCCGCCTGCCCTGTTTGTCACATTAACAAGGCGGCTGTGATGAGAACAGATACGGAGAACTTTCCATCATCGTGCCAGGATACATTCTGCTCTATTTCTGGAACGTGCACATGAACACATCTGGCCTGAGTCCATGTAACAGAGGAGCAGGTGACCTATCACAGTGCAGGGTCACTGGAGGATCTGTGTTACAGACAGATTGGAGGCGCTTTACTCAAGGCCACCTCGAGTGACCTCATCTCCGCAATTCTAATGTCTAAGCCCTTCGGAAAAGAAAAATATATATAGTCTCCATCAAACTATGAGGATAGGAATGTGAATGGGTTTTTGATACTGCGCCTGTCTCGCCAAAATCGTTGTTTGTTTCTTCGGGTGCGTAGGTTTGAGGTTTTAAACCACTGGTTTACTAGAGTATTCAAACGAAAATCAAAAAAGGAAACCAGAGTGCTGAGGTGGCAAAATATTTCTTTACATGGTGTTAAAGATTGCTAGAATAATTGCAGTTTCAGCAGCATAGGATCTTCATCCAGCCATCATGGGTGCAAAGTAAGTTTATGTACCATGTCTGATTAAAAAACTATTTTTGCTATCTCAGCAACCTGATTTATTAATTAATTTCTTTACCACGGTGCTGATTAAGAAGCCCCGCCGGGGTCATAAGATGGAAAAGTCAGGACAGTCACTCACTCACTCACTCACTCACTCACTCACTCACTCACTCACTCACTCACTCACTCACTCACTCACTCACTCACTCACTCACTCACTCACTCACTCAGTCAGGATGTTTAATAAGTTTAGTGATTAAAGGGCCATAGCTAGGGATAGGAAGGTGGTAGAGAGTTGGGATTCGAGGGGTGTGTAGGGATAGTAGCTAGGGGGATATGGGTGGTGTTGAGGGGTGTGTAGGGATAGTAGCTAGGGGGATATGGGTGGTGTTGAGGGGTGGGTAGGGATAGT
>NC_139626.1:22240342-22245342 GCF_964638095.1 Poromitra crassiceps
ATGGATTTCTATTCCATCATTGTGTGCTGCTGTATACATGTTTGGTCATAGTGTGTCGATTTTAAATTGTGTGGTAGTTGTATTTCGTGTGTCATTTGAAACCTACATAATCTGATTATGGCAGCCTGGCATGGTGGTAGTTGTGATACATCGGTATGTTGGGTTTTGTATGGAGTTGTATGTCAGTTGTATCATTCTTTTTCCTACTTGGTAAAAGCTTGTATTTTGTTCTTAGACTGGCAGTGTACCATAAATAGTACCATAAAGAGGTTTAACAGCTAGTTTAACAGCTTAACTACTGTAAGCCATGTAACTGCTACAGTAACTTAAGGCTATGAACGTAACCCCAGTTCTATGAGTGATATGAGCGAGGTGTCTCACTATGGCGTAAAATCTCATAGTAACCCCATCTCTTCTGTGGGGGTACCATGAGATGTTACCCCATAGCGAGACACCGAGCGATTATGAAATAGAACTTGAGTGATAGAACAGCCCCATCTGTCTGTCAGTCCCGTTACTACAACCAGTCCTGTTACCTCCCTTCACTTCGGTGTCTCCTCTCTCCTCTTCTCTCCGCCTCCTCGTCGTCTCTGGTCGTCCGAACCTCTCGACCCCGCCTCCCTCCGCCTCCCTCCGCCTGTTAACATTTGGTCATGACTCCCCTCACCCTGCACCCCTGCACCCCCCCCCCCCCCCCTCCCCCCCGACCGACTGACCCCGACCCCTGACACTGATAGTATGCAGTATATTCCCAGCTTCAACCCCATAGCTCTGAAAGACTCCGCCCTGTCCACCCACAAGCCCATTGAGGTGAGGGGTCCGGGTGGGAAGGCCACCATCGTTCATGCCCAGTACAACACACCAATCAGCATGTACTCTCAGGATGCCATCATGGACGCCATCGCGGGACAGTCGCAGGCCAAGGGACACGAGGGGTGAGTTCACACTGCCATACTAATCCCCCACCCTCTCACGCACTCTCTCCAACCACACAGTCTGCTCTAACTCACCTTAGCTTCAACCAAACCCAGCTCATTCTCAGGCCCACGTGTTGACAAAATAAGGGTCGTTTTCCTAAGAAGTGGATCTAAAGGAGAGCATTAACAAGGAGCTTTTGAATGCGTAGATCTACCTTGCTGCGACTCTCATGTCTCTGCCGGGGCTTTTCCTTGTTGTCTGTGTCCGTACCATGTCTCCTCCTTGCTTTTCACTCCCTTTCCTCTGCTCATTCCGTCCACCATCCGCACCTGTGCTGCCCTCTGCCCCGCCCCTCTCCGTCCTTTCCTCCTGGCTGTTCGCGTGACTTCAGCGAGGAAGCGGGCTCCCCCTTGGCGTAAGTACAGCAGTGCTCCCATTCCGACCATACTCGCCGCATATATGGATTCTCCATGTCTCATATATGGCTCATGTGTCCCCTTTGTCTCATTATTTGAGAATGGCTTGTGCGTCGCTCCGTTTGTCTCATCAATATCCCGATCCTGTCGTAGATCAGGAATCCCACGGTTTTAAAGGTGCCTCATGGTTGACTAACGTAAGGTTTGCATTTCTGTGTCTGTCCTGTACGTTGTACTTTGTATCCATTCATCATAATGTTTGTTCATTTATATTTTCCGATCTCCACAAGAGACTAATTCTCCTTTTCACCATGGTTGAGGTGCAGGAGGGGTTATGCATCTTGCTCAAGGATACTTTGAGACAGTGGGGATCGAATCAAGGCCATTCGTTTGGTGGCAAACCTCACTAGGCCGTCATGGTCCCAATGTGCGGTGGTGTGTGCAGAAGTACCTTGAGGTACTTTGGTCAGAGTGTGAGAGTGTTTTGGACAGGGATGGAGTCTTCTCGTGGACAAGCAGCCAGTAGCATCAGAGCCTCGAAGGGCCTGACGGGATTTCATGGCATGGGAATGTTCTGAGTAGCCAATCACAGGTCTCAATCCACTACTTACTGTAGTATTGTAGTATTGTAGTGTAGTATTGACTCACTTTCCTAACACCCATCAGAGAATGCTGTTGGAGCACTATTACACACCACGGTTATTTAACTGTGTAACGTCACACTAGAGCAGTAACTCTTAACCTTTTGATAACAAGGACCCCTCCGTTACGCATAAGGGCCATGGACCCCCATTTGATGAGATTTTGTCTCTCAGATCCAAAATTGAGAATATTATGTTAGAAGAATTTATTTTATCCAGCATTCCACCACAATCTCTTTTTATTTTTTTTTATTTTTTATTTAACCTTTATTTAGACAGGCGAGTCATTAAGAACAAATTCTTATTTACACTGACGGCCTCTATTGCAGGTAGAGCGATAACAGTGAAACTATGATCAAAACAGTGATTCTCTATATTCTCTAATTGTGTTCACTTGTTGTAAATTAAATAATGATGAAGTTTAACAATTCATCAATTTGCTGGGGACCCCCCTGGAACCCCCTTAAGGACCGCACACTAAGAACTACTGCACTAGAGACTAGAGACAACCACTGCACTAGAGACTAGAGACAACCACTGCAATAGAGACTCTTTAGAGAGAACCACTGCAATAGAGACTCTTTAGAGAGAACCACTGCACTAGATACTCTTTAGAGAGAACCACTAGAGACCCTTTAGTCTCTAGTTTCACTATGGAACCATGGGACAGCAATCTTCTCTACAAAAAAACACAATGACAAGCGTATAGACTCTACCAGCAGTCTGTGTCCTCCAGTGGAAGGTATAGATAGACTCTAACAACAGTCTGTGCCCTCCAGTGCAACGTATACTGTACATGTAGACTCTACCAGCAGTTTCTGCCCTCCAATGGAATGGAATGTATATAGACTCTAACAGCAGTCTCTATCCTCCAGTGGAATGTATAGACTCTAACAACAGTCTCTATCCTCCAGTGGAAGGTATAGACTCTAACATCAGTCTGTGCCCACCAGTGGAACGTATACATTGTAGACATTAACAGCAGTCTCTATCCTCCAGTGGAACTTATAGACTCTAACTGCAGTATCTGCCCTCCAGTGGAGCACTGCCTGTTAAGGACCCAGTGGTGGACTGTGCGTCTCCAGTGTACCAGGCAGTGATCAGGCCAGGAGATAGGAGCGATGAGATGGCCGAGTGGGCTCGCCGCGCCGCCAACCTGCAGTCCAAGAGCTTCAGGATCCTGGCCCACATCACTGGCACCGAATACAGTCAGTGCATTGGCTCTTCTTTCTTTCTTGCTTTCTTTCTTTCTTTCTTTGTTTCTTTCTTTCTTTCTTTCTTTCTTTCTTTCTTTCTTTCTTTCTTTCTTTCTTTCTTTCTTTCTTTCTTTCTTTCTTTCTTTCTTTCTTTCTCTACTGTTCCCTCCCTTCCTTCCTTCCTTCCTTCTCTCCCTCAGCTGTAGTCTTATCAGTGTGTGTTTTCTGCATCTTCACCGTCCCTCTTGTCCATTTTTGTCTATACAGTGCAAGACCCAGACGAGGAAGCTCTGGCCAGGTCGAGGTAAGACGATAAAAAACAGAGTTATAGTTACAAGCCTCCTCGCTTTTGTAGACACCAGCATTTGCACACATTTTGACTGTCTGCGGATGAGTCACAACACTAAACATAATATATATATATATATATATATATATATATATATATATATATATATATATATATATATATATATATATATATATATATATATACCACGTCGCGGTACGTGTATTTGTCCTGTGAAGTCACGGTATGGGCGTCACGGTTCAGTGCGTGAAGCGACACGACGAATACGTCGAATCCAGAAGGTGGTGGTAAAGCACCTAAACGCTGTTTGAATGCCATAAACGCCACAGAAGAAGACACACCAAAACAACACAAGGGCCATAGAAATCCGCGTTCACTGATGGAACGCTTTGTGGCGAGGAAACATTACCGGGGGTCGCTCCAGCGTGTTTACAAGCCGTAGTTCAATGACGTTCATCATGTCTTCGTAACAATTAGACAGTTTTTGTTTTCTTGTGTTCTCGCCTTCCTCAGAAGAGGAAAGCGAGAGCTATCGCCGAAAATGTCAAAGTAAAACAACATCTAATAAACCTATATGTCTGAACACAAGAAAACAAAAACTGTCTACAAGGTGTCCACCCGCTATGCCGACCACCCGCAATGCCGACCTTAGGTTTAGGCGTGGGGGGTGGGAGAGGTTAGGTTTTGGGTTAGGGTCTGGGGGAGGTTAGGTTTAGGCGTGGGGGGTGGGAGAGGTTAGGTTTTGGGTTAGGGTCTGGGGGAGGTTAGGTTTGGCGTGGGGGCTGGGAGAGGTTAGCTCCACCGACACGCTGCACGCCGCCTCGCTCAGCAGGTTCTGCTTGTGGGCTATCGGCATTGCGACCTGTCGGCACTGCGGCCTGTCGGCACATAGACGCGGCACCGTCTACAAGCCGTAGCTTCCATGCTACTTCACAAAACCACAACAATATTGAAGCGTCCAGCTGCCCCCCCCCGTACCGTCATCAAAAAAGCGAGTGCGGAGCACTATCCTAATGACTTTTATGACTCAGGCGATAAGCTGTTTTGCAAATTCTGTCAACATCAAGCCAACGAGGTAAGCTTGCTAATGTAACGTTACGTAGCCGCGACGCACAACTAAAGCACTTTCCTTTAGTCCTTTATAGTTGCACGTTGCGGCTAAACGTTACATAACACTGACAAAGCTGTTAACTTATAAGCAACTTACATCGCGTGAGATGACAAGCAAGATGCGGTGAGGAAGAGGGGATGAGTCCTTGTCATGTTCCAATAATCCATTATGATGACCGAACGTAACCATTATGGTAAACAAAACTCACATCCAATAACGTTAGGTACTTACTTGGAAAAGTGAGAGCGGGGGAGGGGTGGGTGGGAGAATTAGGCTACTCCACATGCACTCTGTTTACAAACTTGTGTACAATAAAGATAAGTGTGGGGAAATGCATCTGAGAGGGAGGCGTACCCCACACTTTAAAAATCGCTGCTCTAGAGTAAAACCTTTTTGTGTGGATTGCCT
>NC_139626.1:22255342-22357842 GCF_964638095.1 Poromitra crassiceps
CTCACTGACCTAATCACATCCTCCTTACCTCAGTCTTTATGAATGTGACTGTGAAACCTCACTGACCTTATCACATCCTCATTACCCCAGTCTGTATTTATGTGATTGTGATTTCCCTCTCTTTCTCAGGCAATAAGACAAAGGAGGGAGTCGCATCAGGAGTAGGAGCAGGTAAGACAAACTCCATCCGTGTGTGTGTGTGTGTGTGTGTGTGTGTGTGTGTGTGTGTGTGTGTGTGTGTGTGTGTGTGTGTGTGTGTGTGTGTGTGTGTGTGTGTGTGCGTGCGTGCGTGGTCTTGCTGCTTACCCTTATCCTCTGTGCCCCCAGTGGGAATCAGGACCAACGAGCAGGCCAACATTGTTGGCGACACAGTGGTTGCCGGGGCCAATGACGTGTCACAGGCAGGCATGGAGGGGGTCGAGAACGTCGCCGCATCGACCAACCAGGTCAGTCGCCATGGCAGCATTGGATCATACTTACGCATATGTATACTTACACTAAGACAAATTCCTCATACTGTAATCTTGCATATTGTGGCAAAAGTGATTCTGATTCTGATCTGATTCTGATCGTTGGTTTCCACAGTTTTCACTGGTTTCACACCAGTAGTGATTAGCGATGGGGATCGAGACCTGGTATCGATTGGTATCGATCACTGATTTCTCAAAACCCAAAAATCAATAAGTTGTGAGCTTATCGATACTGCTATTGAGACTAGGGGGTCCCTTGAGAGATGAGAGTCATGTCATTTACCTCAAATCACTGGTACACAAACATCCATCGATCAAACAGCGAGACTTTATTTGGACAATTTGCCTACATGAAAACATAATCTTTGGGGGGAAAATATTGAGACTTTGTTAGTTGTAGCTTGAAAGAGAGACAATATTGATAAGTGGGAAGATATTTCTGCAGCTCTTTGCAACAGGAGCCACAGTCACGCCCCCTAGTGGTGATGCAATGAGCATAGGGATAATAAGATTCAGCCAAAACCACTGACCAAAATAACATGGACGAAGCCATCCATAATTTTTCCGACTCACGTTTGGGAGCAAAGTGTTGTCTGACGGCATGAGACGGGGGGTTTCCCAAAGCCGCAGCTCCGCCTGCTATTGGTCCATGATCGGCAAGCTGCATAATCACTGGACAGGCAACCTGTCAATTACCCCCTTTTCTATCATCTATTTTACTCTCTAAACATGCAAGTTATATAAAAATTCACTCCCCTACATTTGTTATGAAAAATTGGAATTAGCTATATAGGCTAAAACCGTGTTTGTGTCCAATCTGTAAACATGCTTAATCACTGTTCAAAGTAGGGCATTTTAACATGGGGGTGAACGGGATGACATCACTTCCGGGTCCTGCCTCAAGTGGCCATTCGAGGAACTACAGCTTTCAGGATTACTTCCGTGGCTTCCTTTGAAAACCCCAGAGCTAGCCCACTTGCCACACAACATGCAGTTTTAAATGCTCCATGATGGCAAGCATCCACCCTGCTGAAGTGAATGTCCCCGGAAACAGCTCTGGGATGTGAAGCAAGTTTGGTGCAGTGGCCACGCTCTGTATTGCAGGTCACGTGACGCCATGGGGCCCAAAAAGATTTTCCTGACACACACATAATGGGAAAGAAGTAGCTGTAAAACTCTCGGGGGGAAGGGGGCGGGGGGGATTTCTGGGTATCACTCGAAATCAAAAACGACTATTTGAATGATCAAATTTTAAATTATTGGGCCAATCTTTTTTCTTTAGAAGCCACCAAGAACCGTTTTCTGGAGCTCCCTCTCTCTCCATGGTTCTGGCCAATGTAACATTCATGAATCATGTTGGATAGGCGGGGCACAGAAAAACACTACTGCGCAGACTTATGGGCCCAGGTAGCAGTCCAAAGTATTTCAGCACAGCGCTGGGTGAGCAACGTTCATTGAAATGAACGGGCCGCCATCTTTGAATGCCTCATCCATAGATCCATGATCCCCACTAGTAACCCTCACCTCTGACGATCATGTGGAGGTGGAAAACAAAAATAATTTCAAAACAGGACCAGCAAATAGAATGACCAAAACTCATATACAACAAGAACACTTGGAGTGGTGAGACCAAGGAGCCACCCAAATCACAACAATATTCAGATGCTCAACACCGGAGTGTATTTCAGCTCTATCTGCTCTGAAAATGGCAGACAGTCAGAGGGACGCGATATTTTTTTCCCATGATGGCGAAGGCTAGGCGAAGGCATGACCCGCCCCTCTCTGCCTCTGATTGGCTGACTGTACTCGGCTGCTCCCACCTTCTTTCCAGTAGAGCCAGAAGTATCTCAAACGTGAGCAGCAGGTGCAAAACAATCATTAAATCAACAAGCATGAGATACTTCATTATATGGAATGTTACAATTGCAAACCCTATATCTGAGTTATTTAGGCCTACTTAGCCTATTGCACAGACGTGTAATTTTTTCTTGTCATTCCAAATTTAATCACATTGTTGCTCTGATTAAGTAGAAGTACAGTTATTTGTGTAAAGAAAAGACTGGTAAAGCAGAAGTACTGATTCAACTTAATTACTCAAGTAAAAGGAAAAAAGTACAGCCTCTGAAATGTACTCAAGTATAAAAGTAAAAGGTTTTCTGTGCAAGGCGAATAGAAACTCGCGTCATATTAATATAATTCAAATACTATTCAACTTAAAAGGTCCCTTCAAAACATATTTTAAGATGCATAAAGACTTTACTTTAATCTTCTAGTCTTAATCGCTTTGACCCACTAGCTCAGAGAGTTGGATTGCTGTCTAGCAATTTGGAGCTTGTGGGTTTGAGCCTCAGTGACTTTTGAGGTTGTGGGTTCGATCCTCAGTCAGTTTTGAATGTCGACAGCCAGAGTAAAGAGTAATTTAAAGCCCTGAGAAAACCTCTTTCAATCAGTCTGACTTGGTGGCACAGACAGTAGGCTTGCTGCCCGGCAATGTTGAGACCTCAGCCACTTTTGCGGTCGTGGGTTCGAGCCTCAGTCAGTTTTGAATGGTGACAGGCAAAGGGAAGAGACAAGAGCGCCTGGAGAAGAGCTCTGAGCGTGAAAGGCAGCTGGTGGTGTGAAGGAATAATACACACAGAGGCACCGAGCCAGAGGTTGTGGGTTCGATTCCCGCCCCACTGCCCCTACCAAGAGCTGAGTGGGGGGGCTGTTCTCCCCCCTGACCTCTGCAGAGACATGAGCTGAGGTTTATGAGACAGAAGACCACAGAGAGCTGAATTTTTGCTGACATCAGATTTTATTTTTCTTCCCTTCTAATCTAATCCTTGCTCCCGCTAGGCTTCAAAATAACTCTGTGCCACCAAGTCAGACTGATTGAATGAGGTTTTCTCAGGGCTTTAAATTACTCTTTCCTCTGGCTGTCGACATTCAAAACTGATTGAGGATCGAACCCACAACCTCAAAAGTCACTGAGGCTCAAACCCACAAGCGCCAAACTGCTAGACAGCAATCCAACTCTCTGAGCTAGTGGGTCATAGTGATTAAGACTAGAAGATTAAAATATAGTCTTTATGCATCTTAAAATATGTTTTGAAGGGACCTTTCAAGTTGAATAGTATTTGACTTATATTAATATGATGTGAGTTTCTATTCGCCTTGCACAGAAAACCTTTTACTTTTATACTTGAGTACATTTCAGAGCCTGTACTTTTTTCCTTTTACTTGAGTAATTAAGTTGAATCAGTACTTCTGCTTTACCAGTCTTTTTTTTACACAAATAACTGTACTTCTACTTAATCAGAGCAACAATGTGATTAAATTTGGAATGACAAGAAAAAATTACACATCTGTGCTATAGGCTAAGTAGGCCTAAATAACTCAGATATAGGGTTTGCAATTGTAACGTTCCATATAATGAAGTATCTCATGCTTGTTGATTTAATTATTGTTTTGCACCTGCTGCTCACGTTTGAGATACTTCTGGCTCGCCTGGAAAGAAGGTGGGAGCAGCCGAGTACAATCAGCCAATCAGAGGCAGAGAGGGGCGGGTCATACCACCACCACCACCCAAGCTGACCGTCCTGATTGTACCTGAAGGAAGCCTCACTTTCATGTGATCGAGACACATAGAGAGACAGTGAGAGAGAGTGAGACTAAGAGAGTTCGGCCAAAATCCCGCTGTAAAAAGTTTGACCTGTCTGGTTTTTAAAATGTTACATTTCAGCTGTCAATCAATATAAAGCTGGGGTGTGTGTGTGGGGGGGGGAAGGGGGTTCCAGTAGACTATTGTGACACCTTGCGCTAAAGCCTAAAGAGTAAATGTGGAGTGACACCAGAGGTTTAGCGCAGGTTTAAGCAACCACCAGCACCACCACCCATGCTGACCGTCCTGATTGTACCTGAAGGAAGCCTCACTTTCATGTGATCGAGAGACATAGAGAGACAGTGAGAGAGAGCGAGACTAAGAGAGTTCGGCCAAAATCCCGCTGCAAAAAGTTTGACCTGTCTGGTTTTTAAAATGTTACATTTCAGCTGTCAATCAACATAAAGCTGGTCTGTGTGTGTGTGTGTGTGTGTGTGTGTGTGTGTGTGTGTGTGTGTGTGTGTGTGTGTGTGTGTGTGTGTGTGTGTGTGTGTGTAGGGGGGGCGGGGTTCCAGTAGACTATTGTGACACCTTGCCCTAAAGCCTAAAGAGTAAATGTGGAGTGGCACCAGAGTCTTAGCACAGGTTTAAGCAACCACCACCACCACCACCACCACCACCACCCAAGCTGACCGTCCTGATTGTACCTGAAGGAAGCCTCACTTTCATGTGATCGAGAGACATAGAGACAGTGAGAGAGAGCGAAGCTAAGAGAGCGAGGCCAAAATCCCGCTGCAAAAAGTTTGACCTGTCTTGTTTTTAAAATGTTACATTTCAGCTGTCAATCAACATAAAGCTGGTGTGTGTGTGTGTGTGTGTGTGTGTGGGGGGGGGGGGGGGGGGGGGGGGTTCCAGTAGACTATTGTGACACCTTGAGTAAATGTGGAGTGACACCAGAGGTTTAGCGCAGGTTTAAGCAACCACCAGCACCACCACCCATGCTGACCGTCCTGATTGTACCTGAAGGAAGCCTCACTTTCATGTGATCGAGACACATAGAGAGACAGTGAGAGAGAGCGAGACTAAGAGAGTTCGGCCAAAATCCCGCTGCAAAAAGTTTGACCTGTCTTGTTTTTAAAATGTTACATTTCAGCTGTCAATCAATATAAAGCTGGTGTGTGTGTGTGTGTGTGTGTGTGTGTGTGGGGGGGGGGGGTTCCAGCCTAAAGAGTAAATGTGGAGTTTTAGCACAGGTTCACCCCCCTGACCTCTGCAGAGACATGAGCTGAGGGTTATGAGACAGAAAACCACAGAGAGCGGAAATTTAACTGCCATCGGAAGTACGTTTTATGTTTTCCAGGTGTCTCCCTGGCTGCCGCAAGGCGTAAAAAAAACATTTCGAAAAACTGCTCTAGACTCAGTATATGACATGTCGGGATCTCTTTGCAGTCTGTCCACAGTGTCCATTTCTGTGGATCTGTAGGAGGCGCTGTGTCGCTCTGTGTATCTGCCTGTAGGAGGCGCTACGCTGGTGATGTTAAAGACAGGGCAGTGCTGTAATATGTCTCCTCCATCGGGAATCGAACCAACAGTCTACCTGTCAGACAGAGACAGTGACACAGCTGCTCAGCCGACTGAGCTATGAGCTGTTAGGAGTTGAACTTCTGATTTCTACACACTGTATTCACACTGACAATAACACAGCATAAAGAGTGAGACAGGTTAGATTTGTACCAGTGAGTTGAGCTAGAGTCAGGGATTGACTAGTCTCCTTCATCAGCTTATTTCTATCAGTGTTCAAACTACTGGTGATGATAAAGAAGGATCACTGCTGCAGCTTATAATGTGACTGCTTTTTAAGAAATTGCCAGAGGCTGGGATTGAACCAACAACCTTTGCATATCACACAACATTCACATGTTTATCTGAGTGAGCTATAATCCACTTGCTCTTTAACTCTTATCATATTTAGTCAACCTCATCCTGATTTTATTTAGTCAAGTTTTCGTCGACTAAGTGTCTAAGTATTTTCATCTCATCTTAGTCAAATAAAACCGTAACTATTCATTAGAATTTCCAAACTTATTGTAAAGATATATTAATCTGTTATTCTGGAATTGTTTCTCATTGAGTGCCAAGGACGAGTATGTTCGTCAATTCGTTTAGTAACGTAGAGTGCCAAGGACGAGTATGTTCGTCAATTGCGTTTTTTGACGGTGGGACGTGTGTCACGTGGATCAAAGCCAGATCCATCTCCTGTGAAAGTATGGTGGATGTTGAATGTGTAAAAGCTATTTTAGGGACCCATTAGGTGGCGACAGTGCTGTCCAGATTAGAGAAAGGCGAGGAAAAAAGAGAGAAGAAGTCATGGGGAAACGGAAATCGCATCGATATGCATGAAGCATAACGTTAGCTGTGCCTGTGAACAGCAGTCAATCTGCTGCCACAATAGACCCTTCTCATGGGGGCCATTTTGTGTCGAGAAGCCAGGGTTTCCAACTTCCATGATTGGAATTTGGAAACCCTCATTAGTGTTTTGCTTGCACCTGTGTTTACCCTGGCTTCTCGACACAAAATGGCCCCCGTGAGAAGGGTCTATTGAGCCCCTCTGTCTCCGCTGCGATAGCCCCTCCATATGATTTAGTTGCCGACACCAGCGTCTTTCTGAAAAGTTACATTATTCTCAGCTGGGAGCCGGCGACAGGCTGTGAAAAAGCGGGGTGCAGCGCACTTTTCAGTGCAGAGCAAACGCAGAGCAAACGCAGCAGAGCCCCAGAGACACTCCCACGGAGGAGGAGGAGGGGGGTGGGGCACGCAGGGCACTACAGCATACAACCATTGACAGTAAACACAGACCCAGACAGCAGGCTCGATGCACAGAGACAGGCAAACAAGCTAGAATATCTGATGCCCACCAGCAGTAAATCAAGACCAGCAAGAAGGTGTAGGGTCTGCGCACGCAGGGGCCAGCGCTGCTGGTTGCAGCTAAAAAATATTATTTGGCCAAACAAAATTCCTTTGTTTTCACTGTTTTATTGAAGGAAATTATTTTTGGGGTGTCATTACATCAGAAAATATTAGCTTCAGAGTCAATGATGTGCTTGAAATGCTTCCTTTCACAAAAGGCTGAATATCTCAGATTCTAAATTGAAACGTGTGTTTTTGCTGAAATCAACCTATCTTCTCCGGCTGATAACTAAAGAACGGAAAATGATATCAATAAACTTTACATAGTAATATCACACAATATTCTGTGGGCCTCGAGAAATCACTGAAAACGCTCTGAAACTCTGGCACTGGGAGCGTCCGTTCTCCAAAAGTGGCTGGCACTCAATGAGTTAAGGTTTGAATGTGCAATACAGACACAGATGTTTAACTTCTTCTTCTTCTCTTCTGATTGGATCTCTTCCCAATTCATCCCTCTCTAACATTTTTAGTCTAGTTTTCACCAGTGAAAATAGGTAGTGGACTAACATTTGTCCTCATAGTTTTCGTCTACGCAATCAACACTGCTATGGATGCATGTCTCCACCTAGTGGTGCACTCCTTTTCCAAACTCACACACACTTTTCCATTGACACTGTTTTTATATAACCCTTGATCAATTCTCATTAATCTTTTATCTTTTCTTTTTTATTTGTCTGTAGGCTACATACGTGCACTGCCAAGAGCATTATAAACCAGAGACCAGACTATATCAAAAACATAAACACACAGTGGCGTCTTTCCTGCATGCTAGCAAGCGAAACTGCTGTCTGTCTGACCACAGACTGTAGAAAGAGACGCAGGATAGCCAAACGGATGTGATTGGATGAACGTTTGCGGCTAGGCCGATCACAGGCAGAGAGGGTCCCTCCAGCTTTCGCCATCATCCGGAAAAAAATATCGTCAGAGGGACATAGCTGTGACGAGACCAGCAAGTTTAAAGGTTACAGTCTGACATAGGTAGTGTGCTAATGTTAAATGGCGTAGTTTGGGCAGCAGGGTCTGTGGTCACCCACTAGAGGGAGCTATTTCCCCATATAAAACACACATGGGGGGGAAACATTTCACTTTCCCTCTTTCTTCCCTTGAATAAGTTATACATGTATAGTACACTAAATTGATCCACAAAACTTTGGTATTTATACTCGTATTTATAAAGATATATGTTCATACATTTATCGAAACATCGATAGACTTCCCCATTGCAAGCATAACCCAATTATTACGTATTTGCACTGTATTTGTAACTATATTTTTGCTGTTTTTAACCAGGGTTCAAATTATACTGTATTTTAGCACTTGGGCAATGGCTGATGTTTAATTTAATTTGGTGGCACACACAAACAATTTCATATTGACATCCCTTGTTTGGCCTTCTTACAGCCTAATTTGAACCCTGTTGTCAGACCTCTTTGTGCAGTTATGTTAGATGTCTTACATCTAACGTTGGTGTTGTGTTTGGTGCACTGCTTTCTATTATAGTTCCAAATGTTCTGTGTTGTTTTAGTATTGTGTTTCTGTGTGTGACTGTGCAATGCTGTGTTGTTCTGTTCTGTGCTGTGCTGTGTTGCTGTTATTTTTTGCTAATCTGTACTTGTTTATGTTGTTTGTCTCTCCTCTGTGTTGCCCTGGTAGGAGGAGCCTGTATACGAGGTGCCTATTGGACAGGACAGTATGGGGTCATAGGTTATAGGTTATCATGTGTGCGGGCGGGTGGTGGTCAAGGAGCGATAAAGAGGGGACACCCTGCATGCATACTACCTATTCACTGTAAGAAGAAGACCATGTAGTTCAATAAATACTTAAGTTCACTTGCTGCCTTAAAAATGTGAGTAAACGTACCTCAAGAGTATCAAGTTTAAACAACAAACGATCATTATTTAGACCATGGCTGACCAATTTGGGGGCCGTGGTTGTTTTGGCCCACCACGGATTTGACCAAAAATAAAAAATAAAAGAATACGGCTGATATTACTGTCTTTCAGGGGCTGTGGCGGGCTCATTTTTAAAGATGGCGTGATCTTATACCATAAAACTATAAGACCTAATAGCTAGCTTGTCGGGAAGGCGGCTAAATAACACTCCAAGTTAGGCAAAATTTTGGTGAGGGAAAAAATGTCATGCTAGCCCATGGCCCTCTATCCAGATTAATTTTTGGCCCTTTATAGGAAAGAATTTGGGCACCTGCAATATAATGATCGTTTGTTGTTTAAATTGTTTGTTGTTTAATTAGTAAGACAACATAATGTTGTTGTCTAACTAATGATAATTTCTTGTTTAGAGTGATAATAGAGAAGATTTCAGTTTTGTTCTCTTGGGTGACACCTATGGGTGATGAGTGGTAATTGCAGGTGAGATCCAAACCAAACTGTTATTATGTGACATTATTCAGTTTGTTCAGCCATAGTAACCACCCGTAATGGTAGCAGAGACCGGAAAATAATAGCTTGTTATCCTACTTCACACAAGAGTTGTCAGGAATCTACAGTAACCTACAGAGTGAGTCTATTGTGTTAGCTCTGCCCACCCTGTGTCACCACAGACACCATTCATAAATGCTGCAATACTGAAAATGCAAAGGCTTCCATCAATGGGCCATAGGCTCAATCACCATTGTTTTAACGCACTATCAGATAGATAGTGACTTAACAGATATTTATTTAGATGAAAATCTTCCGTATTATCACTTTAAACTTGATCCTCTCACATTTGTAAGGCAGCAATTGAACTTAAGTTTTTAAGTTGAACCACATGATTATTTTTTTTACAGTGATAGAGAAAGGCAAACACCAGATTAAGTGAGCGTCAAGACGGGAAAGGAGAAATTCAAGCCACTTATTAAAAATCTATGCCGTCGTGCACTATAAGGGGGTTTGGATAAGAGTTTCCGTCAAATTAGATGGACAACAGTAGCACAACCCATAGATTAGTATATCCCAGAGCCATTCAGTGAGTTAATGTGAGTTCTTACTCTGAATACTGCAGGCACTTTCCTCTGACCCCTCAGATGCTCACTCACTTGTGTGGCTTTCGAGTACGTAGACTAAATACTCAAACTCTCCCCAGGTCCATTTCTAACCATACTACTGTCTATACTGTCTATATACTTAGACTAAATACTCGAACTCTCCCCAGGTCCATTTCTAACCATACTACTGTCTATACTGTCTATATACTTAGACTAAATACTCGAACTCTCCCCAGGTCCATTTCTAACCATACTACTGTCTATACTGTCTATATACTTAGACTAAATACTCAAACTCTCCCCAGGTCCATTTCTAACCATACTACTGTCTAGCTTAAGCGAAATGACAAGCTCTCAGCCACATCTCTAGCACAATAGAAAAGCTATTTAATATTCTCATGGCATGCACTGAAATAGCTTTGCTTCTACGCAACGTTCAGCCAGAGGGCTTTGCACACAGAGTAGGTGTAGGTAATAATTGATTGAACATGCTGTATAACCCTCAAACACTCAAGACCTCCTGCAAAGCCACAAGCACAACTTACCATAACTAGCCTGGGTAAACCCAGCCCCCAGTGACCTGCTCTCAGACAGACCCTGCTCACTAGTCACAAGATTCTGCGAGGGTCTGCGCCTCGTCCCAGAAATCGATCTGAATGAGCCGCATTCCAGACTGTAGTGACTAGTGAGCAGGTCTGAGAGCAGGTCTGAGAGCAGGTCACGTGGGGGCTGGGTTTACCCAGGCTACCATAACAGGCCGTTTGAACCCTAGTGCATGGTGTTTGTAGCCTTATACACTTATCAGTGCGGGAAGGAGGGGTTGGAGCAGGTGGAAGGTGGCCTTGATGCTTGAGAACCCCCGTCCCCCATCCTCCTATCACCTCATCCTGTCATCTTAGCTCTGACATATTTTTTCATAATTCAAAAAGTCAAAACGTAACATGGAATTAGCTCTGACATCATCACCTCATCCTGTCATCTCAGCTCTGACATCGTCACCTCATCCTGTCATCTCAACGTCACCTCAGCTCTGAAATCATCACCTTCTTCTTCTGTGGTGTTTTATGGCAGTTGGCATCCTTTATGTTGCATTACCGCCTCCTTCTGGATTTATCCATCCATGGTTTCCTATACATCCTGTCCTCATCATCATCATCATCATCATCATCATCACCTCATTCTGTCATCTCAGCTCTGTCTCATCTCATCCTATCATCTCAGGTCTGATATCACTGTCATCTCAGCTCTGACATCGTCACTTCTTCTTCTTCTTCTTCTGTGGTGTTTTATGGCAGTTGGCATCCTTTATGTTGCATTACCACTTCCTTCTGAATTCATCCATCCAC
Organism: Poromitra crassiceps; assembly: GCF_964638095.1. Classification (NCBI taxonomy): domain Eukaryota; kingdom Metazoa; phylum Chordata; class Actinopteri; order Beryciformes; family Melamphaidae; genus Poromitra; species Poromitra crassiceps. The sequence continues at coordinate 22,266,695 of NC_139626.1, forward strand.
TCGTTCCTCCTCCTGACATCATCACTTCATCCTGTCATCTCAGGTCTGACATCGTCACCTCATCCTGTCATCTCAGCTCTGACATCACCTCCTCCTGTCATCTCAGCTCTGACATCATCACCTCATCCTGTCATCTCAGCTCTGACATCATCACCTCATCCTGTCATCTCAGCTCTGACATCATCACCTCCTCCTGTCATCTCAGCTCTGACACCACCTCATCCTGTCATCTCAGCTCTGACATCACCTCCATCTCCTCATCTCTAATGTCTCCTCTCTCTGTCTCTGTTCCTACAGGGAGAATATGGAGGAATGGAGCAGGGAGGAGAAGGACAGGTGAGGAAACGACTAGAGAGCCAACCCAGTCTCACAAAACATTGTGACAGTAACATTGTTACACACCCCAAAACAAAACATTGTGACAGTAACATTGTGACTGCGGCCCCGGGAGCGAGTTGAGCTGCAGCTCCAGTGACTTGCCTCTGGCCCCGGTACCGGTGCATGGACACTATACACGATCTGATTGGCAACACAAAAAAAAGCATGCTGGGATACCTGGCGACACTGACCAGGCTTGCGTTGCGTCGAGAGGACAAATTCAAAATTCAAATGGAAAGACATGAATTAACTTTTTTCTTTGTTTTCTTTCCTTCCTTCCTACCAGGGGTATTAGTCGCTGTCGGGACCTCTCCTCCCATCCTCTCCAGTTGTCCCTCGCTCCCCCTCGCCTTGATGTACCAGACTCCAGATGTTCGACATATTTTTTGTGACTTTATGGGAACCAAATCAACTCAAACAGACTCTTCCAGATTGCCCCCTCCGACTCCCCACCCCTCTTACCTACCCAACCCCCACCCCCTTGCCGCGTCACCCCCTGATGCCCCCCTTTACCCAAACCTGACCCCTCACCGCCCACAAAACGCCCTGTTTTTCTGCAGCCTGTAGCTTTTCTTCCACCGCCCGTCTTCCCTCACCCGATCCCTGTGTTAGTGTTGTCGTGTTGTTGTCACCCCATACCTACCCCCTATAGGGAGACCTGCTCACACGCAGACACACACACACACACACAAACAAACACAAAACCAGAGACACAATACGCAATACTCTAGCACCCACCATGAGCGACACACACATGCACGCACACGCGCGCGCGCGTACACACACACACACACACACACACACACATACACACACACATACACACACACACACACACACACACACACACACACACACACACACACACACACGGGGCAGATGAGTGACAATTGTAGTCATTGTTTAGAGGAATTTTGTTTATTCAAGTATCTGGGTGTGTGAATAAATACAAGAGTGAAATGGAACTCCCTGTGTGACTAGGACAGGATATACTGTAGGAAGGTGTATGCAACTTTGTGTGCGTGTGCGTGTGTGTGCGTGTGCGTGTGTGTGTGCGTGTGCGCGCGTGCATGTGTGTTTGTTTTGTGTGTGCATGTTAGCTTCTACGTGGTGTGTGCGTGTGCATGCATAAAGCGCTCACGTGTCAAATAAGGCCGTCGCTTCAGCTTCTGCAGGGACTGATGCGATGGGGAGAGATGATGAGCATTCTGTGTAGTGTGTGTGATAGTTAGCTCCAGTAGACTGCATGAACAGACCCGTAGAGCAGGGAGGGGTCAGCAACCTATGGCACGGGTGCCAACTCTGGCACACGAAGGGTTAACCATTGGCATGACAGTGCACAGTAGCACTAAGTGCACAATTGAGATTTTTTTGCAGAATTGTTGAAGTGACCAGTCAAATGACCTACTTCATAAAGCAGATGAACACATTCATCTGCTTTCTGCTGCCATGGAAGGAAACCAATCAGAGGCAGAGAGTGGCTCACTACCGTAAATATCCCAAATAAAATGCCAGCGCGGACGACAGAGAAGGACCGTGCTGTGTCTCTTGTATAGTGCTTCCATTTCAATGTCCTGATTTTGGAAGGAATGAGGTTAAATTTTGATGTGCGACTCATTAATCTTGGTGCGGCACACTGATTGACAAGCAAAATTTAAAATGGCACTTCATATCAAAAAGGTTGCCTACCCCTGCCGTAGAGTGACTTGTAGTACAGTACATGTATGTTGTAACCGTAGAGTAGCGGCCGTCCTATATAGCTTTGTATTGGCTTAGCGTGTGTTTTGTCTCGACATCTAGGGTTATTATCGTCAGCCAGAAAGCAATGCATTGCATGCGAGAGGCTACGAGGGCAGAGGTTCCACGAGATGTTTCTTCAATCTTAAAAGCAGAAGCAATACGGCACATGCTGCACAGCTCTAGCTCGGCAGTGTGAGGTGGGTTTCTGGCCTGGGTTTCATCCAGGTTTAGAGTCGTGAGAAGTGAGAGGATGAACGACGGTGTGAGAAACAAGGCCGATGATAATCCGGTCCCTCATTGTGTTGCTTCACTTGTGATACTGTAGGCTGACTTGCTTTTTAGTCTTTGTGAAACTGGTTTGCATGCGTAGAGAGAAACAAGCAATATGGACGCTCACTCTCTCAGTTATTCAGATGTCTATGGTGAGTCCTGGAATATGTAGTTTTTAATGGTACGCTTCATTTCACACTGGTCCAACTCTGAACCTTGGCTGTTCTGAAGCTCCCATCCATCAACTGTCTGCGCCAATCAGAGGATTCTGTTATCCTGTCACTCACTGTGCCCCGCTCCTCACTGCTTGCTTTAATTCTATAGCTCGTCTGCATCTGAGTGTGTGTGCGCGTGTGCACGGCGCACGCACATGTGTGTGTGTGTGTGTGTGTGTGTGTGTGTGTGCGCATGTGTGTGTGTGCGTGTGTGCGTGTGCGTGTGCGTGTGCGTGTGTGTGTGTGTGTGTGTGTGTGTGCGAGTGTGTGTGTGTGTGTGTGTGTGTGTGTGTGTGTGTGTGTGTAACATAGAACAGGTCTAGCCAGCAAAGTGTGTGTGTTTGTGTCTGGGACAGGTCTGTGTGTTTTTACTTTGAGGCCAATAGAAACTGATGACTGCATGTTGCCTTATCAAGCAATCTGACATTCACACGAACACGCATGCACACACACACGTACACATTCACACTAACACACACATAAACAACACACAAATATCACTTCACTCACCTACACGAACACTAAATCAGACACAATCACACACCATGTTTAAGTTGGCATCAAAGCAGACTCGCTGATTTTATAAAAAGTACCAGTGAAATTAAAATGGTTTTGCTGAAATCCAACTGCTGTGTCAAGAGTTGATTTATTCAGTTGTATTATTAGACTACTACTATTATTATTATTATTATTATTATTATTATTATTATTATTGTTATTATTTTATTAGACCTTTGGGGGGGAGTTAGGTGTTCAAGTAGCACAGGGAGAAAGAAACTCTGCTGCACAAAGTCAAATAAATGAATTCATCCCATACAGATGTCCCAGTTGCCACCACTGATTTACCTATAGTATTAAGTAGAAGTACAGCTACTTGTACAAAATAATTATTTCTTACATCATTATTTGTCTGTCATGCATTTAAACTAAAGTAACTAGCCCGTTTTGAAAATGTAAGGAGTAGAAAGTACAGATATTTGTGTTAAATTGTAGGGAGTAAAAGTACAAAGTTGTCAGAAAAATAAATACTCAGTAAAGTACAGATACCTGAAAATCCTACTTAAGTACAGTAATGAAGTATTTGTACTTAGTTTACTTCCCATCTCTGGACTCAACGCAACCTAACGAGGAGCTGACAGCAGCTCAGTATCAAGATGTAACTTGCGTTACTTGACATAGTAACGGGTATAATATTACTGAAATCCTATTGGTAATAAGTTACGTTACTGCTAAAAGCAACATGTTACCTGTAATATATTAATTTTGTAATGCATTACCCCCAACACTGATTACCACAGTGTGGTGCCCCTGGGTGACTGTGTTGCAGCCGCTGCGACCACACTTGAAGTGTCACTTTACATGTAAAAAAGTGACATTTACTCTGGCAATAAAGAGCACAGATTTACATAAATGTATTGCTAAAGCAGGGCCACCATCAGCTTTCCCCGTGCCCAGTACAAGATGACCTTCCCAAGCCCACGCCGCCCCCCGCCTTCAACAGTGACATTTTGGGGGGGCTTTGTATTATAGATGGCGCAGCCTTGATGGAGATTTTGTTAATCTGACACTGCACAAAAGGTAAAAATGGATCTGCCAATCTTCATTGTTGGGAGGGTTACTTTTCAAATGTATTACACTACAGAATGCTGAATATATGCCTTAAAATGCATTCCATTAGAATACTCAAGTTAAGTAACCTAGTATTCCGAAAACTTTGACTACTTTGGGAATACTTCAAAATAGTCTTGCTGAGCCAATTTGTCTGGGTCACACTGAATGTAGTTAACACAGATATAGCAGCAGGGTTGAGGGGAGGCAGGTACACTGCGTGCGCACAACTTGTGTGCTTCAAATGAATTTTAGAGCAAATAAAACAAAACAAACAAAAGTATTCCCTTCAGGTATTCACACACACGCACGCACGCACGCACGCACGCACACGCGCACACGCACACGCACACACACACACACACACACACACACACACACACACACACACACACACACACACACACACACACACACAATTTGCATTCATTATATTGGAAAATAATTCCTGTTTTGTGTTTTTATGCTGAAAATGATGAAAAACGTATCTATGATGAGGACTGAAGTTGTAAAAGATCTAGCACAAAAAATAACTTCTTATTAGAGGGGGAAAATACTCACACTTACTGTATATTGTTAGGGGACAAAAATGTCCAAAAATCTAAATGTGTCGGCAGCCCTGGCTAAAGTACAGGCTCAACACACAGAAAAATGTAAGAGCCAATGTCTATACATTATATATATATATATATATATATATATATATACATATATAAAAATTTACATCATCACACTATCTTATTATACTAACAGCATTATACTACTATACATTATTATACAGCATTAAACTGCTGTGTGTAATTACATAACCCTGCCAGGTAGCATTTTACCATTCTCATGCCACCTTACTCCTCACACAAAAGGCCAGACTCTGATCGGTGCAAAAGTCAGGTTGTTAAACTGAGGCTGGTGCTAGCGGGCACAATGAGGAGGGGCCACACCAGGGCGGAGCACGTAGCCAACACCCCATAGAAACTGTCAAACAAACACACCCACACTCAAAGTGAAAGGGTGTTAACTTGTCCCACACAAGAAGATGTTATGTACTATGAATACATACATGCCTTGTCTCTTTGTATCTGCTGACAGCATGGATGTTCTCAGTGTGACTCACATTGTCCTACAAAACGTTAAGATGCCACTGCTGGTATTTCCTGTTTCAACCTATACCCACAGTGAAATAAAGTCCAAAGGAGGCTACATCAAGAATATGCTCTGTTACAGTTACTTATGCTCTGTTACAGTTACTTGTGTTCTGTTACAGTTTATGCTCTGTTACAGTGGTAGACAGATCAATAAGCGTGTTTTACCGCAACGTGGCAGTAATTCTGTGTAACGTTACAATGTAGTATCAAAGTGGGACACCAGAGGGCAGTAAATCTATGTTACAGTTACTTATGCTCAGTGTTAAGAGTTACTTGTCCTCTGTTACATTTACTTGTGCTCTGTTACAGTTATACGTACATGTACAGTTACTTGTGCTCTGTTAGAGTTACAGTACTTAATATGCTCTGTTACAGTTACTTTCCAAACTCTCACCTTCCAGTGGCCTGTGGGAACAGACATACCCTTCAGGGAAAAGTTACTGATAATTTTAGTAAATCCACATTAGCTCATCACTTAACCAATTTTCTTAACGCAAATTTACAATAACCTATTTAGAATAACTGTCTGTTTTAGTGGCTTTGAATCGAGTCCACATGTACCTGAGAGAAAATTGGGAAATGTCCTACATATTTACCTTATAAAATTATAACTCAATACAAAAGTGGATGATACATGGTCAGACCCTAACAATAATTTTTATAACTTGTATTTAGCTGAATATGGGACCTTTAAGTATAAGAATTAATGTGCTTCGTATCCTCTAAAATAACAATCTCTGCCCCCCTCTATTCTACTTTAGAATACATTCTCTGACATGTCTTTGATATTTGCGAAGCCTCCACCATGCTGCTATCACTGCCATGAGGAAGTGTGAGCATCCTATCTCTCTTAAATAGGCTCATAGTTTCCATTCCAGCATTCAGAAGCTCTTCGTTGTGTTGCTGTTCACGGTGTGGGGCATTGGGGGGCAATAGCAGCTGTCTTTGTGAATCTGACACATCTCCTGATCCGCATTATTTGCACTGTTTTTTAGTTTTTGCTCTACGGCTCCCTCTACAGCTCCCCAGTTTCTGTTCTCTCTATACAAGAACAGCAAAGACGCTGTGTGTTACTCTGCCCTTTTGTGGCACAATTAAGTCTTATGTCTTCCATCCCATACAGGTGGTTTCTGAATTGGTTGTTCTTCTTCTCAATCTATACTTTTTCTTATTTATTGTTTGCTTGTTTCTTTTCTCGTGTTTTTTTCTTTTTTTTGGTCCGGATTATTATTGATATTGGTTTAATTTCTTAGGTAGAGATCCATGTATAGGATAGTATATAGACCCATTCAGGGGAAGTAGTAGTTTACCCACATTGTTTCACCGCATTCATTTATACAGATCTGAAAGAGGTGGGTAAACTGTGTTTACCCTCCACTACGTCCTTGGACCCAATCTGGTTTTCTGTCTGTCTCTACCGGCACAATCTTCTGTTGTTTTCCTTTGTCTGTACTCTGATTTTAATTATGTGCAAAAACAAACAAACAAACAATCAATCATTTCCAGGGGTTTAACAGGTGCAACATCAACCCCAATCCTTTAGTGGATTCTGCTCAAAGTGTTAAAAACAGCAGTGCTAGTGTTGAATCTCCCACACGTCTTCAAATTTGCTGTGAGTCAAAGCTTTTGTAAATAATACCTGTAGCTATGCTGCTGAGAACAAGAATAACCAGCTGTTTCAGGGGCGGCAAAATGGTGGAATTGCTGTTAGGTTGAAGAGGGGAAGTATGTTATACTGTATCTATATGTATATGTATATGTATATGTATATGAGGTGTGCCTGAGCATACATTTAGAGAGAAGTGTGTGTGTGTGTGTGTGTGTGTGTGTGTGTGTGTGTGTGTGTGTGTGTGTGTGTGTGTGAGAGAGATTGTGTGTGTGAGAGATTGTGTGTGTGTGTGTGTGTGTGTGTGTGTGTGTGTGTGTGTGTGTGTGTGTGTGTGTGTGTGTGTGTGTGTGTGTGTGTGTGTGCGCGTGTGCGCGCCCGCGTGTGTGCGTGCGTATTGGCCTCCCAAAGGGTTGATCTATACAGATGGGGTGTGTGTGGTGGTGGTGGGGCTGGCCTCTGCCACCTATATCATTCCTCCCACAAACACACCCTCACATTTTCTCACAACCCCTGCTACACATTCTCACCTCAGCAAGGTATCAACAGAGGAGCAAATGGATAACATTGGAGGTCTTATCGGGAAAGGAGCTAACAGCGCTATCGAGCAGATGGGTGAGATATTCACAATTCTCTGCTTTGTTAAAGTGAATATATACACAGTAGATACTTACAGTAATGTTAAGTCTTTATACATCACTCCTATCTCCTTTATACAGTACATTTCAAATACATGAATGACCTGTATACTATAGCCTATATGACTACTACTGTATTATGATATAATATGATGACATAAACTAACTATAAATGAATTGGAGAAAATGCTGTTGAGTTTCAGAGGCAATAAACTGATCAGTGATCACTAATCCAAGGTGCACTATTGGACTGATTGAACTGGAGGTGCATATACACACTTTTGGACAGACTTTAACCTTCTTAATACATTTTTCTTGAGGAGGGTTTATACTGTATTGCCAGCCTTATTTTATATATACACATATATATATATATATATATATATATATATATATATATATATATATATATATATATATATATATATATATATATATATATATATATATATATATATATATATATATATATATATATATATATATATATGTATATGTATATATATATATATATATATATATATATATATATATGTGTATATATAAAATAAGGCTGGCAATACAGTATAAACCCTCCTCAAGACAAATGGACTGATTGAACTGGAGGTGCATATACACACTTTTGGACAGACTTTAACCTTCTTAATACATTTTTCTTGAGGAGGGTTTATACTGTATTGCCAGCCTTATTTTATATATACACATATATATATATATATATATATATATATATATATATATATATATATATATATATATATATATATATATATATATATATATATATATATATATATATATATATATATATATATACACATAATAGTTGATATACAGTATTCACCACTATTGCACACAGTGCAATCTGCCTGAATGGGTATGTGACGATGGGTTTGTGTCTCCCAGCTGATGCAGCAAAGGAGCAGATAAACAAGGTGGTGGGCGGAGAAAAGAAGGAAGAGGATAAAGGTGATCTTTTTATTTCATCATCTCAATTTTCCCATTTAATTGGTGAGGAACATTTTACCGCCCTTCAACATGACGCTTTCCCATCTAAATTCATAGCATGGATTATAGTAAATAAGATTGCTGTATGCTATTCTTAGCTGTGACTAGCAGCTCCATAACTCACTCTTGGTCAGTCGCTTGGTTGGTCCACAAAAAGTTAATCACCCTTTCGCCCAAGGAGGCTGAAATTGGGCATGGAGGTCAAGTGTGTGTGTGTGTGCGTGCGTGTGTGTGTGTGTGTGTGTGTGTGTGTTTATGTTCATGCCAATTGGCTAAAAGGGGGGCCAAATTTCAAAATGCAGGATGGCAGGGGCAGTAGGCTGAAATTTGCCATGCGGTCAAGTGTAGTCTGGAGCCGTTTCCATCGCTTCGGGACTTGGAGGCGTGACCAATGCGCAATGGCAAGAACCAGAATCTGGTTACCGGATACGTGTGTGCCAGAAAAATCTTCTGTGTAGCTAACGTTAGAGCTAGAGCCTGAAAACACTCTTCTCCTCAGGAAGAGCCTGGTAATACGAGGTTAGGTCAAGTGTGTGAAGGTGTGTGTTGTGTTCATGCCAATTGGCTAAAGGGGAGGGGGGGGGGGGGTTGAAATGCAGGGTGGCAGAGGCAGAGTAAGGTGGGCTGCCCCTGCCATCCTGCATTTTAGAGATTTGGTTGCATGCTAGCTATTCACGCTTGTTTTTTTCTTATGTTTCTGTTGTTGTTTTTACAAAAAGCATAAACTTTTCTGATACATGTATGATAGCTTTATTAGCAGATGTGTTCATTCACTTCATTATGTTGACCACTGACTCGAGTTGATAGTGTAGGCCTATTTTTCATTTCTCGCCGTGTGTGTGTGTGTGTGTGTGTGTGTTTCCTCTCAGGCATCGTTGATGGGCTCACTGACAAATTGCAGACAGCTGCGACTGAAGCGGTAGCTGGCCAAGCATTAGACCAGGTCACAAAGTTGTTCAGTTCCTGAATGTCATCTTTCATCTCTCCACAAAGCCCTGAATGGAAGTGTTCACGTTGTACAGTAAAACACACCTGTGTCATGTTGTATGATGATGTATGAAAATAAACCATGAAACCATGCAGTTTTCCTGTTGAATAGCCATACAGTGTTGAATTATTTTGTTGACATTTTATGGTTTTCTAAATAAACAAATAAACAAACAAATTAAATTAAATAAGGCAAGATTCTGTCTTATCCACGCTCACTCACCCCACCGGGCAGATCTCTCCATGCTGTGTAGAGTGAGCAGGCGGGGGAAAGAGAGTGGACAGCGGAAGTCAGGCACGTGCTGGTCCAGAGAGGAGGGATGTGGAAGAGCTGGCCTCGGATGTGGTTTCGGTTAGTGTTTAGAGGCCAGGGTCACGCTGCAGGCAGATGCGTCGCATCAGCACCGCTGATGATGATGTGATGGCTTAGCACTGCAAACAAACAAATGAAGAATGCATGCTTCTCCAATTACACCCTCCCAGCACCCGACGCCCATGGACATCGCTTTTTGGGCTAAATCTGGTCAGTCCGTCGTGGCCATGATTTAGCCCAAAAATTATGTCGTTGAAATGTTGGCTATGTTTTTAGTTAGTCTCTTTTCGTCCTAATTTAGCGGTCCATCTTGGGCTAAATTAGGATGGAAAGAGACTGACTGATTAGCCAACATTTACCCCAAAAATGTTTTTTGCCATTTTTGATATGTTTCGTCTGATTCTTTTGGTCCTAACTTAGCCCAATGGCACATTATTATTAATATATTGCTTAATCAAAAAAGCAGTCCCCGGGTAGTTCCTGATTTTTTTTTACACATTTTCTCAAGCTCAAATCATATGATTGATATATGAAGAAATTAAATATCTGTGACCAAAATCATAAAAACGTGAGGACAAAATATCAATCTATCATAATCATAATGTATTGGACTATCTATCACAAACTATCAACAATCTAAGGAGGACAGTTAGCTACGCTACATGTAGCCTACAACACTCTCCCACAAAAGCATCACCTATGTCATAGGTCCTAATGAATATGTGATGCAAGGCGGTCTGAGCGAGCGCTGGAAACCATTTCATCAACTTACTGGAGGGTCTCTGGCGCCCTCCTGTGGCTGTTGGCAGATATTGTCAGATAATGGTGGTCAATGGTTATGAGGAAAATAAAGCTAATAAATTGTTTTCATGATTTTGTTTACAAATATATATGGCTCAGAAAAAAATGTTTTCCAAATTGCATAAGGGTATGACTGGAAAGCTGAGACTCTTGTGGATTCAAATTAGCCCAATTCATGTGTGAATACATGGTGAATACACACACCAGACACCACCCCCCAGCACTGAATGGTTTTGTCACCGTTACAGCGCCTATGTGATGTTATTGTGAGATTAAACCACGATTCATCAATCTTCATATTGAATAGCCAGACGCTGTTGAATCACTTTGACATTTTATTGGTTTTCAACAACAAAAAAGGCAATACACATTTTTTTTGCCGCCAAAGTAATCTCCATATAAGGACTTGGATGGTTAGAAGGATAAAATTAAAGCTGGCAGGCACAGTGACCATCTCCTCCTCCCTTCTCTTGGTCAGGGGAGGAATCGGGGAGAGGCTGCTTTGGGTGGAGACCGGGAGGAGGCGAAGGGGTACATGTGTTGCAGCTAAAACCTTGAATCTAAAGGAACTATTGGATAAAAAAACCTTGTTGGGGATCCTAAACCCTGGCAACTTTAATACTAATCCTAAGCCTTAGCCTTGCCTGGCCTTCATATGTGACAAAAACTCAAGAGCAACATATTTATATTATTCTCTTTTACTGATGCTAAATCTATATCCCTTTCAATTAAAGTCAACTGAAGTGGGTGTCTCCTTTTTCGAGCGGGCTCTATCTGAGATAAGGCATCTGAAGTGCTGTCAACTGAAACAACCGTATCATGGAGGGTCATAAATACATCCAGGATCACAAAAGGGGGCTCCCAACATGGCTGCCCTACAGCACCAGCAGGAACGTTAATTTGGGAAGGACAGGCTCTTTCAATCTCTCTCACGATGTAGCTGACGGTTGGCCTTTTCCAATGAGATCTCAGAAAAACACAAAAACAAGGACGGACTGATATTCAAACAGCGACACTGATATGTTGGCAGCAAAAATATCACAGGACATAGGACACATACCAGCATAGCCGCAGAATGTCTCAGAGTGTGTGTGTGTGTGTGTGTGTGTGTGTGTCTTAAAAGAGAGAAAGAGTGGTGGGCTTCTCTAATGTAAACACTTATATGTTCTGAAGGCTGTTTTGGAAACGACGATAAGAAAGCAGAAGTGTGATCACTAGCAGGAGGGTGGGGTAGAGCGTGCGGGGGAACGTGGGCTGTGATTGGCCGTTTATGTGAAGGTGAGCCCCGCCTCGTTGTAGACTTTGAAGACCTTCTCGATGGCGTTGACGTAGGCGGCCGTCCGCAGGTCCAGGCCCAGGTTGTACTTGCTGGCTGTGCGCATGATTTGCTGCAAAGCAGAAGAGAATGCAAACAACAGTCAATCTTGAAAAACAGTTGGCCTAAAAGTCCTAAAAGAGAAGTTGCAGGTCTCTCAGAATAAACTAATTAGGGTAGCTTTGGGGTTAGCCTCGAGTTGGGAAAAAGCACTTTCAGCAGATGGACTGGCTCCCTCTGGATACCAGGGCAGTACAACTGCAGCTCAGCACGGCCCATAACATCTCTGTAACAACAGGGCCCCCAAGTATCTCAATAATCATTTTCAGAGGAGTGGGGACACTCATGCTCACCAGCATTGCTGATCTGTGCTTGTCTAGGTTCAAAACTAATATGGGCAAATGTTCGTTTAGGTTTGTTGGAGCTGCTAACTGGAATATGTTACCGCTCCCGATTAAGAATACTAGCAGGGCTCTGACCAGGGTGGGAATTTCATCATTTTAGGGGCAAGGCCATTTTGCTTTCGGCGTCAATTTGTTTTAGGGCACAAGGCCACATGCCAGGTCACAAAGGCCATTGCTCTATTGACATCATGAAGAGCAATTGTTCTGAAATGTGTGTTGAAATTAGCCAATGACACATCCTTTGCATCGAGCAGGCTACATTAAACTGAGACCATTGACACTTTTAAAGCAACTGACAGTAGCAGGCTGGTAGCAGGGCACTGCTGCCAAGGTGGCCTTAAGGATCTCAGGGCATCACGGCCAGAGGGAGGGGCAATGGAGGCCATGGCCTCCATGTAATTCCCACCTTGGCTGTGACACACACAACATCATTATTGAGTCTGGAGTCTGTGTGACTACGAGTCCTCCGCCTCAGATTCACTGACTCACTAAAACAAGTGTGCCTCACTCACCCGGGCAGATCTCTCCATGGTGTAGGCCAACCCAGAGTGGACAATGTCCTTCTCAGACGCTCCCTGCAGAGAACAAAAAGATACCATAATTGCAAACAGAGCACCACTTCGCTGTTTATAGAGAATGCAGAAGTGTAATGTGTAGTGGAGTGCAGTGTGTGTGTGTGTGTGTGTGTGTGTGTGTGTGTGTGTGTGTGTGTGTGTGTGTGTGTCAGACTGTTTTTGTTACTAATAGGCCTTTTTCACCGGAGCCATTTTGTGTCTAAAAGGCACGGTAAACACAGGTGCAACAAAACTATTAATGAGGGCCCAAGCCCTGGAACACATAAATGGATGGACACTTGATTTAATCTTTCTGACACTTGTATGGTCTTCTGTTGGAAAATTCATCCATTTAATTAAGTTATCCTTTATTTATCACCATGGGGAAATTCATCCTCTGCATTTGACCCATCCTGTACTAGGAACCTTCCTAGAACTAGGAGCAGTGGGCAGCTGCAGTGCAGCGCCCGGGAACAAACTCCAGTTATTTTGCCATTGCCTTGGTCAGGGGCACTGACAGGAGTATTACGTAACCCTAACATACATGTATTTTGGTGACAATTTGGTTAAATTCATCCATTTGATAGCACACGTAGGTGAAACCAAATCCAAAGAATTATATAAAACACCATACTGTATGACAAAAACTTGCGGTATATGTGGGTGTATGTGTGAGAGTGAGAGTGAGTGAGTGAGTGAGTGAGTGAGTGAGTGTGTGTGTGTGTGTGTGTGTGTGTGTGTGTGTGTGTGTGTGTGTGTGTGTGTGTGTGTGTGTGTGTGTGTGTGTGTGTGTGTGTGTGTGTGTGTGTGTGTGTGTGTGTGTGTGTGTGTGTGTGTGTGACTCACAGCAACTCTGGCCTGGAAGTCAGCGGTGGGGACGATAGGGATGGGTCCTCCCTCCTTGCCAAACTTCCTTTCCATGCTTTCCTGCACAGACACTGGAAGACAAAATAGGTTGTTAGGGTACGAACCCAGGCTATCTACCACACCAAGGATGTCCTGCGCATCGCCTGGAAGCTCGCTTAATGCCTAGAAGAGTAGAAATCAAATGTTTAGAAAAAAAAGTTAATTACTTTAAATTACTCAATTGAATGCTTAAATACTGAGTATATAACCAATGCTTGCTAAGATTAATCAAAGTATATCCTGGCATAAACACCAGTAGTCATATACGCAATGTGTGGAGATTACGAAAAAATTGAGGAGAAAGAAGAACAAGACATCTTCCACAATCTCAGGACCAGCCGGAATACGGGATAATAAAATAACTAGAGCACAGGTAAGGGATAGTTTAACAGCCTTTAGATTAATCCTCCATGTGTAAGTGGAAAGATGTATTGACACAACCATTGTCCCGGAACATACTCTATCCACGGTCTAGGGATGTGGAGCACCTTAGATCACTTCACAGGGATAAACCCCCATTTTAGACTATAGGCAATTAATTCCTACAACCCTGAGGGGAACTGAAGGGGCCTGGAGCCCACACTTTCATATCACTCACTGAGTAGGTGGTAGTTTGAGTCCCTCTCATATTTGAAGGTCAGTCGTCCGTAGCTGACGTGGTTCAGGTTCTTCAGCCACTCAAAGTACGACACCGTCACACCGCCAGCGTTCAGATACATGTCCTGCATGGACCAACACACACTCACACATCTGCTGGTTTGGAATGTGTGTGTGTGTGTGTGTGTGTGTGTGTGTGTGTGTGTGTGTGTGTGTGTGTGTGTGTGTGTGTGTGTGTGTGTGTGTGTGCACGTGTTCTTACAGGAATAACCATGACATTGTTGTCGAGGAAGATCTTGTCAGCGTCTGGGGTGGTGGGACCATTGGCACCTTCGGCAATGATCTGAAACAGACAAAACACAAACACACCCTCTGCGTGACCATGACTAGATCAACAGAATAAATATAACAGTCAACCACTTTGAAAAAAGGAGGTACCCAATCCTAGCTGTCATGGATTCAGATAAAGAGCTTGTGAGGGAGAGGGTCTACCTTGGCCTTGATCCTCGGGGCGTTGACACGCGTGAGCTGCTTCTCTCCGGCAGCAGGGATCAGGATGTGGCAGTCAGCTTCCAAAATGCTGCCCTCATAAGGCTTGGCCCCTGGGAAGCCCACGATGGTGCCATGTTGCTGCACGCACACACACACACACACACACACACACACACACACACACACACACACACACACACACACACACACACACACACACACACACACACACACACACACACAGGTGGAGAGGGAGAGAGCAACTTTGAGTCTCAACTGTGAAAAGATGAGAGGTGATAAAGATAAGATAAGATAAAGATAAGATAAGAGATGGGAGTGAGGAGCTGTGCTGGTACCAGTTTGTAGTCCTCCAGCTGTTTGGGGTCGATGCCCTCTGGGTTGTAGATGGCGCCGTCGATCTCACCGATGCCCACACACTTTGCCCCAAACCTGTGCAGGTACCTCATGGAGTGCAGACCCACATTACCAAAGCCCTGGGAACATACACATTGGGATGTATTCAATATGAACAAAAGTACTGTATTAACATCATCGCCACTGACAAGCATCAGCATTATCGTCACTATTGCTGGATAAGATCAGTTTGCCTTGTGAAAACATTAAATAATGTCACTCAACATAAACATGTTCTTTTCAAATGTTAAATCATGGAATAATCAACCATACAGCATAGGGTCAACTCAATGAGACTACATACTCTGGTGCCATCATGTGGCCAGCGTTGGTTACTACATCTGCAGCAAAGCAGCCACTGGTGCTATTACATAATTATGCAGTGCTTAATTTGTAAATCATGGGACCTCATAATTTACAAATCAAGCACTGCCCATATGTCACCTCTGACAGCTGCTATGTGTTTGATTCAACTATTGTGTGTAAATGTGGGTGAGAGAGGGGGGGGGACCTGAGGAAACAAGTTCTGTTGCTCCAAAATGTGTTACTAGAATTAAAGCGTATCACTGCTATGGCTTGTTGGTTAATGTGGTTAGGATTTAAGCGGTCAGAATTGCATAAGAAGATGATAACAGTGATACATGTTTTGCCAATAGACATCCTTAATAATAGATCCAAAAGAACTGAGTGTGCTTAACAGTATAGGGGCCTAACAGAAGGCTTTCGTTGATCCTCACACACTCACAACATAGTGGAGATCTGCTCTCTGCTTGATATGTAGTTCTCAACGTAAGTTCAAGCCAGGAAGACTATAATATCTTTTACACTTCCTTAATTCATTTTATATCTCCACTCTTCAATCTACTCACAAGATCATAATAAGCTGTCAATTTCCGGGTTTCAATGAACAATCAGCTTGTTGCCGCCCAGTCTCTGTTAACCAATTGCATAGTGTCACATCACTGCTCTCATCACCTCTCACCCTACGCACCTCCAGTGTAAGCCTATCACGTTGCTCCACAACCCAGTTGTAAGCCAATTGCTTGGAGGCGGGTTCCTTAAATATGCTTGTTTCTGTCTCATTCAGCCTCTCAATCATCGCTGCTGTCAGGCTCGCACCCTCCTCCTCCCCTTCTCCTCCCGGTCATCGCAGACCTATCCCATTCTTCAGTCGGAAGAGTCATCATGAGTCTCAGAAGGAGATCACCAGCACCACCAGTATCTAGACACTGCAGGGGGATATATCTGGATGCTGATCTGGGCTGGTGCAGCTCTCTCAAGATCTCCCTGCGGTGTCTAACCGCCAAAGACTAATAACAAAACTTTATTCTCATCATTCTTTCTGTCGTAAATTATTCACTTTATTGTAAATAAATATCACTTTATTCATCCTTTGGTCTCTAGTCTCTCCTGATTGAACTCAATACTCACTCAATCTCCAAGAAAATCTAATCACGGCACCACATAATCCACACACACACACACACACACACACACACACACACACACACACACACACACACACACACACACACACACACACACACACACACACACACACACACAGATCAGCTCTTTGAATATCCACATCATGTTTCAGCTGTCGTCACCCCTGAGCATTTCTTAACCTCATCACTGACATAAGTCATTTAATCTGCCAATCCAGATGCCTCTATATGGACAGTGAAGGTTGGATTTGGGTGTGATGTGCGTCAGCCATCGTGAAGGGGAACAAATAGAAGCTTACTAAACAAGAACACCAAGTTGTCATGAAAAAGCAAAATACTTATAGAAAGCCTTATCAAGAGAAAGGCCAAAGCCTTTCTCTTGTGTGTGTGTGTGTGTGTGTGTGTGTGTGTGTGTGTGTGTGTGTGTGTGTGTGTGTGTGTGTGTGTGTGTGTGTGTGTGTGTGTGTGTGTGCGTGTGCGTGCGTGCGTGCGTAGGAAACGTGAGGCCTCTCTGTGTGACAAAGGGAACTGATACTGTACTTCTAAAGAAAACTGCTCTTTGACCTGTTATCCCCACCCACACTCCAGGAAAACACACACACACACACACACACACACACACACACACACACACACACACACACACACACACACACACACACACACACACACACACACACACACACACACAGGTCCTTGCTCCCCAGTGTTGGGGGTAAAATGTTACAAAAGTAACATATTACATGTAATATATTACTTTGAGCACTAACTCACTCAGTAATATAACTTATTATACAGGATTTCAGTAATATTATACCAGTTACTTTGTCAAGTGACACAAGTTACAAATTGAGTTACATTTGTTTCATCAAAACATATTTAAATAAGGATACAATCATTTCCTAATCAAATTGTGTGTTTTTATACAAATAACCACTATAGATTTATACTGACATCAAGATGGTGTTTTCTTTATGGTTCAAGGGCGGCGATGTCATTCTGCTACTGTTGTTATTTTGGTGAAAAGAATGCAAAAGTAGTGTAAAAAAACTAGTTACTCTACACAGACAGTAATATTGTTCTACACTACAAAATCTGTCTGGTTTTTAAAATGTTACATTTCAGCTGTCAATCAACATAAAGCTGGTCTGTGTGTGTGTGTGTGTGTGGGGGGGGTTCCAGTAGACTATTGTGACACCTTGCCCTAAAGCCTAAAGAGTAAATGTGGAGTGGCACCAGAGTCTTAGCACAGGTTTAAGCAACCACCACCACCACCACCACCACCACCCAAGCTGACCGTCCTGATTGTACCTGAAGGAAGCTTCACTTTCATGTGATCGAGAGACATAAGGCTCTTTCACACACAGATCGCGCAAAAATTGCCGTTTAGGAGTCCCGCAAAGCTCGCACCCTCGCCACAGAAATTGCTTTCACACAGCACCAAGCAGCACGGCCACATTCCCGTGCTGTGGTGTACTTTCAGGTGAAATCCCCTGCTCCCGGATTGAAAGGCGAGCGGAGGGATTTCCAGCTCCTCCTAGCCCAAATAAATATTTTCATAGGTTAGTGTAGCCTAGGCTACTGTATGATGAACGAATTAATTCAACAACAATACTTCCCTCCCTCCTTCTCCTAGTCCGCTGAGCTGGGAGAGGATAGGTGCACTCGCATGGTGGGCGGACTCGCCAAAACGGGCTCCGCCGCCGCACTCGCAAGGTGGGCGGGCAGATCGATATGGTGTCCTACTAAAATTGAAACGATACACGACCGCCCGCATATCAAACAGCTGCAGTCTGCATAACGTTCGTTGGGGGAATAGTATGGGCTATAAATGCACATGACTAATAACGTTAGTTTTTGTAAGGGAATGCACAGAGCTGATTTCGAGAGGGAATAACCTGGTCTGAGTCAGACCAACTCGCCACAGACAGCTATAGCCCTCTGAAGCTTATTATTATATCCGTTAATTGTAGCCTACCTACTAATGTCAACATCGTTTGAGCATAAAGCCTAACCGCACAGAGCATTCCTCCTGGCGCCCCTGCAGTCATGATTGTATAGGCTACTTTTTTTACTTTCACTCCTGCACTTTTCTTGATCACATGAAGTGATTTCCCCTGTAATTTTTTTATGAATGAGCTGACCATTCTCACCTTTTCCGGCTCGCTGCGACTTTTCAAGTGGAGGCGGGTTGCCAGGTAACCCGGCGCTGTTATTACCTCCCGTCGCAGGACAAAAGGCGTAAAACAATTGTCCACCAAAGCGCATTCACGACTTTCACATCGGAGGCGCGAATCCTATTTTCCGTGCATTTTTCAGCTTTCAAGGCCGGTGTGAAAGAGCCTATAGAGAGACAGTGAGAGAGAGCGAGGCTAAGAGAGTTCGGACAAAATCCCACTGCAAAAGGTTTGACCTGTCTTGTTTTTAAAATGTTACATTTCAGCTGTCAATCAACATAAAGCTGGTGTGTGTGTCTGTGTGTGTGTGTGTGGGGGGGGGGGGTTCCAGTAGACTATTGTGACACCTTGAGTAAATGTGGAGTGACACCAGAGGTTTAGCATAGGTTTAAGAAACCACCACCACCCATGCTGACCATCCTGATTGTACCTGAAGGAAGCCTCACTTTCATGTGATCGATAGACATAAGGCTCTTTCACACACAGATTGCGCAAAAATTGCCGTTTAGGAGTCCCGCAAAGCTCGCACCCTCGCCACAGAAATTGCTTTCACACAGCGCCAAGCAGCACGGCCACATTCCCGTGCTGTGGTGTACTTTCAGGTGAAATCCCCTGCTCCCGGATTGAAAGGCGAGCGGAGGGATTTCCAGCTCCTCCTAGCCCAAATAAATATTTTCATAGGTTAGTGTAGCCTAGGCTACTGTATGATGAACGAATTAATTCAACAACAATACTTCCCTCCCTCCTTCTCCTAGTCCGCTGAGCTGGGAGAGGATAGGTGCACTCGCATGGTGGGCGGACTCGCCAAAACGGGCTCCGCCGCCGCACTCGCAAGGTGCACACTGTTTTTATATAACCCTTGATCAATTCTCATTAATCTTTTATCTTTTCTTTTTTATTTGTCTGTAGGCTACATACGTGCACTGCCAAGAGCATTATAAACCAGAGACCAGACTATATCAAAAACATAAACACACAGTGGCGTCTTTCCTGCATGCTAGCAAGCGAAACTGCTGTCTGTCTGACCACAGACTGTAGAAAGAGACGCAGGATAGCCAAACGAATGTGATTGGATGAACGTTTGCCACTAGGCCAATCACAGGCAGAGAGGGTCCCTCCAGCCTTCGCCATCATCCGGAAAAAAATATCGCCAGAGGGACATAGCTGTGACGAGACCAGCAAGTTTAAAGGTTACAGTCTGACATAGGTAGTGTGCTAATGTTAAATGGCGTAGTTTGGGCAGCAGGGTCTGTGGTCACCCACTAGAGGGAGCTATTTCCCCATATAAAACACACATGGGGGGGAAACATTTCACTTTCCCTCTTTCTTCCCTTGAATAAGTTATACATGTACAGTACACTAAATTGATCCACAAAACTTTGGTATTTATACTCGTATTTATAAAGATATATGTTCATACATTTATCGAAACATCGATAGACTTCCCCATTGCAAGCATAACCCAATTATTATGTATTTGCACTGTATTTGTAACTATATTTTTGCTGTTTTTAACCAGGGTTCAAATTATACTGTATTTTAGCACTTGGGCAATGGCTGATGTTTAATTTAATTTGGTGGCACACACAAACATATAATATAATATAATATATAATATAATATATAATTTCATTATTGACATCCCTTGTTTGGCCTTCTTACAGCCTAATTTGAACCCTGTTGTCAGACCTCTTTGTGCAGTTATGTTAGATGTCTTAAATCTAACGTTGGTGTTGTGTTTGGTGCACTGCTTTCTATTATAGTTCCAAATGTTCTGTGTTGTTTTAGTATTGTGTTTCTGTGTGTGACTGTGCAATGCTGTGTTGTTCTGTTCTGTGCTGTGCTGTGTTGCTGTTATTTTTTGCTAATCTGTACTTGTTTATGTTGTTTGTCTCTCCTCTGTGTTGCCCTGGTAGGAGGAGCCTGTATACGAGGTGCCTATTGGACAGGACAGTATGGGGTCATAGGTTATAGGTTATCATGTGTGCGGGCGGGTGGTGGTCAAGGAGCGATAAAGAGGGGACACCCTGCATGCATACTACCTATTCACTGTAAGAAGAAGACCATGTAGTTCAATAAATACTTAAGTTCACTTGCTGCCTTAAAAATGTGAGTAAACGTACCTCAAGAGTATCAAGTTTAAACAACAAACGATCATTATTTAGACCAGGGGTCACCAACCTTTTTGAGGTCGAGGGCTACCTGAAGGGTAGAGAGTCATGTCGGGGGCTACCTGTTGAAATTTGCTCGATTTACCTTTAAATAATGAGTATTATGCATTTAATCGAGACATACACTCTTTTCTTTCACTGTTGTGAAGAAGAACTCTTCCTCCCACTCCTCTTGAAATTGGTAATGTTTTTTCTTTCACTTTTCTGCCATTGTTCTTGCGTTCCATCATTTAGCTTAGCATATAATCATTGGCAGCTGGCAGTCGCACTGTCGCAGAGTGAATGACGTAGTGACGTAACGTAAAACTAAACTTTGACCCCAGCCCAGGCGGATCAAAATAGTTAATCAATAATTAATTATACACAGACAATAAATTATACACAGACAATAAACGTTTTAAAAACGTATGCATTGTTAAACAAATTATTTTCTACATTTGTGTGTTATTGTGGGAAGGGAGGAGAAAAACAAAAAAAAATTAATTTTTCTGATTATATTTTTTTGTTTCGTTTTTTTGTTTTTTCTTTCTTTCCCCTGTGGCTGAGCCTGTTTGTCTGTTTTGTCTTGTTTGTGTAAAAAAAAAAAAAAAAAAAAAAAATTTTTTTTTTTTTTTTTACATTTTTCTGAACGTGGCTTGCGGGCGCCACAGCGCCACCCCGCGGGCGACTGGTCGCCCGCGGGCGACTGGTTGGCTACCACTGATTTAGACCATGGCTGACCAATTTGGGGCCCATGGGCCCCCTGTTTGTTTTGGCCCACCACGGATTTGACCAAAAATAAAAAATAAAAGAATACGGCTGACATTACTGTCTTTCAGAGGCTGTGGCGGGCTCATTTTTAAAGATGGCGCAATCTTATACCATATAAAACTATAAGACCTAATTAATCGGTACCATGTCAACCTAGCTT
Organism: Poromitra crassiceps; assembly: GCF_964638095.1. NCBI lineage: Eukaryota > Metazoa > Chordata > Actinopteri > Beryciformes > Melamphaidae > Poromitra > Poromitra crassiceps. The sequence goes on from NC_139626.1 coordinate 22,288,792, forward strand.
GTCGGGAAGGGGCCCAAATAACACTCCAAGTTAGGCAAAATTTTGGTGAGGGAAAAAATGTCATGCTAGCCCATGGCCCTCTATCCAGATTAATTTTTGGCCCTTTATAGGAAAGAATTTGGGCACCTGCAATATAATGATCGTTTGTTGTTTAAATTGTTTGTTGTTTAATTAGTAAGACAACATAATGTTGTTGTCTAACTAATGATAATTTGTTGTTTAGAGTGATAATAGAGAAGATTTCAGTTTTGTTCTCTTGGGTGACACCTATGGGTGATGAGTGGTAATTGCAGGTGAGATCCAAACCAAACTGTTATTATGTGACATTATTCAGTTTGTTCAGCCATAGTAACCACCCGTAATGGTAGCAGAGACCGGAAAAGAATAGCTTGTTATCCTACTTCACACAAGAGTTGTCAGGAATCTACAGTAACCTACAGAGTGAGTCTATTGTGTTAGCTCTGCCCACCCTGTGTCACCACAGACACCATTCATAAATGCTGCAATACTGAAAATGCAAAGGCTTCCATCAATGGGCCATAGGCTCAATCACCATTGTTTTAACGCACTATCAGATAGATAGTGACTTAACAGATATTTATTTAGATGAAAATTTTCCGTATTATCACTTTAAACTTGATCCTCTCACATTTGTAAGGCAGCAATTGAACTTAAGTTTTTAAGTTGAACCACATGATTTTTTTTTTTTACAGTGATAGAGAAAGGCAAACACCAGATTAAGTGAGCGTCAAGACGGGAAAGGAGAAATTCAAGCCACTTATTAAAAATGTATGCCGTCGTGCACTATAAGGGGGTTTGGATAAGAGTTTCCGTCAAATTAGATGGACAACAGTAGCACAACCCATAGATTAGTATATCCCAGAGCCATTCAGTGAGTTAATGTGAGTTCTTACTCTGAATACTGCAGGCACTTTCCTCTGACCCCTCAGATGCTCACTCACTTGTGTGGCTTTCGAGTATACGTAGACTAAATACTCAAACTCTCCCCAGGTCCATTTCTAACCATACTACTGTCTATACTGTCTATATACTTAGACTAAATACTCGAACTCTCCCCAGGTCCATTTCTAACCGTCTAGCTTAAGTGAAATGACAAGCTCTCTCTAGCACAATAGAAAAGCTATTTAATATTCTCATGGCATGCACTGAAATAGCTTTGCTTCTACGCAACGTTCAGCCAGAGGGCTTTGCACACAGAGTAGGTGTAGGTAATAATTGATTGAACATGCTGTATAACCCTCAAACACTCCTGCAAAGCCATAAGCACAACTTACCATAACTAGCCTGGGTAAACCCAGCCCCCAGTGACCTGCTCTCAGACAGACCCTGCTCACTAGTCACAAGATTCTGCGAGGGTCTGAGCCTCGTCCCAGAAATCGATCTGAATGGGCCGCATTCCAGACCGTAGTGACTAGAGAGCAGGTCTGAGAGCAGGTCTGAGAGCAGGTCTGAGAGCAGGTCTGAGAGCAGGTCACGTGGGGGCTGGGTTTACCCAGGCTACCATAACAGGCCGTTTGAACCCTAGTGCATGGTGTTTGTAGCCTTATACACTTATCAGAGCGGGAAGGAGGGGTTGGAGCTCGTGGAAGGTGGCCTTGATGCTTGAGAACCCCCGTCCCCCATCCTCCTATCACCTCATCCTGTCATCTTAGCTCTGACATATTTTTTCATTATTCAAAAGGTCAAAACGTAACATGGAATTAGCTCTGACATCACCTCATCCTGTCACCTCAGCTCTGAAATCATCACCTTCTTCTGTGGTGTTTTATGGCAGTTGGCATCCTTTATGTTGCATTACCACTTCCTTTTGGATTTATCCATCCATGGTTTCCTATACATCCTGTCCTCATCATCCTCATCATCATCATCACTTCATCCTGTCATCTCAGCTCTGACATCATCACCTCATCCTGTCATCTCAGCTCTGACATCATCACCTCCTCCTGTCATCTCAGCTCTGACATCATCACCTCCTCCTGTCATCTCAGCTCTGACATCATCACCTCCTCCTGTTATCTCAGCTCTGACATCATCACCTCCTCCTGTCATCTCAGCTCTGACATCATCACCTCATCCTGTTATCTCAGCTCTGACATCATCACCTCATCCTGTCATCTCAGCTCTGACATCATCACTTCATCCTGTTATCTCAGCCCTGACACCACCTCTTCCTGTCATCTCAGCTCTGACATCACCTCCATCTCCTCATCTCTAATGTCTCCTCTCTCTGTCTCTGTTCCTACAGGGAGAATATGGAGGAATGGAGCAGGGAGGAGAAGGACAGGTGAGGAAACGACTAGAGAGCCAACCCAGTCTCACAAAACATTGTGACAGTAACATTGTTACACACCCCAAAACAAAACATTGTGACAGTAACATTGTTACTGCGGCCCCAGGAGCGAGTTGAGCTGCAGCTCCAGTGACTTGCCTCTGGCCCCGGTACCGGTGCATGGACACTATACACGATCTGATTGGCAACACAAAAAAAAGCATGCTGGGATACTTGGCGACACTGACCAGGCTTGCGTTGCGTCGAGAGGACAAATTCAAAATTCAAATGGAAAGACATGAATTAACTTTTTTCTTTGTTTTCTTTCCTTCCTTCCTACCAGGGGTATTAGTCGCTGTCGGGACCTCTCCTCCCATCCTCTCCAGTTGTCCCTCGCTCCCCCTCGCCTTGATGTACCAGACTCCAGATGTTCGACATATTTTTTGTGACTTTATGGGAACCAAATCAACTCAAACAGACTCTTCCAGATTGCCCCCTCCGACTTAGCCTAGGTAAACCCAGCCCCCACGTGACCTGCTCTCTCAGTTCCCAGTCACTAGCGTCTAGACTCCGGGCCATTCACAACGATTTCTGGGGCGATTGAAAGACCCGCGCAGACCCGCAGCCACCCCGCAGCCAATGAGTGACGGCGTGACTGCCAACATCAGTCCTGCCGTGATCGGCCAATCAGAGAGTGCGTCTTTGTCAATGACGTGTAACAGCTGCAGCGGCTTAGCACTACCTAGCCGTTAGCATTTGGCCTCTCTAAAGCATAGCTCCCGAGCTAGCTACTAGCTGGCTAGCTATATGGCTATGCAACTACGTGAGGAAATTCAAGTGAAAACAGCTGTTGAGGTTGAGGTCTGTTGATCAAAATAACACCTAGCGTTATCGAAATCGGATTTTAGCGGACCATACAAGCCAGGGCTTCAGAGCTGATCACCTGGACACATTTTATGGCGAAATTATCTGATAAACTTGTCTGTGCTGCTCTGTGGTGATCAGCTAATGTCTTCATAGCATTGTGATTATGATTTAAGATAAACGCTGGTTTAACATAATTAAAATAATTCCCTATCAAACATGTAAAGTGACGCTTCTGGGCAGTAGACCATTTGGGCATAACATTATGTAATGTGACATGAGATCACCACATTTCAATAAATATAACGTTTTTGCACATTTGAATGCTGCTGGTCGTTTGTTTAATGCTGTATATATTGGATATTTAAAGCTGATACACAACACAATTGTGTTGAGGTAATTCTGCAAAGCTCAGTTAAAAATATAACATGTAACACTTTACACAATCAAATCTAACTTATTCACAGCAATACACAGTCCAGTAGTACAGTGGGCTAATTGTTTGAATTATATCGAAATATATTTGCATGGTGTAGCATGTAATGCAGATAATGTAGCTAGATACTCTGACACAGAAAGGCAGACAAGCTAGCAGCAGGGATCTTGTCACACTGATTCCAGATAAACTCCTCTGTCTAGCCAGCTATACAATATTATTGTAGCCTACATAATACCACAAGCTAAATACAGCATATGCCAATGTAAGGCTGGGTAGCATTAGCTAACGTCATCCAGGCTATACAGTAATAGGCTATTATAAAGTTTTCTCTCTCCTGCTGCAGGTAGGATGATGCACATAAATATAGCCTACATTATGTAAAGTCATTGCATAAATGTGTTTTTATTGTAAAACTAAAATGTGAAGTAGAGCCAATTTATTGGAGCGGACATCACAGTAGGAGATGCCGGTAGAAGCGCGTTACGCTGTCACTTACCTAAATCACGTTAAATCGACGAGGGGTATATATAGACCCAGGATTACATATGTTTCACATAGGGTGGTGTTTTCATTTGATGTTTTATTTGGTCCAATATTGAAATGTTATACAATTGCAGGTTGTGTTACCATTACACAAAATTGAGATCTACCTTCATATCTATTTCGGCTCATTTGGTTGCTATTTAGTAGCGAAATACAGTAGCACAATGCATGCTGGGAGGAAGTGAACAACAACAAACCATAACAAACGCATCACAGAATGAAGCCTAAGCTGGTAAGTCTGTTAAGATAATGTTTAGCGAATATAATTCATAATCGTTTTAATAATAATAATAATTCTAGGCAATGAAGACAAAACCCAAGACTGTGTTACAGTAGGCTAAGTGTATCTTGTCCTATAATTGACTAGACAGAGGTTGAAGTACAAGAGATAACATTTATTACAAAAGTTTACATCATCTGCAGATCACCAGATTTGTTGTAATTGTGAACACAAAGGGAGCAAAGACATGGTTTTCAAGTATAACACAATGTACAACTTTTATTCAAAGACAGGATTGAAAAATATAGGTCACTTGTATTCACTTCAGACAAGACACTACGTTAAAGTCTGAAATTTACCTAGATTTGCTATAAGAATTGACATTTCAGCTTGTCACCTGATGTAATTATTAATGGACAGTAGCCTAGAGTAGTAAAGATTTTGAAAATTTTGATTAATCAATCCAAGTCAGAAACAACATGTGCTGTGAGCCTTTTACAATTCAAAAACCTTACTTCCAACAATTAAGCCTGCACTAACTATTGCACAGTATCGTGTACAAATATTGAATGCAACAGTCTCGTTCTGGAGCGAACCCCTCAGCTGAATTCACGTTGGAATATGATATCAAGGCTTGATAGATTTGATTGTACTCATACAGCAGTGTGGAGCTTAACATCTAGCTAGGTTGCATCTGGAATATGATCTGGATTATGTATAATATACAGTATAACACTACGCTCACTTGACATTCACGTTAACGCTATAGCCTCCAAAAATCTACTGTAGCTAGCTAGCGCCAGCTACATCTGTAACCACGCTGAAATGCGAGTGCATTAACGTTATTTCTAGCTAGGTCAAACACACCTTACCGTTATGAGTGTGGCCGTTTTTGATTAACATTAAGTCCACGATCATTTCCGGGCTGTAGCAGAGTCGAGCCCCGGAGGCAGCCGGAGCTCTGAGAGCTCCAGAGGGGTGCGCGATGCACTGCTACCTGCCCGACACCCTGCACCCGACCTCGGGCTGCAGCAGAGTCGAGCCCCGGAGGCAGCCGGAGCTCTGCGAGCTCCAGAGGGGTGCGCGATGCACTGCTGCCTGCCGACACCCTGCATGAGCTTGATTTGATTTGTTTTGTCTGGTACTATTCAATATGATTTATGCAGATAAGACAGCGTGTCCCTGAAAACTAGATCATATCACTGTATAGATGATGACTGTTCTTCACAGCCACAAATATCTCTCCAGATCTGCGGCCATCTGCAGCAGGGATCGAGGTTTGGGTCCGTGTAGACAGTTGTCCTGTTCCTCTTTCATTCCCTGACCACCGTCACAGGAGTCATTGGCAGAGGCGATGTTCTCTCTTCTTGGAAGCTCTAATAATATAAAACGTAGCAGTTACTGTATGTTACACGTGGCTAACGTTAGCTAGCTTCTGACATGTTTTTCTAGAATTCATTAGATCGTTAAATGCTCCCGTAATCTAGCTAGCTAACGTTACCTCGCTAACCCCCACACAGCCGATGAGGAAAAGTCATTCATTTATCGAATGTCTTTCTTACCAAACACAATTACGCTAGTTTCTGAGATAATATATAGTGTGGCATATACCTGTGAATAACATATTCTTACCTGGAAATCACACATCGATCCGTAGGCCAGCTCTGAGTCTGTTTACATTTCGGGCGGAGGGGGGCTTGGTTGGTTGTAGCTGGTTGTAACCATTTGCGTGCTAGCAGTACTGAAATGAAAAGTGTTAGCTCATGCGCTAACAACAAAGGTCGCAGAGTGATGACGCCATCTGCTGCACTGCGCATGTGCTCTGTGCACTAAACTGGTTGGATGATGGTTGCGCAATGGAGTGGTCTATCGGGGGGGGCCCAACAACCGCAGGAAATCGATTAACAATGGTGGGATTCCAGACCATAGTGACTGAGAACAGGTCTGAGAGCAGGTCACGTGGGGGATGGGTTTACCCAGGCTACCTCCGACTCCCCACCCCTCCTACCTACCCAACCCCCACCCCCTTGCCGCGTCACCCCCTGATGCCCCCCTTTACCCAAACCTGACCCCTCACCGCCCACAAAACGCCCTGTTTTTCTGCAGCCTGTAGCTTTTCTTCCACCGCCCGTCTTCCCTCACCCGATCCCTGTGTTAGTGTTGTCGTGTTGTTGTCACCCCATACCTACCCCCTATAGGGAGACCTGCTCACACGCAGACACACACACACACACACACACAAACAAACACAAAACCAGAGACACAATACGCAATACTCTAGCACCCACCATGAGCGACACACACATGCACGCACACGCGCGCGTACACACACACACACACACATACACACACACACACGGGGCAGATGAGTGACAATTGTAGTCATTGTTTAGAGGAATTTTGTTTATTCAAGTATCTGGGTGTGTGAATAAATACAAGAGTGAAATGGAACTCCCTGTGTGACTAGGACAGGATATACTGTAGGAAGGTGTATGCAACTTTGTGTGCGTGTGCGTGCGTGTGTGTGTGCGTGTGTGTGTGCGTGTGCGTGTGTGTGTGCGTGTGCGCGCGTGCATGTGTGTTTGTTTTGTGTGTGCATGTTAGCTTCTACGTGGTGTGTGCGTGTGCATGCGTAAAGCGCTCACGTGTCAAATAAGGACGTCGCTTCAGCTTCTGCAGGGACTGATGCGATGGGGAGAGATGATGAGCATTCTGTGTAGTGTGTGTGATAGTTAGCTCCAGTAGACTGCATGAACAGACCCGTAGAGCAGGGAGGGGTCAGCAACCTATGGCACGGGTGCCAACTCTGGCACACAAAGGGTTAACCATTGGCATGACAGTGCACAGTAGCACTAAGTGCACAATTGAGATTTTTTTGCAGAATTGTTGAAGTGACCAGTCAAATGACCTACTTCACAGCCATTTGCAAGCAAAGCAGATGAATATATTATATAATATATATATTACAGGTAACATGTTGCTTTTAGCAGTAACGTAACTTATTACCAATAGGATTTCAGTAATATTATACCAGTTACTATGTCAAGTAACGCAAGTTACAACTTGATACTGAGCTGCTGTCAGCTCCTCGTTAGGTTGCGTTGAGTCCAGAGATGGGAAGTAAACTAAGTACAAATACTTCATTACTGTACTTAAGTAGGATTTTCAGGTATCTGTACTTTACTGAGTATTTATTTTTCTGACAACTTTTTACTTTTACTCCCTACAATTTAACACAAATATCTGTACTTTCTACTCCTTACATTTTCAAAACGGGCTAGTTACTTTAGTTTAAATGCATGACAGACAAATAATGATGTAAGAAATAATTATTTTGTACAAGTACCGGTAGCTGTACTTCTACTTAATACTATAGGTAAATCAGTGGTGGCAACTGGGACATCTGTATGGGATGAATTCATTTATTTGACTTGGTGCAGCAGAGTTTCTTTCTCCCTGTGCTACTTGAACACCTAACTCCCCCCCCAAGGTCTAATAAAATAATAACAATAATAATAATAATAATAATAATAATAATAATAATAATAATAATAATAATAATAATAATAATAATAATAATAATAATAATAGTAGTAGTCTAATAATACAACTGAATAAATCAACTCTTGACACAGCAGTTGGATTTCAGCAAAACCATTTTAATTTCACTGGTACTTTTTATAAAATCAGCGAGTCTGCTTTGATGCCAACTTAAACATGGTGTGTGATTGTGTCTGATTTAGTGTTCGTGTAGATGAGTGAAGTGATATTTGTGTGTTGTTTATGTGTGTGTTAGTGTGAATGTGTACGTGTGTGTGTGCATGCGTGTTCGTGTGAATGTCAGATTGCTTGATAAGGCAACATGCAGTCATCAGTTTCCATTTACCTCAAAGTAAAAACACACAGACCTGTCCCAGACACAAACACACACACACTTTGCTGGCTGGACCTGTTCTATGTTACACACACACACACACACACACACACACACACACACACACACACTCGCACACGCACACACACAGACACACACACACACGCACACGCACACGCACACACACACGCACACACACACACACGCGCACACACACACACACACACACACACACGCATGTGCGTGCACACGCGCACACACACTCAGATGGAGACGAGCTATAGAATTTTTTATTTTATTTTTTTATTTTACCTTTATTTATACAGGGAGAGTCTCTTGAGAGCAAGCTCTCATTTACAAGGGAGCCCTGGTGTACAAAGAACATATACAGCAGTTACAAAATTACAGGTTAACACAACAGACAATAACAAGCATCAAGAGCATAATTAAATAATTTCAAAGAAAACATGAACACACCCTACGAGGAATGCTTTCTAAAAGTAAAACCTGTATAACCTGCTTATTTCTCACTGACATTTAACTCTTGGCACTGCGGGGTCACCGCAGAATGCAGTCATCGTTTTGTGTGCTGCTTCAATTTTTAGGCATGTGTTTACTTTTAACCTTATATACACCTGTGATTTTCCACTGATAAAATAAAACAAATATAATGCACTATAGCCAAATCAAATTTCCGTAGGCCTAGGCTATTGTGAATATCCAAAATAGCATTTTAATAATAACATTTCAGAAAGAATAAGTGTGTTTTAGGCCTATCATTTAAGAGAGACAGTTGTGTTTTAATATTTGAATGAAATTATTTCCACTGGGGAAATTAGTCCGATCATGAGCTATAAAGGCCCGGTGCAGCAGTATGAGCTGGTGTTTGTGTTTGAATGAATATAGGCCGACACACATTATTATGTGTGTTTGTTTTGTGTGTGCATGTTAGCTTCTACGTGGTGTGTGCGTGTGCATGCGTAAAGCGCTCACGTGTCAAATAAGGACGTCGCTTCAGCTTCTGCAGGGACTGACGCGATGGGGAGAGATGACGAGCATTCTGTGTAGTGTGTGTGTGATAGTTAGCTCCAGTAGACTGCATGAACAGACCCAGAGCAGGGAGGGGTCAGCAACCTATGGCACGGGTGCCAACTCTGGCACACGAAGGGTTAACCATTGGCATGACAGTGCACAGTAGCACTAAGTGCACAATTGAGATTTTTTTGCAGAATTGTTGAAGTGACCAGTCAAATGACCTACTTCACAGCCATTTGCAAGCAAAGCAGATGAACACATTAATCTGCTTTCTGCTGCCATGGAAGGCAACCAATCAGAGGCAGAGAGTGGCTCACTACCGTAAATATCCCAAATAAAATGCCAGCGCGGACGACAGAGAAGGACAGTGCTGTGTCTCTTGTATAGTGCTTCCATTTCAATGTCCTGATTTTGGAAGGAATGACGTTAAATTTTGATGTGCGAGTCATTAATCTTGGTGCGGCACACTGATTGACAAGCAAAATTTAAAATGGCACTTCATATCAAAAAGGTTGCCTACCCCTGCCGTAGAGTGACTTGTAGTACAGTACATGTATGTTGTAACCGTAGAGTAGCGGCCGTCCTATATAGCTTTGTATTGGCTTAGCGTGTGTTTTGTCTCGACATCTAGGGTTATTATCGTCAGCCAGAAAGCAATGCATTGCATGCGAGAAGCTACGAGGGCAGAGGTTCCACGAGATGTTTCTTCAATCTTAAAAGCAGAAGCAATACGGCACATGCTGCACAGCTCTAGCTCGGCAGTGTAAGGTGGGTTTCTGGCCTGGGTTTCATCCAGGTTTAGAGTCGTGAGAAGTGGGAGGATGAACGACGGTGTGAGAAACAAGGCCGATGATAATCCGGTCCCTCATTGTGTTGCTTCACTTGTGATACTGTAGGCTGACTTGCTTTTTAGTCTTTGTGAAACTGGTTTGCATGCGTAGAGAGAAACAAGCAATATGGACGCTCACTCTCTCAGTTATTCAGATGTCTATGGTGAGTCCTGGAATATGTAGTTTTTAATGGTACGCTTCATTTCACACTGGTCCAACTCTGAACCTTGGCTGTTCTGAAGCTCCCACCCATCAACTGTCTGCGCCAATCAGAGGATTCTGTTATCCTGTCACTCACTGTGCCCCGCTCCTCACTGCTTGCTTTAATTGACGGGACTCACATCCAAGCCTCCTAACCAATCAGTCTCTCGCACTCTCTCAGCTCGGGCTTGGGTTACATGTTAAACCCAGAACAGTCATATCTAGACCCATTATCTAGCTATGTATCTTCTAGTGCTGATGGCTGTTTTGCTATTACAAAGGGCTGTATTAATAATGACTGTTCTGATTGGAATGCTATGTGCGATTCGTATAGTATTGCTATGTGTGATTCGTATAATATTGCTATGTGTGAATCATATAATATTGCTGTTCTATTCCCGTGTATGGTACGACTGTCTCGCCGCTCTTCAAGACCAAGGGGAGTCACGAAGGGCAATCTGAAAATTATACCCATCTCTCCTGCCCCTTCTGTCCTCTCAAATAGTCCCATTTTATGGTCCATTCAGGAGTTTCATGCTACTTCGGGGCTGAAATTCCTGCATCTCAATGTTAGGAGCTTGCTGCCTAAAATGGATTTGATCAATGTATTAATTAATGATACTTTGCCTGACATCCTTGTCATTTCAGAATCATGGCTCTCTAGCAGAACCCTGGATTCGGATATTTCCATAAATGGGTTTAACCTTTTTAGAATTGACAGGAAGGCTAAAGGGGGAGGAGTAGTGATTTTTGTAAAAGATCATTTAACAGCTTCTGTTCTAACTGCCTCCTCTGTCCCAAAATGTTTTGAGTATATTATTTTAGATGTCTGTGTCGGGGGCGATATTCACCTTTCAGTAGCTGGTGTATACCTATGGGCTGATATATGTGCCACCTCAAATTGAATTTGAATTGCTCAACTTGAATTTGAAATTTTTTATTTTGAATTTGAATTGCTCTTTTTGAATTCGAAATTTTTCATTTTGAAATTGAATTGCTCTATTTGAATTCGATTTTTTTTATTTTGAAATTGAATTGCTCTATTTGAATTTGAATTGCTCTATTTGAATTCGAATTTTTTCATTTTGAAATTGAATTGCTTTTATATTTTGAAATTTTTATTTTTTAATGTGAGTTGAAAAACTGAATCTGAATAGCATAATTTTAAACTGAATTTATTTGCTTTGAAATTATTCAGTTTCCACATTCCTATTTCAAAATTCAATTCAAAATTTTCAGAATCTTGTGTTCAAAAATTTCAACATGTGTGTGCGCCATCCGGGTCCTTCAAGGAGGAAGAGGAGGAAGGAGGAAGAGCAATCGAGCGCTGATTGACCTAACTCCTTTTTGGCCGAGGCACCACACACCCACTCCCGCTAGAACTATTTGGTCTTGTTGTATTCAGGTTCGCTACAATCATAGAAGACCACTTTGAGTTGAACAAGGATGTTTATACAGTATATATCATTGAACAGTACATGACAGCGAATCTCGTGAACCCGGAACTGATCCTCCCCCGACCCCGTGACATCATCAACAGGTCAACATCATGTACTGAGATTACACCTTACACCACAGGTCTTTGCTCCCGCGGATGTATTAAATTAGCCGCCCGCCAGTCTTTCCATTGTCTGCTCATCATCATGGACGAGAGGACACCAACCACGGTAAATACCAACTGGTTACCATGTATTTTCACCGGCATAACGTAACGTAGCTACACCAGCTGAGCTTGTTTCTGTGGCGCTTAGCCTAGTTGGCTAGCTAGCCAACTAGGCTAACTGCCACAGAAACAAGCTACGGATTGATGTGTGATTTCCAGGTAAGAATAAACGCACAATGTTGAGCATTTACATTACATGTTATTCACTATATATTATCTCAGAAACTAGCGTAATTGTGTTTGGTAAGATAAAGACATTTGATAAATGAATGAATTTTCCTTGTAGGCTGTAGCTAGAACAGTATGTTGCTATAGCTAGCGAGGTGGAGGTAACGTTAACGTTAGCTAGATTAGGCTACGGTAGCATTATCGATCTAATGAATTCTAGCCGTAAACATTTCAGAAGCTAGGTTAGCAACGCTGGCCACACATGTAACATACAGTAACTACTATGTTTTCTCTTATTAGAGATTCCAAGAAGAGAGAACATTGCCTCTGGCGATGACTAACTGTGACGGTGGGATGGGGAACAGGACAACTGCTAGCTGTGTCTATCACGGACCCAAACCTGCAGACTGCAGCAGATACCCGCAGATTTGGAGAGATGTTCTGCAACCACCATACTCTTGTGTCTCCATGCTACTACACATCATTTTGCTCCTTGTGTGGGATGAAGACCCGTCGTTGACGTTGGGGAAGACAGCTTTTATGTTGTAGCCACTTTGAGTCCAGTTTTTGTTGATGTGAGTAATGTTCAGATAGAGGGATGCTATTTACTATCTAGCTGCTGTCACTATGCATTATCAAATACCTACATAAATCAAATCCAGTCAAGAACATAGGGTCTGCATGGGAAAATATGTAATTTAAAAATGGAAAGCATGTAGGAACCCTGCCAATCATCTTGCATATTGATATTTGTGGCTGTGAAGAACAGTCTTAATCTATACAGTGATATGCAGGCTATCATTAAATTTTATAAAACATGTACAGTACTTGTTAGTAGTTTCATGTTTGGTTTTACCTGTAATAAATAAGGACATTTATATATGTGCCTTTTATTTACCATCACAGCATAAATGACAATGCATAACCCCTCCTAATGTGATGTCAGAAAATCTAAGTAATTATGCATGACATTACATTTCAGGGCATAGAATATTTTTTTATTCCAAAATAACAGATGTGGGACACAATCAATTAACTATTCATACTGTTTGCAACAGTAACATTTACAGTGCTGAATAATGGAGTTGCATGAATATGAGTGTGCACTGATGATGTGGCCTGCAAAGATGGGTTAGTGTTAGTGACCGGCAGCATTTAATTTAGAAATGTTATAGTGGAACCTACATAGAAAGAAGTTTTACCTGGGCACTTCACAGACTGCCTGGAGTAAAGACATATGGAGCACTCTTTTCTGTCTGCACGTTTATTAATAGGGGCTGAGTGACATTTTGACAGGTAATCTTCTTCTAGTCTTCTTCAGAGTCAAAAATACTTCAATGTTAGACTTTTTTAAATGTTAGTTGTACAAAATCCCCCCACCAGTTCAGCCCCACCTAACCAGCCACACCTGGGGCCCTGATTGAGCTGCACATGGGCTCAATAAAGGGTGGTTGATTGGGTGAAGCTCAGTAGGCCATGTATGCTGTTGAGAGGAGGCTGCTCTGCTCTGTTCTTCCCAATTGATTGTCCATGTGCAGATGCATCGTTTGAAGTGTTAGTTTATTATAGTTAGTTCCTTTGAATATTGATTGAGTATTTGATTTGAATTAGATTTATTATATTACTTTACAGTTTAATTTGTTTTCCCTTGTTTGATCAAATCCTTTGTTAATACCTTGTTTGTCTTTTAGGCCAAATCATCTGTCCACATGATTTTCCATCATTAATCAGGGGATTTGGTTTGTAAATAAAAACCCTGGCATTAGTTCCTCTGAATCCTCCTCATTCCACCTGGATGTCTCACTTGCTGAGGCTACACCTGTAACCTCCACCTTTACAGTTTAACACAGTGTTAGTGTCAGAGGTATGCACCTTGCTGCTACAAACTGAACATTTTCTAGTTGGAAAAAATAAGATTACTATATACTATAATTAATTGGGCTATATTTCATATGCTACATTTCAAAAGACAATCTGTGACGACATGTTTCCTGTCACACCTAGCCCTCATTCGCAGCTTGACAGAAAACGTTGTTCAGGCTCTGGAGATCTGGGATGTACTGGTAGTCCTTTATCAATGCTCACCAAAACACATCCTACAGGAGAACATAAAACTGTTATTCTTTGCAATTCTTTTAAAAATCAATGCTAAAACATTTTAGGTTAAAATATTGACACGAGTAACTGGTGAGCTGCAGATGATGTAAACGTTTGTAATAAATGTTATCTCTTCTACTTCAACCTCTGTCTAGTCTGGTCAATTATAGGACAAGATACACTTAGCCTACTGTAACACAGTCTTGGGGTTTGTCTTCCTTGTCTAGAATGGACACAAGGCCACTACTGCAACAGCAGCCTTATGTGCAGGGTGAGAATCTAGCACTGCAGCTAAATGCTGGTGAAATACTAAAGTGGCTGGTAGATTTAAGACGCAAAATAATTAATTTCCCACTCTGGTAACGTCCAACATGGTGTTAGCTGTAGCCTAACACCAGCAAAGAGACAACTTGTGTGATGACAATTCATTTAACACTAGCCGGTTGCCAATATTGACTGCATCAAAGATGTAGCAAAGTAGTATTACTATTACTATTAAAACGATTATGAATTATATTCGCTAAACATTATCTCAACAGACTTACCAGCGGCTTCGTTCTGTGATGCGTTTGTTATGGTTTGTTCACACTTCCTATACGTCCTGTTTGCGGGAATATCATTGGCTGATTCAAGTCATGTGACGCTAAAACGAGCATTTGATTGGTTTTTGCGATAGCACTGCCATAACGTTTCCCTGATCTAATAAGTTACGTTTTCATTAAACTGCGTTCGATTTGAGGCTGCCAACAAACTGAATCGTGTTCAGAAGAATTTTATTTAGTTCATATGAAAAAAGCATCTAACCTCAAAATGGGGATCGATCATCTCAAAAACGAAAGCAGATAGCAGCCTTCAGCCCCTCACCTAAAAAGGAGTTCGGTCAATCTGCGCTCGATTGCTCTTCCTCCTTCCTCCTCTTCCTCCTTGAAGGACCCGGATGGCGCACACACATGTTGAAATTTTTGAACACAAGATTCTGAAAATTTTGAATTGAATTTTGAAATAGGAATGTGGAAACTGAATAATTTCAAAGCAAATAAATTCAGTTTAAAATTATGCTATTCAGATTCAGTTTTTCAACTCACATTAAAAAATAAAAATTTCAAAATATAAAAGCAATTCAATTTCAAAATGAAAAAATTCTAATTCAAATAGAGCAATTCAAATTCAAATAGAGCAATTCAATTTCAAAATAAAAAAATTCGAATTCAAATAGAGCAATTCAATTTCAAAATGAAAAATTTCGAATTCAAAAAGAGCAATTCAAATTCAAAATGAAAAATTTCGAATTCAAGTTGAGCAATTCAAATTCAATTTGAGGTGGCACATATATCAGCCCATATATACCGCCCACCCTCCGCACCGAAATCAGCTTTTGAAGATCTTGGAAAAATATTATCCAACTTCACCGCAGGTGAACTGTTAGTGTTGGGTGACCTAAATTCCGATTGGTTATCTGAAACATCTGCCAGTCTGAAACATCTGTGCCTTGAATTAGATCTATCCCAGCTCATCCAACATCCCACTAGACCGAATGTAAAAAATCCATCTAAATCCACTCTCATAGACATCATCCTGACAAATAGACCAGTTAACTCATTCACTGCCAATATCTGACTGGCATTTTTGGCACAGGCCAAGTATTTCCATAATGTTTGGTCATCTTTCAAGACCCACAGTAAATTCTGTACTAGGACTACAGTGATGTCCAATACCTCGAAATGAAGATCTAAGTCTCTACTTTCACCCCCAAAAAGAAAGTTAGCTTTTAGCATGTTCTGTACTCTACTTATAACCCTTTTTATACACCCCATGTTCACCAAAAAAGCCTGTCTGGGAAGAGAAAAGGGAGAAAAAAGCATTTTTGTAAAAGGGCACAATCTCAGGCATAACTCACTCTCAATTCTTTTATTTTGAACTGTATTGACATCAGACATGTAAATATTATTCGTTAGGACACAAATGACAAAAAAAAAAAATATATATATATATATATATACACACATGAAGTGCTTTTTTTTTACATTCAACAATACAGTTTACTCGGTGTGAGTGTGCAGACAGACAGACAGACAGACAGACAGACAGACACACCGACAGACAGACAGACAGACAGACAGACACACACACACACACACACACACACACACACACACACACGATCCCCCTTTTAGATTTCTAACCCAACATAGGATAAGCAATAACCACGCCCTGTGGCGCTGGGATTGGCCAGGAGCAACACTGGAGGGCACGCAGCCCAGCGATTTCATGAACCAACTGAAGAGCTCTTGAGAAGGACAGCGGGCTGCTGTGAGTGCCTTCTGCCCGCTGCTGCCTAGCTGTTCCTGTGTTTATTTTTGATTTGTTCTGGTACACCCGTCCTCGTCCATGTCTCCCTGTCATATCAACTCTGCTATTTGATCGTTCCCGTTTTCCCCTCGGCTATTCAACACGTCCTCACCGCCCTCGCAAACTGATCGATCATTTCCTCATTCCTCCGATGATCAAACACATCTCTTGATTACTTTCTCCCGTTTTCTCCTGGCTGGCACAGAGGAAGGCGACTCCAGCTTGTGCAGCGCGCCGAGGGCGTTTCAATGGCGTTTCTCCTGTCTGCACAAGGAAGCGTTACCCGTTCTCTGCTTTTCCTCTTGCTCAATTTCAAAACAACAGCTGCGGTATGTGTTTGATCGCGTGCTGTCGGCTACCCTTTGAAGGCAGGGACCTGTGTCTGTGTCACAGGCTGGGCAAGTGTTTGCTGCAGGCGCTGCACCAATAAAAACAAAAACACGTCAAACACGTCATTGGCGGGGAGGGCTATTTCTGATAACACGTCAAAGACGTCATTGGCGGTGAATGAGTTAAGTACCCTCTGAGAGGGGTTTTTGCACAGGGAATCAGTGATCATTGCCCCATAGCTTGTGTCAGATTGACCAAAAGTTTTAAATCTAGTGGTAAGTTTATAAGAAAACGTAATTTTAATTTTTTTTCAGATCAAGCCTTTTTACATGATTTATTTTATTCTGACCTGGAGAGATCGTGTCTGATTCCTGACCCTGAGTTAGCATTAGATTATTTTTCTTGTGTCTTCAATCTGTTCGCAGATAAGCACGCCCCCTATAAAAAACTGAGAGTAAAAAATCGCTCCAGTCCTTGGTTCTCAGGAGTCATCAAATCAGCATTGCGACTTAAAGACTCCGCTTGGGCAAATGCTAACTCCACTGGTGATCCTGCAGATTGGCTTCACTTTAGGAAAATGAGAAATAAATCCATTTGTATAATCAGAAAAGCCAAAGCGGATTATTATCTAGCTGCTAGCTGTAACACTTCCAACTTCTGGAAAACAGTTAAAACTCTCAAAGCCACACCTACCTCTACTCTCCCCTCCCAGATAAACGTTGATGGTAAAATAATCTCAGACAAACTTAATATGTGCAATACTTTTAACCAGCACTTTGTATCCGCGAGCTATTTGTTTGAGAGGCTCACTGATAACACGGCCCCCTCGACCCCCGCCCTCATTGGTGATCGCCCGCCTCCGCTGGCGATCCCCGCCCCAGTTGGCGACCGACCGCCCTCGCTGGCGACCCCCGCCACTGTAAACGAGCGACCGCCTCCGTTGGCAACCCCCGCCTCCATTAGCGACCGTCCGCCCTCGTTAGCGACCCCTTCTCCCCAACAGATTTTGTTTTCCTCCCCTCCCCCCCCCCCCCCCCCTCAACTCGTTTTTTCTCTCTCTCCTTCTTTTGTTTCAAAACCAGCTGCCTTGTGACCTTTGAAGGTGGAGTTTTGAGGGTTTGGAAACGTTGGGCGATTTGAGATTTGGGTTTGTGTCTTTATTGATTTCATAGCCTATATATAGCTCGGATATTGATGCATACTCAGTGTGTTTCCTAATGTTTTTATCGGCTCTTTGGAAACTTTGGGAAGAAGTGCACTGTACTCGTCACTTATCTTGTGTGCTCATCAAAGATTGAAAAAATAATAATGGCATGCATTTCTTTCTATTCTTGTAGGCTAATCCTATAAGTAGCAGAGGGCAATTTAGTGAACCTGTATAACCTGCTTATTTCTCACTGACATTTAACTCTTGGCACTGCGGGGTCACCACAGAATGCAGTCATCGTTTTGTGTGCTGCTTCAATTTTTAGGCATGTGTTTACTTTTAACCTTATATACACCTGTGATTTTCCACTGATAAAATAAAACAAATATAATGCACTATAGCCAAATCAAATTTCCGTAGGCCTAGGCTATTGTGAATATCCAAAATAGCATTTTAATAATAACATTTCAGAAAGAATAAGTGTGTTTTAGGCCTATCATTTAAGAGAGACAGTTGTGTTTTAATATTTGAATGAAATTATTTCCACTGGTGAAATTAGTCCGATCATGAGCTATAAAGGCCCGGTGCAGCAGTATGAGCTGGTGTTTGTGTTTGAATGAATATAGGCCGACACACATTATTATGTGTGTTTGTTTTGTTTGTGCATGTTAGCTTCTACGTGGTGTGTGCGTGTGCATGCGTAAAGCGCTCACGTGTCAAATAAGGACGTCGCTTCAGCTTCTGCAGGGACTGATGCGATGGGGAGAGATGATGAGCATTCTGTGTAGTGTGTGTGATAGTTAGCTCCAGTAGACTGCATGAACAGACCCGTAGAGCAGGGAGGGGTCAGCAACCTATGGCACGGGTGCCAACTCTGGCACACGAAGGGTTAACCATTGGCATGACAGTGCACAGTAGCACTAAGTGCACAATTGAGATTTTTTTGCAGAATTGTTGAAGTGACCAGTCAAATGACCTACTTCACAGCCATTTGCAAGCAAAGCAGATGAACACATTAATCTGCTTTCTGCTGCCATGGAAGGCAACCAATCAGAGGCAGAGAGTGGCTCACTACCGTAAATATCCCAAATAAAATGCCAGCGCGGACGACAGAGAAGGACTGTGCTGTGTCTCTTGTATAGTGCTTCCATTTCAATGTCCTGATTTTGGAAGGAATGACGTTAAATTTTGATGTGTGAGTCATTAATCTTGGTGCGGCACACTGATTGACAAGCAAAATTTAAAATGGCACTTCATATCAAAAAGGTTGCCTACCCCTGCCGTAGAGTGACTTGTAGTACAGTACATGTATGTTGTAACCGTAGAGTAGCGGCCGTCCTATATAGCTTTGTATTGGCTTAGCGTGTGTTTTGTCTCGACATCTAGGGTTATTATCGTCAGCCAGAAAGCAATGCATTGCATGCGAGAGGCTACGAGGGCAGAGGTTCCACGAGATGTTTCTTCAATCTTAAAAGCAGAAGCAATACGGCACATGCTGCACAGCTCTAGCTCGGCAGTGTAAGGTGGGTTTCTGGCCTGGGTTTCATCCAGGTTTAGAGTCGTGAGAAGTGGGAGGATGAACGACGGTGTGAGAAACAAGGCCGATGTTAATCCGGTCCCTCATTGTGTTGCTTCACTTGTGATACTGTAGGCTGACTTGCTTTTTAGTCTTTGTGAAACTGGTTTGCATGCGTAGAGAGAAACAAGCAATATGGACGCTCACTCTCTCAGTTATTCAGATGTCTATGGTGAGTCCTGGAATATGTAGTTTTTAATGGTACGCTTCATTTCACACTGGTCCAACTCTGAACCTTGGCTGTTCTGAAGCTCCCATCCATCAACTGTCTGCGCCAATCAGAGGATTCTGTTATCCTGTCACTCACTGTGCCCCGCTCCTCACTGCTTGCTTTAATTGACGGGACTCACATCCAAGCCTCCTAACCAATCAGTCTCTCGCACTCTCTCAGCTCGGGCTTGGGTTACTGTTAAACCCAGAACAGTCATATCTAGACCCATTATCTAGCTATGTATCTTCTAGTGCTGATGGCTGTTTTGCTATTACAAAGGGCTGTATTAATAATGACTGTTCTGATTGGAATGCTATGTGCGATTCGTATAGTATTGCTATGTGTGATTCGTATAATATTGCTATGTGTGAATCATATAATATTGCTGTTCTATTCCCGTGTATGGTACGACTGTCTCGCCGCTCTTCAAGACCAAGGGGAGTCACGAAGGGCAATCTGAAAATTATACCCATCTCTCCTGCCCCTTCTGTCCTCTTAAATAGTCCCATTTTATGGTCCATTCAGGAGTTTCATGCTACTTCGGGGCTGAAATTCCTGCATCTCAATGTTAGGAGCTTGCTGCCTAAAATGGATTTTATCAATGTATTTATTAATGATACTTTGCCTGACATCCTTGTCATTTCAGAATCATGGCTCTCTAGCAGAACCCCGGATTCGGATATTTCCATAAATGGGTTTAACCTTTTTAGAATTGACAGGAAGGCTAAAGGGGGAGGAGTAGTGATTTTTGTAAAAGATCATTTAACAGCTTCTGTTCTAACTGCCTCCTCTGTCCCAAAATGTTTTGAGTATATTATTTTAGATGTCTGTGTCGGGGGCGATATTCACCTTTCAGTAGCTGGTGTATACCGCCCACCCTCCGCACCGAAATCAGCTTTTGAAGATCTTGGAAAAATATTATCCAACTTCACCGCAGGTGAACTGTTAGTGTTGGGTGACCTAAATTCCGATTGGTTATCTGAAACATCTGCCAGTCTGAAACATCTGTGCCTTGAATTAGATCTATCCCAGCTCATCCAACATCCCACTAGACCGAATGTAAAAAATCCATCTAAATCCACTCTCATAGACATCATCCTGACAAATAGACCAGTTAAGTACCCTCTGAGAGGGGTTTTTGCACAGGGAATCAGTGATCATTGCCCCATAGCTTGTGTCAGATTGACCAAAAGTTTTAAATCTAGTGGTAAGTTTATAAGAAAACGTATTTTTTTTTTTTTTTCAGATCAAGCCTTTTTACATGATTTATTTTATTCTGACCTGGAGAGATTGTGTCTGATTCCTGACCCTGAGTTAGCATTAGATTATTTTTCTTGTGTCTTCAATCTGTTCGCAGATAAGCACGCCCCCTACAAAAAACTGAGAGTAAAAAATCGCTCCAGTCCTTGGTTCTCAGGGGTCATCAAATCAGCATTGCGAATTAAAGACTTTGCTTGGGCAAATGCTAACTCCACTGGTGATCCTGCAGATTGGCTTCACTTTAGGAAAATGAGAAATAAATCCATTTGTATAATCAGAAAAGCCAAAGCGGATTATTATCTAGCTGCTAGCTGTAACACTTCCAACTTCTGGAAAACAGTTAAAACTCTCAAAGCCACACCTACCTCTACTCTCCCCCCCAGATAAACGTTGATGGTAAAATAATCTCAGACAAACTTAATATGTGCAATACTTTTAACCAGCACTTTGTATCCGCGAGCTATTTGTTTGAGAGGCTCACTGATAACACGGCCCCCTCGACCCCCGCCCCCATTGGTGATCGCCCGCCTCCGCTGGCGATCCCCGCCCCAGTTGGCGACCGACCGCCCTCGCTGGCGACCCCCGCCACTGTAAACGAGCGACCGCCTCCGTTGGCAACCCCCGCCTCCATTGGCGACCGTCCGCCCTCGTTAGCGACCCCTGCTGGAGATCGCCCGCCCCCGCTGGCGATCCCCGCCCCAGTTGGCGACCGACCGCCCTTGCTGGCGACCCCCGCCCCTGTAAACGAGCGACAGTCTCTGTTGGCAACCCCCGCCTCCATTGGCGACCGTCCGCCCTCGTTAGCGACCCCTGCTGGCGATTGCCCGCCTCCGTTGGCGACCCTCGCCTCCGTTACCGACTCTTCGCCTCCGCCGGTGACCCCCGCCTCCATCAGCGACCGCCCGCCTCTGTTGGCGACTTCTGCCTTCGTAGCCGACCGCCCGCCTCCGATGGCGATTCCCGCCTCCTCAGACGACCGTTTTTCCTTCAGACCAGTAAGTAGTCATGAAGTCTATGAGGCTCTCTCCAAATTGAATGCCAGGAAATCCAAGGGTGAGGACGACATTCCACCGTTCCTTTTACGCCTTGGCGCTGACCTGGTCGCCCCCTCAATTGCCCATATATGTAATTTAACATTTGTCACGGGCGAGATCCCGGCCATATGGAAAACTGCTCAAGTTACACCCCTCTTTAAAGGTGGTGACTTGAGCGATCTAAATAATTACCGTCCCATTTCTAAATTGTGCTGCCTAGCCAAGGTGCTTGAAACCTTGGCGAACGTACAGCTCCGTGCATTTCTAGATACTTACAACATTCTTCAGCCTCATCAATCTGGTTTTAGACCCGGCCATAGCACGGTCACTGCCACATCCCTTGTTTTGAATAACATTTTGAATGGCCTCGATAGCCGCCAGCACTGTGCGGCTCTCTTTGTAGACCTCTCCAAGGCCTTCGATACAGTAGATCACAACATCCTGATTGATCAGTTGTCCGCCATCGGATTAGATGACCCCTCAGTCAAATGGTTTACTAACTATCTGACTGGAAGGAAACAGTCTGTAACGGCGGAAAATATCAAATCCATTTCATTGGACGTCGGGAAGGGCGTGCCCCAAGGTTCCATTTCCGGGCCTATCCTGTTCACTCTTTATATAAATAACATTTTTCTTCCTTCTGATCTCTGCAATGTCCATTATTACGCAGACGACACAATCTTATATTGTTTTGGACCCACCCCGGCACAGGCCGTCTTATCTTTGCAGGCCGCTTTTGATTCGTTGCAACGGTCCCTGTTCGATCTTAAATTAGTTTTGAACTCCACTAAGACAAAGTGGATGTTGTTCTCAAGATCTTTAAACAGAAATGATAATTTGTGTATCCGTACGCTTCAAGGCGACCAAATTCAATTAGTTCATTCTTATAAGTATCTTGGTATTTGGTTAGACACCAAACTTTCTTTTCATGTACATGTAGAACATCTCACAAAGAACTTGAGGAGAAAAATCGGCTTGTTTTTCACTATTGGCCAGAAAAACTGTTGTCCAATCTTTGATAATGTCAGTTTTTGATTATGGTGATGTGATTTACATGTATGCCTCTCCATCCGTCTTAAAGCCTCTTGATGCTGTATATCATAGCGCTCTGCGTTTTGTTACAGGTGATGCTTTCAGTACACATCATTGTATTCTGTACGAAAATGTGGGTTGGTCCTCCCTGTCGGAGCGTAGAGATCAGCACTGTCTGATATTTATTTATAAAGCATTAATTGGGAAACTTCCACCTTACTTATCCTCACTCCTTTCTTGTGTGACGGTCCGCTACCTATGTTACAGCCCGCTACCCTCTCTCACGTAGATATGGCGGTATTAGTTATGATATGACATAAATAGTCTTTGCTATGTTTGGCTGTCATTGATGAGGTGTGGGCTCAGGAAGTGAGGTTACGGGAAGGGATATAACGTACCCGGAAGCCGCGATGGGGAGCTTTTTCAAGTGTCCAGACTGAAGAAGGGAGACAGGCTCCTGCGGGCGCATCCCCATTTTCGTTTCCTTTATATCAGTGTTATCTATGTTATCCTTAATGTCGTGTGTAGCGTCTTTATGAATAGGATGGTGTCTCGAGTCTGAACACCATCCACACCTCCTCGGCTGAGCTGTCGGGAGAAGGCCGACGCCACACCGGGGTCCAAGGGTGGCAGTCCCCAGGTGAGCTATACCCCAGCCTCTTAATGACAGCCATGTCTTTCCATGTTGTGGGATTCGGTGATGTATGTTGCCCCTAGACCGAGCTTGTTAGAATTGGGTTGCCGAGTCCGCGACACTTGTAACAGTGGAGGTTATCAAACACGATCGCGGTCCTATATCAGACTGTCTGTCCCACGGGTGCGAACCGAACAAGGAAAGACCGCTTTTTCTTGGTTCGCCCCCAACAGATGGAATGTGCTCCAGGAAAACTTTAAAATAGATCACTTGATCCCGCTTGCTTCTTTTAAAGCACTTTTAGAAAGCATTCCTCGTAGGGTGTGTTCATGTTTTCTTTGAAATTATTTAATTATGCTCTTGATGCTTGTTATTGTCTGTTGTGTTAACCTGTAATTTTGTAACTGCTGTATATGTTCTTTGTACACCAGGGCAGTTTACTTGAAACTGTCAAACAAACACACCCACACTCAAAGTGAAAGGGTGTTATTAACTTGTCCCACACAAGAAGATGTTATGTACTATTAAATACATACATGCCTTGTCTCTTTGTATCTGCTGACAGCATGGATGTTCTCAGTGTGACTCACATTGTCCTACAAAACGTTAAGATGCCACTGCTGGTATTTCCTGTTTCAATCTATACCCACAGTGAAATAAAGTCCAAAGGAGGCTACATCAAGAATATGCTCTGTTACAGTTACTTAATATGCTCTGTTACACTTACTTGTGTTCTGTTACAGTGTATGCTCTGTTACATCTATGTTACAGTTACTTATGCTCAGTGTTAGTTACTTGTGTTCTGTTACAGTTTATGCTCTGTTACATCTATGTTACAGTTACTTATGCTCAGTGTTAAGAGTTACTTGTCCTCTGTTACATTTACTTGTGCTCTGTTACAGTTATACGTACATGTACAGTTACTTGTGCTCTGTTAGAGTTACAGTACTTAATATGCTCTGTTACAGTTACTTTCCAAACTCTCACCTTCCAGTGGCCTGTGGGAACAGACATACCCTTCAGGGAAAAGTTACTGATAATTTTAGTAAATCCACATTAGCTCATCACTTAACCAATTTTCTTAACGCAAATTTACAATAACCTATTTAGAATAACTGTCTGTTTTAGTGGCTTTGAATCGAGTCCACATGTACCTGAGAGAAAATTGGGAAATGTCCTACATATTTACCTTATAAAATTATAACTCAATACAAAAGTGGATGATACATGGTCAGACCCTAACAATAACTTTTATAACTTGTATTTAGCTGAATATGGGACCTTTAAGTATAAGGATGAATGTGCTTCGTATCCTCTAAAATAACAATCTCTGCCCCCCTCTATTCTACTTTAGAATACATTCTCTGACATGTCTTTGATATTTGCAAAGCCTCCACCATGCTGCTATCACTGCCATGAGGAAGTGTGAGCATCCTATCTCTCTTAAATAGGCTCATAGTTTCCATTCCAGCTTTCAGAAGCTCTTCATTGTGTTGCTGTTCACGGTGTGGGGCATTGGGGGGCAATAGCAGCTGTCTTTGTGAATCTGACACATCTCCTGATCCGCATTATTTGCACTGTTTTTTAGTTTTTGCTCTACGGCTCCCTCTACAGCTCCCCAGTTTCTGTTCTCTCTATACAAGAACAGCAAAGACGCTGTGTGTTACTCTGCCCTTTTGTGGCACAATTAAGTCTTATGTCTTCCATCCCATACAGGTGGTTTCTGAATTGGTTGTTCTTCTTCTCAATCTATACTTTTTCTTATTTATTGTTTGCTTGTTTCTTTTCTCGTGTTTTTTTTTTTTTTGGTCCGGATTATTATCGATATTGGTTTAATTTCTTAGGTAGAGATCCATGTATAGGGTATATAGTATATAGACCCATTCAGGGGTAGTAGTAGTTTACCCACATTGTTTCACCGCATTCATTTATACAGATCTGAAAGAGGTGGGTAAACTGTGTTTACCATCCACTACGTCCTTGGACCCAATCTGGTTTTCTGTCTGTCTCTACCGGCACAATCTTCTGTTGTTTTCCTTTGTCTGTACTCTGATTTTAATTATGTGCAAAAACAAACAAACAAACAATCAATCATTTCCAGGGGTTTAACAGGTGCAACATCAACCCCAATCCTTTAGTGGATTCTGCTCAAAGTGTTAAAAACAGCAGTGCTAGTGTTGAATCTCCCACACGTCTTCAAATTTGCTGTGAGTCAAAGCTTTTGTAAATAATACCTGTAGCTATGCTGCTGAGAACAACAATAACCAGCTGTTTCAGGGGCGGCAAAATGGTGGAATTGCTGTTAGGTTGAAGAGGGGAAGTATGTTATACTGTATCTATATGTATATGTATATGTATATGTATATGTATATGTATATGAGGTGTGCCTGAGCATACATTTGGAGAGAAGTGTGTGTGTGTGTGTGTGTGTGTGTGTGTGTGTGTGTGTGTGTGTGTGTGTGTGTGTGTGAGAGAGATTGTGCGTGTGTGTGTGTGTGTGTGTGTGTGTGTGTGTGTGTGTGTGTGTGTGTGTGTAGTGTGTGTGTGTGTGTGTGAGCGTGTGCGCGCCCGCGTGTGTGCGTGCGTATTTGCCTCCCAAAGGGTTGATCTATACAGATGGGGTGTGTGTGGTGGTGGTGGGGCTGGCCTCTGCCACCTATAACCTTCCTCCCACACACACACCCTCACATTTTCTCACAACCCCTGCTACACATTCTCACCTCAGCAAGGTATCAACAGAGGAGCAAATGGATTTCATTGGAGAACTCGGGGAAGTACCTAACAGCGCTATCGAGCCGATGGGTGAGATATTCACAATTCTCTGCTTTGTTAAAGTGAATATATACACAGTAGATACTTACAGTAATGTTAAGTCTTTATACATCACTCCTATCTCCTTTATACAGTACATTTCAAATACATGAATGACCTGTATACTATAGCCTATATGACTACTACTGTATTATGATATAATATGATTACATAAACTAACTATAAATGAATTGGAGAAAATGCTGTTGAGTTTCAGAGGCAATAAACTGATCAGTGATCACTAATCCAAGGTGCACTATTGGACTGATTGAACTGGAGGTGCATATACACACTTTTGGACAGACTTTAACCTTCTTAATACATTTTTCTTGAGGAGGGTTTATACTGTATTGCCAGCCTTATTTTATATATACACATATATATATATATATATATACACATATATATATACACACATAATAGTTGATATACAGTATTCACCACTATTGCACACAGTGCAATCTGCCTGAATGGGTATGTGACGATGGGTTTGTGTCTCCCAGCTGATGCAGCAAAGGAGCAGATTCACAAGGTGGTGGACGGAGAAAAGAAGGAAGAGGATAAAGGTGATCTTTTTATTTCATCATCTCAATTTTCCCATTTAATTGGTGAGGAACATTTTACCGCCCTTCAACATGACGCTTTCCCATCTAAATTCATAGCATGGATTATAGTAAATAAGATTGCTGTATGCTATTCTTAGCTGTGACTAGCAGCTCCATAACTCACTCTTGGTCAGTCGCTTGGTTGGTCCACAAAAAGTGAATCACCCTTTCGCCCAAGGAGGCTGAAATTGGGCATGGAGGTCAAGTGTGCGTGTGCGTGCGTGTGTGTGTGTGTGTGTGTGTTTATGTTCATGCCAATTGGCTAAAAGGGGGGCCAAATTTCAAAATGCAGGATGGCAGGGGCAGTAGGCTGAAATTTGCCATGCGGTCAAGTGTAGTCTGGAGCCGTTTCCATTGCTTCGGGACCTGGAGGCGTGACCAATGCAGAATCTGGTTACCGGATACGTGTGTGCCAGAAAAATCTTCTGTGTAGCTAACGTTAGAGCTAGAGCCTGATAACACTCTTCTCCTCGGGAAGAGCCTGGTAATACGAGGTTAGGTCAAGTGTGTGAAGGTGTGTGTTGTGTTCACGCCAATTGGCTAAAGGGGAGGGGGGGGGGGGGGTTGAAACGCAGGGTGGCAGAGGCAGAGTAAGGTGGGCTGCCCCTGCCATCCTGCATTTTAGAGATTTGGTTGCATGCTAGCTATTCACGCTTGTTTTTTTCTTATGTTTCTGTTGTTGTTTTTACAGAAAGCATAAACTTTTCTGATACATGTATGATAGCTTTATTAGCAGATGTGTTCATTCACTTCATTATGTTGACCACTGACTCGAGTTGATAGTGTAGGCCTATTTTTCATTTCTCGTTGTGTGTGTGTGTGTGTGTGTGTTTCCTTTCAGGCATCGTTGATGACAAATTGCAGACAGCCGCGCCTGATGCGGTAGCTGGCCAAGTATTTGACATGACCAAAGGGTTGATGTGACCTGAATGTCATCTTTCATCTCTCCACAAAGCCCTGAATGGAAGTGTTCACGTTGTACAATAAAACACACCTGTGTCATGTTGTATGATGATGTATGAAAATAAACCATGAAACCATGCAGTTTTCCTGTTGAATAGCCATACAGTGTTGAATTATTTTGTTGACATTTTATGGTTTTCTAAATAAACAAATAAACAAACAAATTAAATTAAATAAGGCAAGATTCTGTCTTATCCACGCTCACTCACCCCACCGGGCAGATCTCTCCATGCTGTGTAGAGTGAGCAGGCGGGGGAAAGAGAGTGGACAGCGGAAGTCAGGCACGTGCTGGTCCAGAGAGGAGGGATGTGGAAGAGCTGGCCTCGGATGTGGTGTCGGTTAGTATTTAGAGGCCAGGGTCACGCTGCAGGCAGATGCGTCGCATCAGCACCGCTGATGATGATGTGATGGGTTAGCACTGCAAACAAACAAATCAAGAATGCATGCTTCTCCAATTACACCCTCCCAGCACCCGACGCCCATGGACATCGCTTTTTGGGCTAAATCTGGTCAGTCCGTCGTGGCCATGATTTAGCCCAAAAATTATGTTGTTGAAATGTTGGCTATGTTTTTAGTTAGTCTCTTTTCGTCCTAATTTAGCGGTGCATCTTGGGCTAAATTAGGATGGAAAGAGACTGACTGATTAATAGCCAACATTTACCCCAAAAATGTTTTTTGCCATTTTTGATATGTTTCGTCTGATTGTTTTGGTCCTAACTTAGCCCAATGGCACATTATTATTAATATATTGCTTAATCAAAAAAGCAGTCCCCGGGTAGTTCCTGATTTTTTTTTACACATTTTCTCAAGCTCAAATCATATGATTGATATATGAAGAAATTAAATATCTGTGACCAAAATCATAAAAACGTGAGGACAAAATATCAATCTATCATAATCATAATGTAATGGACTATCTATCACAAACTATCAACAATCTAAGGAGGACAGTTAGCTATGCTACATGTAGCCTACAACACTCTCCCACAAAAGCATCACCTATGTCATAGGTCCTAATGAATATGTGATGCAAGGCGGTCTGAGCGAGCGCTGGAAACCATTTCATCAACTTACTGGAGGGTCTCTGGTGCCCTCCTGTGGCTGTTGGCAGATATTGTCAGATAATGGTGGTCAATGGTTATGAGGAAAATAAAGCTAATAAATTGTTTTCATGATTTTGTTTATAAATATATATGGCTCAGAAAAAAATGTTTTCCAAATTGCATAAGGGTATGACTCGAAAGCTGAGACTCTTGTGGATTCAAATTAGCCCAATTCATGTGTGAATACATGGTGAATACACACACCAGACACCACCCCCCAGCACTGAATGGTTTTGTCACCGTTACAGCGCCTATGTGATGTTATTGTGAGATTAAACCATGATTCATCAATCTTCATATTGAATAGCCAGACGCTGTTGAATCACTTTGACATTTTATTGGTTTTCAACAACAAAAAAGGCAATACACATTTTTTTTGCCGCCAAAGTAATCTCCATATAAGGACTTGGATGGTTAGAAGGATAAAATTAAAGCTGGCAGTCACAGTGACCATCTCCTCCTCCCTTCTCTTGGTCAGGGGAGGAATCGGGGAGAGGCTGCTTTGGGTGGAGACCGGGAGGAGGCGAGGGGGTACATGTGTTGCAGCTAAAATCTTGAATCTAAAGGAACTTGGATAAAAAACCTTGTTGGGGATCCTAAACCCTGGCAACTTTAATACTAATCCTAAGCCTTAGCCTTGCCTGGCCTTCATATGTGACAAAAACTCAAGAGCAACATATTTATATTATTCTCTTTTACTGATGCTAAATCTATATCCCTTTCAATTAAAGTCAACTGAAGTGGGTGTCTCCTTTTTCGAGCGGGCTCTATCTGAGATAAGGCATCTGAAGTGCTGTCAACTGAAACAACCGTATCATGGAGGGTCATAAATACATCCAGGATCACAAAAGGGGGCTCCCAACATGGCTGCCCTACAGCACCAGCAGGAACGTTAATTTGGGAAGGACAGGCTCTTTCAATCTCTCTCACGATGTAGCTGACGGTTGGCCTTTTCCAATGAGATCTCAGAAAAACACAAAAACAAGGACGGACTGATATTCAAACAGCGACACTGATATGTTGGCAGCAAAAATATCACAGGACATAGGACACATACCAGCATAGCCGCAGAATGTCTCAGAGTGTGTGTGTGTGTGTGTGTGTGTGTCTTAAAAGAGAGAAAGAGTGGTGGGCTTCTCTAATGTAAACACTTATATGTTCTGAAGGCTGTTTTGGAAACGACGATAAGAAAGCAGAAGTGTGATCACTAGCAGGAGGGTGGGGTAGAGCGTGCGGGGGAACGTGGGCTGTGATTGGCCGTTTATGTGAAGGTGAG
The DNA here is from genome assembly GCF_964638095.1 of Poromitra crassiceps. Lineage (NCBI taxonomy): Eukaryota > Metazoa > Chordata > Actinopteri > Beryciformes > Melamphaidae > Poromitra > Poromitra crassiceps. The sequence goes on from NC_139626.1 coordinate 22,319,347, forward strand.
CCCCGCCTCGTTGTAGACTTTGAAGACCTTCTCGATGGCGTTGACGTAGGCGGCCGTCCGCAGGTCCAGGCCCAGGTTGTACTTGCTGGCTGTGCGCATGATTTGCTGCAAAGCAGAAGAGAATGCAAACAACAGTCAATCTTGAAAAACAGTTGGCCTAAAAGTCCTAAAAGAGAAGTTGCAGGTCTCTCAGAATAAACTAATTAGGGGAGCTTTGGGGTTAGCCTCGAGTTGGGAAAAAGCACTTTCAGCAGATGGACTGGCTCCCTCTGGATACCAGGGCAGTACAACTGCAGCTCAGCACGGCCCATAACATCTCTGTAACAACAGGGCCCCCAAGTATCTCAATAATCATTTTCAGAGGAGTGGGGACACTCATGCTCACCAGCATTGCTGATCTGTGCTTGTCTAGGTTCAAAACTAATATGGGCAAATGTTCGTTTAGGTTTGTTGGAGCTGCTAACTGGAATATGTTACCGCTCCCGATTAAGAATACTAGCAGGGCTCTGACCAGGGTGGGAATTTCATCATTTTAGGGGCAAGGCCATTTTGCTTTCGGCGTCAATTTTTTTTAGGGCACAAGGCCACATGCCAGGTCACAAAGGCCATTGCTCTATTGACATCATGAAGAGCAATTGTTCTGAAATGTGTGTTGAAATTAGCCAATGACACATCCTTTGCATCGAGCAGGCTACATTAAACTGAGACCATTGACACTTTTAAAGCAACTGACAGTAGCAGGCTGGTAGCAGGGCACTGCTGCCAAGGTGGCCTTAAGGATCTCAGGGCATCACGGCCAGAGGGAGGGGCAATGGAGGCCATGGCCTCCATGTAATTCCCACCTTGGCTGTGACACACACAACATCATTATTGCGACTGGAGTCTGGAGTCTGGAGTCTGGAGTCTGTGTGACTACGAGTCCTCCGCCTCAGATTCACTGACTCACTAAAACAAGTGTGCCTCACTCACCCGGGCAGATCTCTCCATGGTGTAGGCCAACCCAGAGTGGACAATGTCCTTCTCAGACGCTCCCTGCAGAGAACAAAAAGATACCATAATTGCAAACAGAGCACCACTTCGCTGTTTATAGAGAATGCAGTAGTGTAATGTGTAGTGGAGTGCAGTGTGTGTGTGTGTGTGTGTGTGTGTGTGTGTGTGTGTGTGTGTGTCAGACTGTTTTTGTTACTAATAGGCCTTTTTCACCGGAGCCATTTTGTGTCTAAAAGGCACGGTAAACACAGGTGCAACAAAACTATTAACTCATTGAATGCCATGGACGGACATGTTCGTCATTTCAAATAGTAACGTAGAGTGCCAAGGACGGACATGTTCGTCAATTGCGTTTTTTGACGGTGGGGCGTCGATCAAAGCCTTCTGCCTCTCCTGTACAAATATTATAGCTATTGGAGGTCTATAACCTATTTTACAGAACCCTTAGGTGGCGACAGTGCTCTCCACATAACAGAAAGGCAAGGAAAAAACAAAGAAGAAGTCGTTATGGAAACGGAAATCGCATCGCATCCGTATGCATCGATATGCTGAAGCACGTTACTGCAGCTGTGCCTGCAGCAGCCAATCTGCTCCCACAATTGAGCCGCTCCGTGTCGGTTGCGACAGCACGACAGCACATCCACACCGTGGAGTTGTTATTCTCAACTGGAAGCATCGTTGCCGGTGACAAACACACGCGGAACGCTGTAAAAAAGCTGGATGTCGCGGGTGGCACAGCAAACTCAGCAGAGAGCCACCACAGACAGGAGGAGGAGTGTGCAGTTGAGGCGAGGCGAGGCGGGGCGGGGGGGGGGGGCACGCAGAGCAGCACGCAACACCCAGACAGACCCAGGCAGCAGGACAGGATTGACAAACGCAAGCCAGAATATCCGATGCCCACCAGCAGCAAGCTTCAGAGTCAGTGATGTGCTTGAAATGTTTAATTTCACAAAAGGCCAATTATCTCAGCTTCTAGAAAAAAATTGCTATTTTTGGATGAATAAAGCTATTTTCTCCGGCTCATAACTAAAGAACGGAAAATGGGATCAATATACTTTTTTTTGCAGATGATAGAATAGAGTCTCATCGTTCTTTGTGCGTGTTCAGTGTTTACATAGTAATATCACACAATATTCTGTGGGCCTCGAGAAATCACTGAAAACGCTCTGAAACTCTGGCACTGGGAGCGTCCGTTCTCCAAAAGTGGCTGGCACTCAATGAGTTAATGAGGGCCCAAGCCCTGGAACACATAAATGGATGGACACTTGATTTAATCTTTCTGACACTTGTATGGTCTTCTGTTGGAAAATTCATCCATTTAATTAAGTTATCCTTTATTTATCACCATGGGGAAATTCATCCTCTGCATTTGACCCATCCTGTACTAGGAACCTTCCTAGAACTAGGAGCAGTGGGCAGCTGCAGTGCAGCGCCCGGGAACAAACTCCAGTTATTTTGCCATTGCCTTGGTCAGGGGCACTGACAGGAGTATTACGTAACCCTAACATACATGTATTTTGGTGACAATTTGGTTAAATTCATCCATTTGATAGCACACGTAGGTGAAACCAAATCCAAAGAATTATATAAAACACCATATGACAAAAACTTGCGGTATATGTGGGTGTATGTGTGAGAGTGAGAGTGAGTGAGTGAGTGAGTGAGTGAGTGAGTGAGTGAGTGAGTAAGTGTGACTCACAGCAACTCTGGCCTGGAAGTCAGCGGTGGGGACGATAGGGATGGGTCCTCCCTGCTTGCCAAACTTCCTTTCCATGCTTTCCTGCACAGACACTGGAAGACAAAATAGGTTGTTAGGGTACGAACCCAGGCTATCTACCACACCAAGGATGTCCTGCGCATCGCCTGGAAGCTCGCTTAACACGTTCACTGCCAATGACGTGTTTTTACGTCAAACAAAATCCAACGGTTGACTGCCAATGACGTGTTTTTACGTCAAAAATGAAGTTTTTTTTTTTTTTTACCGTGGGATGTGCATCTAACCCTTTTACATCTCTTATATAAATATTGGAGCCACCGAACGTGTACAACCCATTCCACCGACCCACTAAGTGGCGACAGTGCTCTCCCAGACTAGAAAAAGCAGAGCCAAAACTGCAGGGGAACGCGCGATGAAACCATTCTCATACTGTAGAATGGATTGGCGAAAAGCTTTCGCTTTCGCGCTGATTGCTGGCGGTGAGGGATTGCAAATTTGCATAATAGATTACGGGTGGAACACACTTTGAAACACGCAGCATAAATAAGACCAGAATCGCAAAAGCTTCATCAAAGCTCTCAACCGAAACCGCAAGAAACGAGCGAGCCCATCCAGACTTGCCCAGCGGCCGCCAGCAGACAGGAGCAGCAGCAAAGCAGTGAGCCTGGTGACGCGAGGTTACAGCAGCAGCAGAAACGAGCTTGTGACACGCCCGCTGCAGCCAAGAAGACACACACGGAGGGAGGAGTTTGAAGGAGAGGGGTGTTTCCTGCTGTTATGGAGGAAATTACTGTTCAAAACTATTGTTTAGATGTCTGACGTCTTACTGATGCCAAAAATGAATGGTTAAAGTGACTGTTCTATCGAATTTCACAAAAAGCCATTTATCTCAGAATAAATTTTCAGACGCTGAAACCATGCTGTATTCAACTGCTAATGGTTACATAACTACTAACTCTACAAACTAACTCTTTTAGACAGAGAAAGCACACATTCTATTAGTTCTTTTGAGATATTGTGTGTTCACAAAATCCTAACAGAAACGAATCCTCGGCTCTTGAAAGATGAGCCAGAATCCTCAAAAAAAAAACTTGGCAGAAGCTAACTACAGTATTGAAAAACGGCTGGCAGTGAATGTGTTAATGCCTAGAACAGTAGAAATCAAATGTTTAGAAAAAAAAGTTAATTACTTTAAATTACTCAATTGAATGCTTAAATACTGAGTATAACCAATGCTTGCTAAGATTAATCAAAGTATATCCTGGCATAAACACCAGTAGTCATATACGCAATGTGTGGAGATTACGAAAAAATTGAGGAGAAAGAAGAACAAGACATCTTCCACAATCTCAGGACCAGCCGGAATACGGGATAATAAAATAACTAGAGCACAGGTAAGGGATAGTTTAACAGCCTTTAGATTAATCCTCCATGTGTAAGTGGAAAGATGTATTGACACAACCATTGTCCCGGAACATACTCTATCCACGGTCTAGGGATGTGGAGCACCTTAGATCACTTCACAGGGATAAACCCCCATTTTAGACTATAGGCAATGAATTCCTACAACCCTGAGGGGAACTGAAGGGGCCTGGAGCCCACACTCTCATATCACTCACTGAGTAGGTGGTAGTTTGAGTCCCTCTCATATTTGAAGGTCAGTCGTCCGTAGCTGACGTGGTTCAGGTTCTTCAGCCACTCAAAGTACGACACCGTCACACCGCCAGCGTTCAGATACATGTCCTGCATGGACCAACACACACTCACACATCTGCTGGTTTGGAATGTGTGTGTGTGTGTGTGTGTGTGTGTGTGTGTGTGTATGTGTGTGTGTGTGTGTGTGTGTGTGTGTGTGCACGTGTTCTTACAGGAATAACCATGACATTGTTGTCGAGGAAGATCTTGTCAGCGTCTGGGGTGGTGGGACCATTGGCACCTTCGGCAATGATCTGAAACAGACAAAACACAAACACACCCTCTGCTTGACCATGACTAGATCAACAGAATAAATATAACAGTCAACCACTTTGAAAAAAGGAGGTACCCAATCCTAGCTGTCATGGATCCAGATAAAGAGCTTGTGAGGGAGAGGGTCTACCTTGGCCTTGATCCTCGGGGCGTTGACACGCGTGAGCTGCTTCTCTCCGGCAGCAGGGATCAGGATGTGGCAGTCAGCTTCCAAAATGCTGCCCTCATAAGGCTTGGCCCCTGGGAAGCCCACGATGGTGCCATGTTGCTGCACACACACACACACACACACACACACACACACACACACACACACACACACACACACACACACACACACACACACACACACACACACACACACACACACAGGTGGAGAGGGAGAGAGCAACTTTGAGTCTCAACTGTGAAAAGATGAGAGGTGATAAAGATAAGATAAGATAAGAGATGGGAGTGAGGAGCTGTGCTGGTACCAGTTTGTAGTCCTCCAGCTGTTTGGGGTCGATGCCCTCTGGGTTGTAGATGGCGCCGTCGATCTCACCGATGCCCACACACTTTGCCCCAAACCTGTGCAGGTACCTCATGGAGTGCAGACCCACATTACCAAAGCCCTGGGAACATACACATTGGGATGTATTCAATATGAACAAAAGTACTGTATTAACATCATCACCACTGACAAGCATCAGCATTATCGTCACTATTGCTGGATAAGATCAGTTTGCCTTGTGAAAACATTAAATAATGTCACTCAACATAAACATGTTCTTTTCAAATGTTAAATCATGGAATACTCAACCATACAGCATAGGGTCAACTCAATGAGACTACATACTCTGGTGCCATCATGTGGCCAGCGTTGGTTACTACATCTGCAGCAAAGCAGCCACTGGTGCTATTACATAATTATGCAGTGCTTAATTTGTAAATGATGGGACCTCATAATTTACAAATCAAGCACTGCCCATATGTCACCTCTGACAGCTGCTATGTGTTTGATTCAACTATTGTGTGTAAATGTGGGTGAGAGAGGGGGGGGGGACCTGAGGAAACAAGTTCTGTTGCTCCAAAATGTGTTACTAGAATTAAAGCGTATCACTGCTATGGCTTGTTGGTTAATGTGGTTAGGATTTAAGCGGTCAGAATTGCATAAGAAGATGATAACAGTGATACATGTTTTGCCAATAGACATCCTTAATAATAGATCCAAAAGAACTGAGTGTGCTTAACAGTAGGGGCCTAACAGAAGGCTTTCGTTGATCCTCACACACTCACAACATAGTGGAGATCTGCTCTCTGCTTGATCTCAATACTCACTCAATCTCCAAGGAAATCTAATCACGGCACCACATAATCCCCGCACGCACGCACGCACGCACACACACACACACACACACACACACACACACACACACACACACACACACACACACACACACACACACACACACACACACAAGCTCTTTGAATATCCACGTCATGTTTCAGCTGTCGTCACCCCTGAGCATTTAACCTCATCACTGACATAAGTCATTTAATCTGCCAATCCAGATGCCTCTATATGGACAGTGAAGGTTGGATTTGGGTGTGATGTGCGTCAGCCATCGTGAAGGGGAACAAATAGAAGCTTACTAAACAAGAACACCAAGTTGTCATGAAAAAGCAAAATACTTATAGAAAGCCTTATCAAGAGAAAGGCCAAAGCCTTTCTCTCGTGTGTGTGTGTGTGTGTGTGTGTGTGTGTGTGTGTGTGTGTGTGTGTGTGTGTGCGCATAGGAAACGTGAGGCCTCTCTGTGTGACAAAGGGAACTGATACTGTACTTCTAAAGAAAACTGCTCTTTGACCTGTTATCCCCACCCACACTCCAGAAACACACACACACACACACACACACACACACACACACACACACACACACACACACACACAGGTCCTTGCTCCCCAGTGTTGGGGGTAAAATGTTACAAAAGTAACATATTACATGTAATATATTACTTTGAGCACTAACTCACTCAGTAATATAACTTATTATACAGGATTTCAGTAATATTATACCAGTTACTTTGTCAAGTGACACAAGTTACAAATTGAGTTACATTTGTTTCATCAAAACATATTTAAATAAGGATACAATCATTTCCTAATCAAATTGTGTGTTTTTATACAAATAACCACTATAGGTTTATACTGACATCAAGATGGTGTTTTCTTTATGGTTCAAGGGCGGCGATGTCATTCTGCTACTGCTGTTATTTTGGTGAAAAGAATGCAAAAGTAGTGTAAAAAAACTAGTTACTCTACACAGACAGTAATATTGTAAAGTAACGTATTACTTTCAAATGAAAGTAACCAGTAATATGTAGTATATTACATTTTGAAAGTAACATGTCCAACACTGTTGCTCCCTAGGTGTGCATGCACCTGGAGTAACACTGTTGCTCCCTAGGTGTGCGTGCACCTGGAGTAACACTGGAGTAACACTGTTGCTCCCTAGGTGTGCGTGAACCTGGAGTAACACTGTTGCTCCCTAGGTGTGCGTGAACCTGGAGTAACACTGTTGCTCCCTAGGTGTGCGTGCACCTGGAGTAACAATGGAGTAACACTGTTGCTCCCTAGGTGTGCATGCACCTGGAGTAACACTGTTGCTCCCTAGGTGTGCGTGCACCTGGAGTAACAATGGAGTAACACTGTTGCTCCCTAGGTGTGCATGCACCTGGAGTAACAATGGAGTAACACTGTTGCTCCCTAGGTGTGCGTGCACCTGGAGTAAGCAGGTAAGGAGCAAGTGAGTGTACCTGGATAACAAAGGTCTTGTCCTGGAAGCCGGGGCTCAGGCCCAGCATGCTCATGTAAGACGCCTCGTGGATGAAGTTCTCAATGCCATGGAAGACCCCTCGCCCGGTGGCTGAGATACGCCCGTGGATGCCGCCCTGGCTGATGGGCTTCCCCGTCACACACGCGTGGGCGTTGATGTCCTGCACACACACACACACACGATCAGATCACACACACAGTCCATAGCACTGCCAGTAGTTTGTGGGACAGAGGGCGCACGGCTGGATAAGGTGACAGAGGATGAGAGACAAGGGGAAGAGAATTCCAGTAAAATGTGTCTTTGGTGGATAAATCAACAGGTCACCTTCAACACTGGATAATATTTTAATTCCTCAGTTCTATAAAGTCTTTGGTCTACCTACACCTGTCTGTACCTGTGAACCACTGTGCTCTCATTCAGACAGTGAGCCAATCAAATTGCTGCAAAACAATGGTTCTGACTCCTAATTGGCTGCCTGTTGCGCTGGCTATGCACAAAGCAGTAGTGTCTGAATTTCTGTTTCTCTGCTGCCTGGATGGTTAACTAGCCTGACCTTAGTTGAAACTTAGCTAGCAGATAGCAAACATGAATGAGCATGTTTTAAATGAACAGTCAAAAGCTATATATATATATATATATAAAATAAATACCGTAAATTCCGGACTATAAGACGCACCGGTCTATAAGACGCACCTTCAAAGGTGACTATTTTTTTCTTCTATAAGCCGCACCGGTCTATAAGCCGCGGGTGTTTTGATGTTTAATTACCATATGTAAGGCTTCGTGCACAGAGGGGATTGTCGGGAAAGAGATGGCTGTTTGGGGAAGCTCCCATTTATTAACATTTCAACAAAACAAAAGTCAGGTCACTAATCCCCAGACAAAATCACACATTGTGGTATTTTTTGTTTTTTTTACAGTGCACACAGTGTCCGCGGTGTGGTGAAAAGAGGGCAAGAGAGGAAATTAAAACAGAAGTGGATTTATAGTTAGAAAGAGTGCTAAAGAAGAGAGAATTCCGTTTTTTATTTTTTTATTTTAGTTACTCACAGTACTATTGACCAGTCCAACTCAAAAGATATTCAGCAGTTTCACTTTGAGCTCTTGTTCCGCCGCTGTCCATCAATGGTTATGACGAGTCTCGCTGGGTACAGTACGCCAAAGCGATATCCATTGACTCGATGATGCTGTTGTATGTTGCGCGTTTCTGTTGCACCAACGCGGAGAGGTCCTGCCGGACGAAAAAGCGCGTACCCTCCCAGGTGAGGGGCTTCTTCCCCGCAGCCTGGAGGATGAGTTGACGGTCGGGCCAGCGGAGTAGGCAGATGAAGATGGCCCTCGGTGGCAGGCCGGGGTCTGGACGTGGCCGAGGCGCCCGGTGTGCCCTGTCCACCTCTGGTGGTTTCTCGCCTTCCTTCAGGTCCAGGATGTAACACAGGATTTTGCCACGAAAGCGTCCATGTCACCAATCTCAGCTCCCTCTTTTACATTGATCAGGCAAATGTTATTTCTTTTACTCCTGCTGATTAAGTCATCAACCTGCGTGTGCAGGGTTTCGATTTTGCATTTTATCCATTTTCGGACTCACTGTGTTGTTTTTGTCCTCCAGTGCGCGGATGCGCTTTTCCGCATTATAAACTCTGTTCACGGTTGCCTTAGTTTCTTTAGTGAGTGAGTGGATGGACTTCTGCACGTTTTCAAACTTGTTTTCAAGCTGCTCAAAACCTCTGAGTGATGTCGGACTTAATCGATAGTGTTTCACGGAGTAAAAGTTTAGCCCAAGCGGTGTATCTCCAGCCTCCAGCAGGTGAGTCATTTCCTCATTCATGGCGTGATTGCTTAGTCTTTTTCTTTCTGCTTACCTGTGTTGTGTTATGTTATGTTATGTTATGTTGTTAAAAGAGGGCAAGAGAGGAAATTAAAACAGAAGTGGATTTATAGTTAGAAAGAGTGCTAAAAAAGAGAGATTTTTTTTTTTTTTTGGAAAAAATCCATAGATAAGACGCACCGTTATATAAGCCGCAGGGGGCAAAAAAGGCCAAAAAACGGGAAAAAAGCCGCGGCTTATAGTCCGGAATTTACGGTATATATATTTCTTTCATAATATATATATATATTTTTTTTTACTAGTTGGGCTGGTGAACTATGGGATATGTGCACCCTGTGGCCCAATCGCCCGTCACCTGACACTGACAGCAAGCAAGGTCTATGACACCTGCAATATACACTAATGTATATGCACAAACGGCACAAACACATGTGCACACTCACATACACAAGTCAATATTTTCGCAGCTTTGCTAAAATAAACAGGTTGCTCAAATAAACAGGTGACAGGTTTTGATAGGAGAATGATTAACTGATAGCACCCCAACACAAACACACACAGTCTGCCCTGATGACTAAGAGAGGAGAAATGACTGCAGGATCTGGAGGGAAGGGAATGAACCGAGGGCCGGGCAGAGGGAAACATCTGGTCATGGCCAAAGAATTCCTCCCTTGTCTTCCCATTTGACATTCAGAAAAAGGAAGGGGGGAAAAAAGACATCAGAGAGGCTGTCTTGAGTGTATATGCCTGAGAACTCACAGTGTGCGCAATGGTGTTGGCGTACGTGTCTGCGATCCAGGACATTTCCCTCTCTCCGGTGCTCATGTCCGGGGCCGGGACGTCGATGCCAGGCCCTGGTGAGGACAGCGGGGGGGGGGGGGGAGAAGTGGGAGAGAGAGGTGAAGGTTTATTATAGCCTGCCAGCCGCAGTGCAGGAATGCCAGCGCCTATGCATACTTTACATCGTGCACGGGACAGCAGCACAAATAAACACCGTCATTTCTTCTCTCTCTATATATATATATAGTAGCAAACAAGCTAGAGTCCAGAGCGTGTGAGATACTACTGCTGATCCTGAACGTTTGAATCAACATTATCGATGTGGACACTGGTGACAGAGGAGTGTGAATGCCAGACTCCGTGCCCTTGTGTCATACCTGTGCCCTGCAGGGCTGCCCATGTAAGGACAGGCTCCAAAAACACAAGGAGAGAGTGAGAGGGGTGGGGGAGGGGTGACGTGAGTCACATGGGAAGGGAGGAGCTGAAAAGGACAGCTGAATTTCTCAATAGGGGCAGTCTGACTCTGACCATGTTAGCGTTGCACACAAAACACACCCACAGACAAGGGCGGTGAAGTAGTGTGCAAGAGGGTGCTGTTGTTGTGCCTCAAGACATACATTGATTATGGAAGTCCCATGGATACAACCCCACCAATATACACAACTACTGGTGTCTATACACAGTTATGCACACAGCAAACAGTCATCTCTCTCTCTCTCTCTCTCTCTCTCTCTCTCTCTCTCTCTCTCTCTCTCTCTTATGTTTGAACACATTCCACTCTATAGGGGCTGTTCGCCTGCTGAACCAGTGTATGGACATCAACAAATAAGGGTGTGTGGCCTTGCACAACCTACTAGTTGAGTTGACATGTTATACAGAGTGCAGTGTAACAAATCACTAGCCTGGGTAAACCCAGCCTCCACGTGACCTCTATGTGCTATCAGTCACAGGCTATATGTGATGTCACGTTGAAGGCTGGGTTTACCCAGGCTAATAAATCACCGTTTCAATTTCAATATGTTATGTTATACATGTATATGTTTACCAATCAAATAAGGCAGCAGTAAACATATCATCCCCCATGAATGATGCAGTCCCCCTCTGGGCCAATCAGTGACAACTGCACTGAGAGTGGTAATTCTAGCGCCCCCCTTTGGTCCAATTAGTGTGATGTTGAAAATGCCAGAACACAGTGGGGAGATGCATCAACATCTGACCAATGTCCTAAGCGTCAGATTGAAGTTGAATTATCCCAAAATTATTCCCATCCTCATCCCCTCATCCCAAAATGTGTCATCTCCCTCCCTCTCCCTGTCCTTTACTCCCTCTCTCTCCCCCTTTCCTTTCCCTGGGTGGAAGTATTCCCACGACAGTGATTTTACTGAAGGAAAGGATGACAAGAACATTGGAACTAAACTATATGATCACTCACACAAAAGCCCATACTTTTTCCTGATTTCTGAAGGGAAGAGAAAATGCATACGCCACATTTGGGGAATGTAATGGAAAAGTAATGTACCAAGTAAAAATCCTGCTCCCAGTGAGTAATAGGTATTATTACTTGGCTTTGTTGAATACTCGATTCTGATTGGTCAGTCACTGCATTCTACGGTCTGTTATTTCTCTGCGGAAATCACTAAAGGATTCTGTAAATTTAACGGTTAATTTAGCTCATTTGCGACACCCCATGGCAAACAAAAACAAACATTACCGTAGCTTTCTTTAGTGAGTAGCGGTGTAATAAGCGGGATAATGTACAGTGAGCCAGTCAGTCATTATGGTGAAATAAACCCTGACGAGGTGATCAGGTGATCAAGACCTTAACGCCAAATGGCTCGCTGTACATTATCCCTTACATAACACGACATTTGAATTGGTTGAGTAATGAGCAAGATATATGTATTTTTTAATCTTATACACACAGAAAACCAAACTCACCGATGAAACCCTTCTTGGCCAGCTCAATTGTGAATCTCCTGGTGATCTTCTCCAGCTCATTATCCTAGGAAACAGAGAAAGTAGATGATAAAGAGAAAAATATATTGTCACCTGGGACCGCTGTAATAATAAGACGTGCACTAAAAGACATGTGGGAAAGAAGAGGCTATAGATGAAAGAGAAAGATTGAAGAATTTCTACCACATATAAAGCAACACTTTCCTTTTCAAGTGGGGCTGAATTATTTGTTTAGTTTACACGTTTCAAACAACTTGGAAAAACCGTAAAGTCAATTCTAGGCACAGAGGCAATAGCCAATGACCATTACATCTGTTCACCTCACAGTATAATTGATAATCTAACTACAACCCACATCTTGTAAGCCCATAAAAACGGTTGGTTATATAAAACAATTGACATGTAAAAACAAAAATAAAATGCTTACTCAGTCCATTAAATCACATACAGTACATCTGGTCATCTATTGGCACAGTTATTGCTCTAACCCTGACATCAAAAGTCATTCTGGAGAAATATATAAAGATGTAATTATCTGCTGGACTGCCAAATATAAATAGGCCTCACTCTCTCCATCTCCCTGCCCAACTCTGTCTCTTTTATTACCCTATCGCTCTTCACACTCTCTCAATCCATTTCTCTCCTTTTCAGAGAGCTGAAGAGTGGAGGGGAAAGAAAAATAATAAGACAAAATGAAAGATGAGATTCTGCAGCCATATCTAGTGAGATGAAATCATCCATTGTGTGTGTGTGTGTGTGTGTGTGTATGTGTGCGTGTGCGTGCATGCGTGTGTGTGTGTGTGCGTGCATGAGAGAAATTGATCAGACCAGGCTGTTACTTTCTCCCTTCACAGCCAGCCCATACTTTAACATGTGCGTGCATCTACACATAATGTGTGTGTGTGTGTGTGTGTGTGTGTGTGTGTGTGTGTGTGTGTGTGTGGTGGGGACTGACATGACAAGACTTACAGAGTAATTCTTGGGGTTGATCTTGACTCCGGCTTTGGCTCCCCCAAATGGCACATCTGGAGGGGAAGAATACAGCTTAAAAACCATGGGCTTAGCAATACGTACTAAGAACATGCATTAAACATGCGTGACACTGGCAAAACAATCCAATGTCCTGAAAAATACTTGAAAAATGTACAATGTATACAATTAAATAGATGGAGAAAGGGGGACAACCAATAGGAGGCTTTGTGGAGGGATAAAACCCTAAAGCTGCCTCCACGTGATAAGCGATCTTCTCTTCTCTCACTGCGAGGTAGAGCGGAGAAAGCTTCAGCGGTAAACAGGCCAAAGTTGAAACAATTTGAACTTTGAGCGCAGCGCAAGGTGGCAAATTCAAGCGGTGCGCAACGCCAAGTGTAGTGCTGCCGCGTAGTTGGGAGGCACCGCTCTCCCCCATAGGAAAACAACGAGGCACCGCTCTCCCCCATAGGAAAACAACGAGGCACCGCTCTCCCCCATAGGAAAACAACGAGGCACCGCTCTCCCCCATAGGAAAACAACGAGGCACCGATCTCCCCCATAGGAAAACAACGAGGCACCGCTCTCCCCCATAGGAAAACAACGAGACGAGGCACCGCTCTCCCCCATAGGAAAACAACGAGACACCGCTCTCCCCCAGAGGAAAACAACGAGGCACCGCTCTCCCCCATAGGAAAACAACGAGGCACCGCTCTCCCCCATAGGAAAACAACGAGACACCGCTCTCCCCCATAGGAAAACAACGAGGCACCGCTCTCCCCCATAGGAAAACAACGAGGCACCGCTCTCCCCCATAGGAAAACAACGAGACACCGCTCTCCCCCATAGGAAAACAACGAGGCACCGCTCTCCCCCAGAGGAAAACAACGAGGCACCGCTCTCCCCCATAGGAAAACAACGAGACACCGCTCTCCCCCATAGAAAACCAACGAGACACCGCTCTCCCCCATAGGAAAACAACGAGGCACCGCTCTCCCCCATAGGAAAACAACGAGGCACCGCTCTCCCCCATAGGAAAACAACGAGGCACCGCTCTCCCCCATAGGAAAACAACGAGGCACCGCTCTCCCCCATAGAAAACCAACGAGGCACCGCTCTCCCCCATAGGAAAACCAACGAGGCACCGCTCTCCCCCATAGGAAAACCAACGAGGCACCGCTCTCCCCCATAGGAAAACAACGAGGCACCGCTCTCCCCCATAGGAAAACAACGAGGCACCGCTCTCCCCCATAGAAAACCAACGAGGCACCGCTCTCCCCCATAGAAAACCAACGAGGCACCGCTCTCCCCCAGAGGAAAACCAACGAGACAGCGCTCTCCCCCATAGAAAAACAACGAGACGAGGCACCGCTCTCCCCCATAGAAAACAACGAGACAGCGGGTGCACAGCTGGTTTAGCGCGGATCATGTGTGGGGGGGCTTAAGACTGTACCTACCGACCACAGCACACTTGTAGGTCATCAGAGAGGCCAGGGCTTTCACCTCATCCACAGACACATCTGGACTGTAACGGATACCTGAAAGAAACAGACAAACAGAGGTCAGTTACATAGTGCCACTACCTGGAAACACATGATTAGTTAGGCCATAAGCTAAAAGGCATCCTCGTAAAGTGGCTGCTGGATGGATATTAAAAGAGAATTCTGTGTTGTTTTTTACAACAATCTTGCCCGGCGCGTTATAGCTTTGTGGGTCGATTTCAAAAATGCCCTTGCTGGGTGAGTTATGAACCATAAATAAAGCTAGAAATAAGGTCCAGGTAGGGTGTCATTTTTTTTTTCTTCTCCTTTAACATTTGTTGTCGTTTCAAATGCCAGAATGCAGGTTCAAGTGTATATTAGTTCTACAGGTAATTTAGGGCCTGCTATCAGTGGCCTGCAATCAGTGGCTGGACTGCAACAAAGAGAAACTACCCTGTAAATAAACGGTTTCCCCTAAAAGTGCAGCTCAACATTAGACAAAAGAAAATCAATAGAGTGCAGTGTTTAACTGCCATTTTTTACTAGTGTTC
Source organism: Poromitra crassiceps (assembly GCF_964638095.1). Taxonomy (NCBI): domain Eukaryota; kingdom Metazoa; phylum Chordata; class Actinopteri; order Beryciformes; family Melamphaidae; genus Poromitra; species Poromitra crassiceps. Next base: position 22,334,403 of record NC_139626.1, read on the forward strand.
AAATTCTCAACTGTTAATTTGATTCACTGTATATAGTGCACTATAAAAAAAATACCCACAATGCAATGCAGTCGTGTTTACCAAAGGAGAAGAGTGAGGTAGTGTCCAAAACTCATTTGATCGTCCCCCATAAAGTTCACTAATCGCTATTTATGATTAACAACAGTATATTGGGAAAAGTGAGTGAGTGATTGAGTGAACCATTCCGAATATGGCTAAAGATTGTGGACCATCAGAGTGTGTGTTCTCCACAACCACAGAAGACCTTAGACCACACTAACAGGTCAGAGATCAATGCTTGCTTCTGGCAGTCACGGTCATAGTGATGAGTGGGTGGAGATGAGTGAGCCAATCCCAGCTCTCCAATCTGACCCTGATCTGATCCGGGGTCATTCCTTCCTGCTTTCTGGGGTGTATTGCTGTCACCATGGCAACATGTGTCCTGTGTGTGTGTGTGTGTGTGTGTGTGTGTGTTTGTGTGTTTGTGTGTCACTATCAAATATATCTCATCCAGAGTTAGCTTACACAGAGAAATCCAAGGGCATCCAGGCCAAAGAAGAGACTGCAGCTGCTTGTTTTAGCGGACAAAAGCACTCCAAACCACACCAAAGTGGTATACCAAAGTGTGTGTGTGTGTGTGTGTTTGTGTGTGTGTGCGCGCGTGTGTGTTTGCACGTGCGTGACCATGCATCGTTCGATTGCAATTCTATTATAAAGCTACTTAGGTCAGAGCCATAGAGTACCGCAGGGATGACTTACCCAGAAACAGCCGCCATGCTGGTTCGTTGGGGGAAAAGGCAATGGGATTTTTGTATGGGGATTTCGGTTAAATGCATGAAATAAGGTCTGTGGTTGGTTGACAAATGTTTATGAAACAGCAAAGTTTGATATCTCTCTCTCTCTCTCTCTCTGCTGAGTTCACTCAGGGGTACATAGATAGGAGAATCATGGGCTCGCTGAACAAAAAGATACCTCCCGCCTCCCATCCCCCATCCAATCATGCCCCACATTGCACACAGCACAAGGGGCAATACAAATGTGTAAACAACACATTCCTCTGAAATGAACTTGTGATTAAATAAACTGTGCCCACGCTGATACTCTGTGCCCACGCTGAAACGTTTGATTTCTGCACTAAGCTGAAGACGAAGGGTGATGGTGCTTTCTCCATTAGGGCCTCTTGGATCTGAAAAGACCGGGCACCATTTGTGTGTTTGTCTGTTTGAATTTGTGGACCGACATTTTTTGGTGGACCGACCGACCAACCGTGTAGTGAGACTTACTGTATAGAGCTGCTAATAATGTGTTTGTCATTTCTTCTTGGGGTGGGGGGGTAGGGGTGGTGGGTGGGGAAGGGGTAAGCTGGAGTAGTGTGGACGCAAGGCAAACCGTACCAAAGGCTACTACTTCGTCCCTCAGCGCATACAATTCAGCATTACCAGTGAACGGCTTTAAAAGCTACGCTGAATTGAAGCTGAGGGAGGTTTGCCTCAAAACGGGCAGCTTTTTACGGCATGGCCACTAATAACCGAGGCGTCTATGAGAGGGTATTATGTACGTACTTATGTATGCATGTATGTATGTATGTATGTATGTATGTATGTATGTATGCCCCCACGAAAGAAAGACAGTAGGTCGCCAATGATGTCATACAGTTCTGGGAAAAATCAATGATGATGTCGCATACAGTGATGAGGTCATAAATCACCAATGATGTCATACAGTTCTTCAGACGGCACGGCCTGGTGGCCAGGTCACTACTATAATGATGTCATATGTCACCACTGATGTCATAATGTAGGGGTGTATTATTCTACATTCACACTCGATCATTTGTGATTAGGGGTGCTCCGATCAGGATTTTTGGGGCCGATCACCAATCGCTGGAATCAGTATCTGCCGATAGCAATATCACTGATCACGGCGTCGATTGAAGCCTTCTTTTTATCATGTAGCATTATTTATTTGTTTATTTATATATATATATATATATATATATATATATATATATATATATATATATATATATTTTTTTTTTTACTATTCTTAAAGGGATACTTTTCGGGAGTTTAGCTCATTTGCCACATCCCCCACATAACCAAGATACACCATGCCTTACCGGCACTGTCCGCGCAGTTTACAGTGAGCTACAGTCGTGAAGTTAGTTAGTATCGCCATAGAATGGAGGCTAATGGTACAGCTGTTAAAATCTGCCAAAACACACATCTCACGGCACCAAAATACATTTTGTGCTTCGGGTACTCACCACACGATGAAATATTAATCCAAAATGCACATAATCTGTCTTTTTGGAAGGAAAAGAGGTAGCCGGCACTACTTTCCAAACATGGCCGCCGACCTCTTTTCCTAATCTCACGTGCATCTGATCGGCCCCCTTTGATCTGCGTTTTTGAGAACTCTGATCAAAGCCGATTGAGCCAATATCGGCCAATTGATATCGGCGCCCAATCGATCGGAGCATCCCTTTGTGATGTCAGCCGTGATGTCACGTGAGCAATAGACCCTTCTCACGGGGGCCATTTTGTGTCGAAAAGGCAGGGTAAACACAGGTGCAAGCAAAACACTAATGAGGGTTTCCAACTTCCATGATTGGAATTTGGAAACCCTCATTAGTGTTTTGCTTGCACCTGTGTTTATTCTGCCTTTTCGACACAAAATGGCCGCCCGTGAAAAGGGTCTATTGTGATGTCATTGGTGATGATGTCATCAGTGTTAACTTGTTACTCAAGCCATTTACTCGAGTGATTTAAAGAGAAAGTGGCGCAAATGCTTGATAGTCACATGACTCACGTAGGGGAGTATGTTCCAGGAACTATGTTTGATTGCATAAAATGAAGCTGATACTATTCAATTTGATTCTTTAAATGTCTTAAAGTACATCACACACGTTCCATTCTGCTGCAACTCTACAGCGCTGCTCAATCCAGAACCTTACTTCCGGGAACTATTGCGAGGTCAAAAACTGGTCCATTGGATGGATGTCACTCGACTCGAGCAGATGTCATCAGTGATGCCTAAACCCAACCCAATCAGAGGCAGAGTAGGGCGTGTCGTAGAAGAGGCATTGGATCCATGACGCATCTGTGACATCATCACTAATTATGTCATATCCTATGTTGTCATATTCTGACATCATCAGTGATGTCACAGACTGAATTGTGATGTCATCAGTGATCAGTGATGTCATAAATCCTTCCACGCTGAGGATACAAGGGATGATTGGTGCTCTGACAGGCCAGACATGTTGTTGAAGAACCTGTGTGAGTCTTTCTTACTGCAGAGCGATCAGAGAGCTTCAGCAGGATCTGAAATTCTCTGCAGTCTGCACTCAAAGAAGAAGAAGAAATTCAAGCTCTTGGTTGTGGTGTGTGTCTGTCTGGTTTTGGTGTGTGTGCCATTGTGTGTTGTCTATGTGCATTCAAAAACACACCAACATGTGCATTGAAAAACACATACCAACTGCTATGAGAACCCAGCTGACTCGGCACCACGTAGCGTTTTTCACCGCCCTGGGCCGTCGTGAGACCATCGTGAGACCGTTCTCCCAAGCGCAAACACTGATCTTTCGTGATGTCATCACCAACACCGGAGGAGGGTACGATCGTAGAACAGGCTTATTCCATGCACCGGTAAGAGGCACGTACTATTTTGGATTCACTGTGACCGGCAGCTACCTCACCAAAACCACCACTTTCACACCGGAGTGAAACTCATCAAGAACGCCGTGAAGATGATGTTTAACGCACAGGCCGTCGAGGCCGACACCAATAGGAGAAGGGAAGGCCAATACATCAGCACCTTCAGCAAGACCGTGGTGCTTGAGCTGCTGCAGGGAGACAAAGTGTACCTGAAGCTCCCCGCAGGGCAAACCATGAATGGCTACTATAATGGGGGATGTAAAGTGTCCACATTCCATGGATTCCTGCTTTTCCATCCTTTTTTTATTTAAAATCACACGACTACGGAATTCTGTAATCTGTAAAGGACCTCACAGGTTGTTGTGGGTACCGGGCACTCGCCCAGGGTATCTCAGGTCCTACGAATCTTCTCAACAAATTGCTCCTTCAAGCAGGATAGCGGCGCTTTCCCCGGACAAGGAGCATGACGATGGTCATCTGAACCACCTCTCCTAAGCAGACCTGCGTCTCTCCGAGGCCAAATTTGTTATACTGCAGGAGCGAATGAAGCAGTTGGAGCTTGAAGAGCTCCGCCATGAGATTGAGGTAGAGTCAAAGCAGATCTAGAATAGAGTAAACAGCTAGACGACCAAGCCCAACGGTGCCAACAAGAATCCCTCAAGGCGGTTACGCACTCGCACAGCGGCTGGATAGGGCTGTGCGATTTTGCCTAAAACTAAAATTGACGATTTTTTCTCTCAAAACTCGATTTTCGATTTCGATTTCGATTTCTTATACTATTATACTTCTCTAAACATTTGTTGCCCTGCAGAGCTCTTTTCCCCCCTTTTTTCCATAATTGACAATTTACGCTTTTACTCTGAAGGTAGAACAACTCAACTTCCTGTTTTAGCTTGCCGCTGCTATGCTTAACTTCCTGGCTGTTGCTTGCTAACTTGACACTGGTGGATTTGCGTGTTCCTCCGTGAGATAATTATATTAGTGTCTAAGCGACCACCCGTGCTCTGAGTTATATCTGTACTAGAATAACACAAAGTCACAACAGGAATGCGTGGAACTGCGATAGCAGTTAGGGGGAAATTCAGACACACAGGGACAGGCGAGTCAGCTGAGGCAGCCATGAATACAGCCAATCTATCAGTACTCGGTGGCCTCACGTGTTGTTTTGTTATTATGTGAACTGTAAAGGCAACGTTTCATCGTCCGGTGATAATGTCTGTGTTCGTGTGCGCGCGTGAGTGTGTTGTGGCAATCGTTATCTTGTAGGCTACAGCCCGCAGTGCAACAAGCTGCTTTTTGGTCGGAGGTGTTGAAATAAGTCCATTGTGCTGCTGTTTTTAGTAGCCAGTATCACAGCCTCTAGAGAGACTTTACAGTGGTGAGAATGGACAAGTAGCAGCATGCGTACATGAGAGAGAGCCGCCCCGCATAACGTACTTACCCTAGTTAAAGTGAAAATTAAATAAAATAAAATAAACGATTTTACGATTTTCATTTTTTTAACATCGTCCTAACTAATTAATTCGATTACGATTCAAAATCGATTAATCGCACAGCCCTACGGCTGGACAGACAACGGTGTTTGGCAAATTGAGAACATGACTTGTCAAGGTAGCAAGGCTCGTCTATGCTCTACCTGCAGGTAGCTTCGCCGGAGCCCTCCCGGTATTCCGAACAAACTCACAGACATCTCTCTGGTGGGGTATACACACCAGGCTGAGTTGCTTCAGCATACCCCCCAGCCTTCAGCTGGTCCTCGCCCAGCTGCTCCACAGGTAAGACAACAGGCCACCCCAGGCACGGTGGAGCTTCCTGTTGTACCCCTCCAGACGGTGTCAGCAGCAGTACCCGTGGCACAGCCAGCGCCATGGCCCCCGATTAGCCCAGCACCTGCCGTGGGGCTGGGCTCGACCCGGTCTCCTGGCAATGCGGTGGGGTTGACCCAAGGCCCTTGATAAGAGGGCAGGTCCGTATGTCTGTCTGTCCCCACGAAAGAAAGGAAGAAAGGAAGAAAGTGGCCAGATTGCCGATGATGTTATATTGTCCCCAGGAAAGAATAAAAGTGGCCAGGTCGCCGATGATGTCATAATTCTATGTCCCTGCAAAACAACGAAAGAAAGTGGCCAGGTGATGGCCGGTGATGTCATACAGTTCTATATCCCCACGAAAGAAAGAAAAAAAATCACACCCAGGTGATAAGTAAGCGGTGTAGAGCCTATCAGTGTCTGTCATAAATCATTGTTACACAAACATCCGCCATTGTTACAAGGCCACACCCCGCCCCCCCCTTCGGCAAATCGGACCACGCCTCCATCCTGCTCATACCCAGGTATCAACAAAAACTCAAAAAACAGCCCCCAGCATTCCGAACCGCCCACTGCTGGTCAGACCAATCAGATGACATCCTGAGGGATTGCTTTGGCCAAGTAGTATGGGAGGAGTTCAAGGCTGCAGGAGACCTGGGCGAATATGCAGAGACGGTGTCATGCTTCATAAAAAAATGCACAGAGGACGTAGTCCTAACAAAAAGAATCAAAATAATGCCAAATCAGAAGCCCTGGGTCAACAGTGATGTCCGGGCTGCCCTTCACGCCCGGACCACCGCTTTCAATTCTGGTTCACCAGAACAATACAAGCAGGCACAATATGTGGGGTGAGGCGCGCGGCCCAGCACGTAACAGGATGTGAGCTGCCAGAACTGCAAGATCTGTACAACCAGCGGTGCCTCAGGAGGTCCCTGAAGATCATCAAAGACACAAACCACCCCCACAACAGTCTGTTCTCCCTGCTACCCTCAGGGAGGAGATACAGGGTCCCAAGAGCACGCACAAATCACTTGAGGGACAGTTTCTTCTCGCAGGCCACGAGACTCCTTAACATATACAAATAGTGTAGTAGGTGTACTGTACCGCACTGCAGCTGCTACCATCATCATGTATGACTAATGTTCAACAGTATGTTTAATTAGGTATATGCTACTTGCACCTAACAGAATGTTATTATGTTTAATTATGTTTAAAGTATGTTCATGCCATTTGCACATATGTGCAGTGAATACGCCACTGTCTGTGGCGGGTCTACTGCTTTATTGCTTGTTGCCTCTTGTTTCTATTTATTTTATTTTTTATTTTTTGCACTATGTTGTAACAGAGTCTACAGCACAAGAATTTCACATGTGATACTTGTACTACGGAGTGACAATAAAAATCTTGAATCTCTTGAATCTTGATGGCATCACAATTGTGTGACATCACTGATGACATAGTATATGACAACACTGATGTCACAATGTCTATGACATCTCTGATAATGTCACAATGACTATGACATCATCAGTCACCACTGGCCCACTTGATGATCGATGATTGTGCGGAATGACGACATCAGTGGGCATGACATCATTAGTCGGGGGTGTTTGAATGCTCAGTTGATGGATGTTTGTTTAGTTATATGAAATCATCAGTCACCAATGGCCACCACTCGACAATAGGGGTGTCACAATATATCGTCCCACGAAATTTCGCGATAGTAAAACGTCACGATATGTATCGTTGAGATGAAATCTCATATCGTGAAAAAAAAAAAAAATTTTTTTTTTTTTTTTTTTTTTTTTTTCAAAAGTAGACAAAGAAACGTCTTTGTTTGTTGAAGTTCAATGTGTGGAAAGTAGTTCAGTTGAACAAGTCTCTGAAGAGACACATGAGAAGTTATACAGGAGATAAACCATTCAATTGAGTTTCTGGCAAAACTGTTTACTTGACAGGAAAAACTGAAGATGCATAAAAAATAGACTAAGAAAAGTCTTGTTGTTTGAGTTTGAAGAAAAACTGAAGATGCATAATGAGAATTTATACTGCTGAGAAACCTTTTAGTTCAAAGTAAATCTAAGTGACGGTGTAACTCATTCTATTTCAAGATAAGCCTTATCTCCAATCTCATGTTTTTTCTAGTTGTTATTGTAATAACAATTTCCCACAACAGCATGTTTTGTATTTGTGCATTTCAAATAAAATACTACTTTTCCAGTCATATATTGTCATTATTCAAGTTTAAAAAAATATTGTTAAAATCGTATCGTATCGTATCGTTATCGTGAACCCAGTATCGTGATACGTATCGTATCGTGAACTGAGTGTATCGTGACACCCCTACTCGACAATGATCATGAATCTGCCTCCGTCCTTCCACTCAATAATAATAATAATAATCATAATAATAATAATATATAATAATAATAATAATACTAAGAGAAGGCAGTGGAGAAGAGATTGGTCTTGGGGCGGGACTGGAAGATTGAGGGACTGAGTTTCTGATGTCTTGGGGAAGTCCAGAGTCTGGGAGCTGCCCGGGAGAAGGCTCTGTCCCCAAAACTGCGGAGGTTGGACTTGGGTGTGGAAAGGAGGTCAGCTGAGGTGGATCTGAGGGACCGGGACGGGAGTGTTGGTAGGGGGAGAGGAGGTCTGTGAGGTCGGGGGGGCAGTTGATGAAGGGCTTTTTGTAAGTGATGATTTGATGACCAGGATTTAGTTATAGGCAAGTAATAGTTATAGGCAGCAAGGTGCAGTTGTTGTAGGCTTTATGGGCCAGGCCTACTTATCTTATTCAATGGCAAGAAACGTACAGAAATTATTTCTGTCTGGAAGAAAAGTACTCTGCAACAGCATTTAGGCCACGTGACATTGACATTCCACTGACATCAATACTACTCAATTGCTTTCAGCCAGTTGGCAGCTTTAGGAGGGGTGACCCTCCCAGACTATGCAATGGTATTTGACACTGCCGCCCGCACACGTGATGTGCAAACACAGCCTAAATAAAGCACAACACAAAAAGTCATACAAGCACTGGACTCAGGATGAAACCATGACCAGTTCCCATTACAGGAAATAGGATACGACGTCATTGTCGAGTGTAATATACCAATTGTGTGGCTATGGGATGAAAAAGTTCTATGAAGGCTGGAACCCTTTCAAAACCCATCAGATAAACTGAAAAATGTATTTTCATCAAGCCACTGTTTCAGCATGTGTGCATGTGTTCATGTGTGTAGTGTGCCTGTGTGACTAAGCCGTCGTTCACACAGTGCTACGGCAGTTTCATTTCCGCATCCTTGTTAACAGGCGAGACCGTTCACACCAGCCGCACGCCACGCTGAAGCTACGCTGCGGCTGCAGTGATAGTTTCGGCTTCTGTTCTATTTTTCAAGCGTGCAGCGCGCTGCACCTGAGCTGCCAGGCATGAAGTCAATGCAAGTTGTGAGCGGGGGGAGGGCAGCTCCGACCTAGGTGCTGAGGAAAAGAGAGTGCTTCTGGTGTGACCGGTTTAGCGTGGGCACTCAGCTTCTGTTAAGCGCTGCTTCTGAATAGCGTCTGGTGTGAACCAAGGGTAATAAAGAAAAGCACATGATACAGGACACAGTTTTTACCCAACAACAGCGATATTGTCCCCATGGCTGTCTGACTGTCCCACAGATTTAATCTCACTTCTGCATGAAAGGAGAAGGATGTTGATGATTTTGCAGACTAAACAGAAGTTGAGGATCTTGCACTGTTTTACAGCGAGACCGAGTCAACTTTTCATGGGTGGGGGCAGTGCGGAGACGCGCACGCACACACTCACACTCCTATGTTAACACCTTAAGTGCCATAGCCGAAATAATTCGTCTTACATAATCCAACGCTTAAGTGCCAGAGCCGAGTTTACTCGTCTTACATAAACATTTTTTTTTTTTTGACGCTGGGACATCAATCAACAACTTTTACATCTTCGAGATCACTATTGGAGCAAGATAATGTGTATAATCTATTTTACCGACCCACTAAGTGTTGACAGTGCTCCCCCAGACGACCGAAATCAAAGAAAAAACTGCCGCGGGACCAAGCCGTTCAAGGAAATGCCGTGGCGATTTTACAGTAATCCATTCAAGACTTGTCTTGCCTGAGAGCGGCCGCGCACCGGCAGCAGCACACAGAGAGCGGAGAGCGATTTGCAAAATAGATCATAGGTGAAACACACTTTGAAACACCTCAGAAAGGCCATAATCAACATCTGCCCATCGCCCACGCATTCCCCGGCCCATCTTGACTCGCACAAGGAGCGTCCGCACGCAGGCAAGCAGGCAGGCAGGCACACAGGCAGGCAGCAGCAAAAGCGCTTCTGACACGCCCGCTGTACAGCCAGGAGGAAGGAGGAGAAGACACACGGAGGGAGGAGTTTGAATGAGAGGGGTGTTTCCTGTTGTTATGGAGGAAATTACTGTTCAAAACTATTGTTTAGAATGTCTGACGGTCTTACTGATGCCAAAAATGAATGGTTAAAGTGACTGTTTCACAAAAAGCCATTTATCTCTGAATAAATTTCCAGACGCTGAAACCATGCTGTACTCAACGGCTAATATCTACATAACTACTAACTCTGCAAACTAACTCTTTTAGACAGAGAAAGCACACATTCTATTAGTTATTTTTAGATGATTGGTGTTCATGAATTCTTAACAGAAAAGAATCCTCGGCTGTTGCTAAAATGAGCCAGAATCGTCAAAAACACCCCTGGCACAACTTACCTACAGGAATGAAAACATGGCTGGCATTCAATGTGTTAAGAAGCTCTGTCAGTAGAGAGCAGTGTGGGCCAGCCCAGCTGCAGCTGTTGCTCTGTGTGGTTCTAAAAAGGGCTGTACAAGCCCCACCAGCACACACAAGAACACAACAGCCTTTGCACTTTGTAATGTAGCCTGATGTGAGCAGGGCCAAGGGTCTATGCACTGTATCAATGATTAAACCCACTGGAAAATAATAGCTCTTTACCCATGCCCCCCTGTTATCGGTTTTACTATGAAGGGTGTATTAGGCCAGTTTATAGATGGTTGGTCATCACACGGCTCTAGCTTAAGGACCTCCCCTCCTCCCGGGGCCGATAGAATTAGCATCGGGGAGGATGTCAATTCATTTTGGGACAAATTTGGGAGGAGAGATTAAACCTCCTTGACAACACACACATGCACGCATGCACACGCGCACACACGCACACACACACACACACACACACACACACACACACACACACACACGTGTTACTAAGGCTGTGTTCACACAGCGTTTTTTGATGTGGAAAAAGTGCTGCCTGGAGCGCATTTTGTGAGGCGGAATAAATGGTAACGATAATGATAATGATAGAAAAACAATTTTTAATTCGGGAGGGACAACATTCATTTCGGGGTGGCCTTAGATTGAATTTTGGGACAGTTCCGGGACGATGGTGAAAAAAGTTAGTCAAGAGCCTTGGTTGGTCAATGGTCACACTGTAGTTACTTTATTGTTGTTGTTTTTTCTAGATATGGGATGTTGGGGCAATTTTGGTTCCGAGACCCAGGGTCACTTGCGGCCTAATGGAGGATCAATTCCAGTGGGTGCTGAGGTTTAAGAAAATATTTAAATAATTCTATGTAATTTTTCTATCATTGCAATTCTTATTTCAAAATTACAGTAGGTGGACAGAGCAATTAAGAGCACCGCAGGGATGATGTATTTTTGTAGACTTACCCAGAAATCACCGCCATTCTGGTTCGTAGGGGGAAAAGGCAATGGGATTTTTGTATGGGGAATCGGGGATTTCGGTTAAATGCATGAAATAAGGTCTGTGTGGTTAACACAAAAGCTTATGAAACAGTGAACTTTGTACTCAGCAGGACAAGCTTCACAAATGAGGAAGACTTTTATGACTTTTGAAGTGTTTTCTGAAAATCGTGCATGCATTTATGCTTAAAAAGTCATAAGTGGTCCTCGTTTGTGAAGATGATCTTGCTGAACACAAACTTCGCTGTTTCATAAACCTTTGTTAACCGCAGACCTTATTTCATGCATTTAACGTAAATCCCCATACAAAAATCCCATTGCCTTTTACACGTATGAACCGGACGTGCTACTTCCGGACTCATTCCTTGCGGTACTCTATTCCAGATGATGAATTTTCAATGTAGCTGTGCGGGAATTCTCCAGCTGTGGAGTGCCACTACATGTAGACTTCATGAATGAAATGAAAACTCACTATGCTTTGAGCAGCCTATCTTTGTAACCACCGGCCGGCCAGTCAGCTGTAGGCCTAGCTGATGCAGCATGGGAGAGAGGATGCAATGTGATATAGGCCGATCACTACATAGAGGACTGATATTGGCTTGCTGGGCAGGTATTTAGCCACAGATTGAGGTGATGCTCTGCCCAGGCTTATAATATGGATAGTGCGACTGAGACTCTGTTATCATTCATGTTATTGATATTACCAATATGCCTGCTGGGAGCGGTCTTTCACTGGTGAGTGGTGACTGACTGAACATTCCAGATGGTGGTGTTGTTGCCAATTCATAGAGAAAGCTGTAATATAGACCAATTTTATATTTTAATCCCACTCCTTTTGTTTGATAATGACTCACTGGACTATATATCAAACAATGTCTGCTCCTTTTTTCCAATTGATTGTGCATATACAATATAGTGCACACAAACACCATGCAGAAAGCATGAGCAGAAAAAATGCCTCCCCAGAATAGGCCTATATTAACTACATTAACTACATATTAACACATTAAGCACGTGCAATGGAAAGCTTTCACAGTATTCACACTGGGCCAGGGCCAATGTCCACTCCACACCGTTTAAACATGCCCTTTGACTGTGTGTGGCTGACTGAATAGCAAGTCTCTTTCTACAGAGAATACTTCTGGTTCCCCCTCCTCTCCTCAGTACCCTCCCCCACCTGTCACACTGCTGACGAATAGGAGTGCCTGGATGCAAAAACCACCCCCTCCCCTAGACCTCACCACTCCTGCCTGTCTATACATCATATCCTCCTCTTCACAAGTTACCCAGAGTGCACCGCTGCATTAGCCCATAATGAACCTTGAACTTTGAACCAAAGAGAAAATGTCACTGTCATATCATGCTCTGATCAAGGCAGACACCACTACACATAAAGCAGTTATTTCAACCTCATGAATACTTCTTATAAGTGGCCAATGGTCATATGAGAGAAGGCTATTACTGTATAAAAGCGAGAAAAAGCCAGCACACTAAATGTCCTTAGGTTTATTCCATCACCTGGGTGAAGCAACAACGGACATTTCAGCCAACAGGCCTTCTTCAGAGTTGTCAACGCTGAAGAAATGCTGAGGAAACCTGTGAAAGGACATTTAAAGTGTGCTGGCTTTTTCTCGCTTTTATACATTGTCTTCGCCTTACACCTGAGTTTTCATCGATTCTTTTAGTGTGCTTGCTACTGGTGAGGTTGGAGAAGACTATACTGACCTGCACTTTTTTTCTTGCCTAACCAGCCTGTATGCATGTATCACCTGACAAAACGGTGCAAAAGCAATAGGCCTAGAAGGGTCAACACAAGTTTTGTGTAGCCACGCACATGTAGCGAATAGAGATGTCAGGGCATAGGTGGGTTTCCATAAGCAATAGGCCTATGATCAAGGGGGGTCAACACAAGTTTTGTGTGACACATGTAGCAAATAGATGTCAGGGAATAGACTGCCTAATAATGAAATAACACCTGATGCCTCCATCACACACATTTGACAGTGTGCTAGACTGGTCCTGATCTGTTATAAAGGGCCAACAAGAGGGTGCATCCAGTTACCAGCCAGCAACCAAAGCAAACATAAAATGAAGGTTTGATGGATGTATTGTAGCCTATCCAGCTAGTCAACAACTGAGAGCCCAGTATGACAGGAGGCTGCTATCATTTGACAGCTAACTAGCCTGCAAGCTATACACACAGTACAGCCACAGGTGTGCAGGAAGGTCAATCTCGCTCACACACACTCTTTGAAAACACAGAAGCGAAAGGGACATTATAACGGCAGCAGTGGCCTCAGATGTAACATAATAGTGTCAGGGAAGCTGTGCGACACCCAGAACGACAGCTGTTGACCAGTGGCGACAGCCTGCTGTGTGTTTTGAGCGAGTAGCTACTGCTAACTAATGCTAAGTAATGTTAGCTTGCAAGAGCTAGCTGTCAAAGGAGCCAGTGGATGTGGCTCTGCTCCGTCTTACCGCCTTTGCAGGGCGTCCTGTGCTGGCTGTGCTGGGCGCGGTACGCCTCCACCACCTCCCACTCTCCGTTGTCCCTCTTGATGGGGAAGGAGACGCTCAGGACGTGGTTACATGGCTTGATGATGCGCAGGATGCCCCGCACACGCTTCCTCTTCTGCTCGGGGGTCTCCCTGGTCTTCAGGTCCTCCACCAGCTTGTCCTCCACGATGGCGGCGCCGCGGTCGAAGAAGCCCTCCACCATCCTGAAGAAGTTGGGGTCGTCAGGCTGGTCCGCTGCGTCCGCATAGCGGCGGACCCGCATCAGAGAGGAGGACACCGGGAGAGCCGAGTCCACACAGCCCGAGGCCAGGGCACTACCCGCAGAGCGGGCGAGCAGCTCCCCGAAATACCTGTACATGACTGAAGGGGGTAACTAAGCTAACCGTGTAACGAACGAATGCAAATGTAACTAAACAACAAAGACGATGGGATGACAACGGAAGAGCGACACAGCAGCTCCTCACTGTGTCCCGTCCTCTGGCTGACTAGGAAATGGCATACTGTGTCTGTTTGCTTTAAAGGCAGCACGAGAATTGAGCCGGTGGGCTCCTCTCCTCTGGATGCACGCACGCGGAGGAGGAGGACCCGGAGGCGCGCGCCCGCAGGAAGCCAGGGGAAGCAGTAGACAGCGCGCGCTCCCGAGTTTGCAGCAAATTTTTAATTCATTCTGGCTTAATGGACCCTTCTCACGGGGGCCATTTTGTGTCGAAAAGGCAGGGGAAACACAGGTGCAAGCAAAACACTAATGAGGGTTTCCAACTTCCATGATTGAAATTTGGAAACCCCCATTAGTGTGTTGCTTGCACCTGTGTTTATTCTGCCTTTTCGACACAAAATGGCCCCCGTGAGAAGGGTCTATAGACCAAATCAGCAGGATGTTTACATTTACTTCCGGGTACCCCTGGGTCCACACATTATAATGGCGGTGAACGGCACAAACTGACGTTTTGAAGACAAAAACAGACAAAGAAGACAAAAATGGTTCGTCCGTGTTGTGTTGTTGTTTAATATCATTCATAACAACACTTTCACTAACGTTAGTGGAGACCAGACTAGCTAATTTACCTGTTGGACCAGACTAGAGTAGACTTGAAGCTAAATTAAATTGACGTGGCGTCAGTATCTCTGTCTGTACCAGGCTCGCCGAGAAGAGCCTGGTGACGCGAGGTTACTCTGTAACGTTAACGACTGCAAAAAAACAGCGAGTTTGACAGACAAACAAACGCTATTAGCTAGCTAACACTACATAAAACAAACACAGAAGAAAGGCTAGATACGTCGGACAAGCATGTTTACCAACCGTTTAACCATTTAAATTGAAAGTAGTCGGCTGAAAACAACGAGAGGGTTTGACAGCATTTATTTGACAACACGCACATTTAAACCTGCCGCCTTCCCCAAGTGGTACCCGGAAGTAAATTTGTTTACATGGTGACGTCACGGTGATTTGGTCTATTGGGTTGTTTCATTAAGCTGACCATGACGATATTAGCCTACATTCAGACAGAAACGGGGTTCTAATCCCCATGTGGTGTTCAGATGGTTCAGGCTACATTCAAGCCAAAGAACCGTTATAATTACACATTATTTTACATCATACTTAGTTTGTATGCATACATACATACATACATACATACATACATACATACATAGTACATACATACATACATACATACATACATACATACATACATACATACATACATACATACATGCATGCATACATACATACATACATACATACATACATACATACATACAAACAAACAAACAAACAACCATAATACACTACAACATTAGATTTTGCACAATACTACAACATTATATCACTTTCTAATATCTCTGTTTTTCTGTTTTAGGCATACAGTAGGCTATACCCGTCATTGTCTTTGCCCATGTTCTTGTCACTGGCTTTCCCGGCACCTGCTGCACCCTGTGGTACAACAGGTGCTGTGGTGGTGGTGGGGGGGACAATGGCCTGCCCAAGTGTTCTTCACACACACATGCATGCATGCACGCACACGCGCACGCACACACACACACACACACACACACACACACACACACACACACACACACACACACACACACACACACACACACTTTTTTCTTAATTTTAAATATTTTTTCAAGGCACCCCCAGCCTTCCTTGTATGCAGTGCAGGGTAGAATAGGCTCTTATGTCTGTTTTTGTGTGTCTTGCTCTTCTTGCTCATTCATTATCATTCTGGTGGCTTGTTAATCAGTTAGACCTCGTTAGGCTCATTCTCTGTAGCCTAACAGTCCTTTGTGATAAAGGGCTATAAACAAGCTTGAACGTATCCTTTAACTGATAGCATTGAGAATAGGTGTGTACAGTGTACAGTAGATGAATGAGAGGCACTTTAGCAATGTTAACAATGCCAAATAGACTGTATTAATTTTGAAGGGACAGCTATGTGAGGCGCCCCCGTCTGGACATGCATTAGCCTTTGCACAGCAGTGGTGCAGTTCTGTACTTTGTCTCTGTAGTCTGTTGAATGGATCTCCACCATGCCTGCTGTCATCAGCATTGCAGATCACCGAAGTAAAGAATCCTCTACCACTGAATAGGTGGAATGGGTCACCCATGAAAAATCTGCTCTCTGGGTTTCAATGGACAGAGTTTTATTGTCTAAGAGATTGATTGAATGAATGAATGAATGAATGAATAAATGAATGAATGAATGAATGAATGAATGAATGAATAAATGAATGAATGAATTAATCAATTAATCAATTAATCAATTGATGAATGGATGGATGGATAGAAAATGATCTGGTCAAAACAAACTCTACTTGAAACAGCCACAGAGGAGTCAAGGAGTGTGTGTGTGTGTGTGTGTGTGTGTGTGTGTGTGTGTGTGTGTGTGTGTGTGTGTGTGTGTGTGTGTGTGTGTGTGTGCGTGTGTGCGTGCGTGCGTGCGTGCGTGCATGTGTGTGTGTGTGTGTGTATGGGGGTGGGGTGGGGGGGTTCCTGGAAAGACATGTCAGCGGTCAGAATGGGGATCTGCAAGCTGGAAGAGGGGGTGGTGGTGGTGGTGGTGGTGGCAGCACTCCGCATGCAAGGCAGCGTGGGGTAAAACCGATGTCATAGTTTACTGATCAGTCAATCATTGGAACATTTCACATTGTCTGAGCGACGTTTTCTCATGGAGTATGATCTCTCTGGTCCCGTAGCTGTAGTTATTAGATTACACAGTAAGTGACAGCTGGTGTAAGGTTAATCCCACAGTTTCCATGCATTCATCAGAGAATTTGGCTGTAGCTCATGGGGATGAGCATGTGCCACACTGTTCATTGAAATCTTTTTGTGGCTTGCTATGCTCCCGGTAGAGCGTCTGCTCCTGCCTAAACCTGTTTTTCTGACATGATTGTGTTGTTTTTCTGACACGATTGTGTTGTGCAGCGCTTCTCAATACAACACATTCACTACATGTTCACATTATTTCACACATACATGTAAAGGTTGTTTGCCCCTCCGTGTGACACTGAGGGAGAGAGATGGAGAGAGAGAGAGAGAGAGAGAGAGAGAGAGAGAGAGAGCAAGACAATGGCCCTGAGCTTGTCTGAATGAAGGCCCTGACCTGGGCCCACACCTGTGGACTCTGCACATGAGATAAGATTAAACCCCCCCCCCCCACACACACACACACACACACACACACACACACACACTCAGAAGTGATTTGCACAATGTGAAAAGTACATGATCATTTATTTAAAGCAGCTACGAGCAAGATTTTCGATTGTTATTAAACAGTCTAAATTTAATATCGATGCATCACATCTTACCTCTAATAGTAGACGAGACCAACGCCGAGTAGTCTCGCTTGAACCCCGAGTGAATCGGCCAGTGTTGTCTTGACGATTAGTCTGTCTGCGGCCGGGGCAGATCAGGAAGTGAAATGAAACGGTTTGCGGCAGCCACTTCGGCCATAACCACAAAATAACAAAATTACTTCCAAACAAACTGTTAGAATATAACGAGAGATGTTCGCGAGAGTAGCAAGCCCCTGCATGGCGTTCTCCGTCTTTATGGTCTGTTGCTAGGCAGAGCGAAACGGTGGAAGGCAGGCAGCTGCCGTAAACCGTTTCGTTTCACTTCCGGGTTTATCCAGCCCACCCGGTAGACAGACACAGACTCTATAATCATCAAGAGAGCAATCTCCGATTCACATGGCTTTGTCTCAGTTACTATTATAGGTAAGATGTGATGCATCAATATTGTAATTATAATGTTTAATAACAATTGAAAATCTTGCTCGTAGCTGCTTTAAGTGCATGTGATTAAAGATGCACACAGACACATCAGCGAACACACCATTGCTGTGTGAGTAAGTGCATGTCTGGCCAGGCTATAGATCTTGATGTTCTGAACATCTCGTATAGCGTCGTTCTGATCTCAAGCAGTCAATAGTAATGATGTTACCCATTACAAATGGCACAGTGCCAGGGTCATATCTCACTATTACTAATACAATAATGCCAGCGCTTATCTCCTCATGGCTCAATCTCTGTCTTCCAGGGCCATATAGCTTTATTGGCTGTTGATACAGTATCCAGCAGCACACTGAGATGAAAGGAACCCTCGCCATTTGACTTCCCAGAAGATCCAGAAGGAGAGGGGATAGAGGGTCTAAGGTCTCCTCCATCTCTCTGTCCAGTCTTTTTTTTGAAGATAAGCAAACAGCAGTAAAGCACTGAAGGGAATGTGACTGATCTTACGCGAGGTGCTGTATTTGAAAAACTTGGCCAGAATCCTAGCATACAACCATCCAGATATAAATTAAGGGTGCGACTGTGCGCTGCTGTCATAAGAACACTGCTGTAAAATAACTTTGATGTGAGGTATTTTAAACTTCATTTTCATCTTATTAAGTCTTTTAGGTGACAACTAAGAGTCATTACCCTGTAGGGCCTGAATTGTAAAACAGGATGATTGTTATTAATATTCGGATGAATTTGATTTTATGTAAGCATTTCATTTGAATTTCACACCACAAAGTAAGAGGGAATCTTAAGTTAAGTTAAGTTATCCTTTATTTATCCCCATGGGGAAATTCATCCTCTGCATTTGACCCATCCTCTACTAGGAACCTTCCTAGAACTAGGGGCAGTGGGCAGCCGCAGTGCAGCACCCGGGGACCAACTCCAGTTCTTTTGCCATTGCCTTGGTCAGGGGCACTGACAGGAGTATTAACCCTAACATACATGTCTTTGATGGTGGGAGGAAACCGGAGCACCCGGAGAAAACCCACACGAACATGCAAACTCCACACAGAAAGGACCTGGAACGGACCAGGGTTCGAACCCGGGACCTTCTTGCTGTGAGGCAACAGTGCTAACCACTGAGCCATCGTGCCATCAATCTGATTTCAAACGGGTCCAAGATGGAGATAAAAAATGCCTTGTCACAGCAAACAGTTACATGTGTAGCTGTACTACAGTATCATTCAAACTACTCTGTCAGGTTGAATTGTGGTTTGTGCACGTGTCTGCATACTGTAGGCTACACCAAGCAACCAAGAGGAATGACCATAACAATATGAGTAATTAATCATTAAAAAGCAGTAGTAAAAGCCAAAGCAATTAAGTGATTTGCCTTTGGTTGCATATTGTACTCTATCACTCCCTCACCTCTTCTCTAGGCCGGTATAACCCCCCTCCCCCTCTCTCTCTCTCTCTCCCTCTGTTTTCCTCTCTGCACTGACATACACTGATTGGACGTTCAAAGGGTGAGCGCTGTCCTATCATTGGCTGACAGCCTGACACCACCCAGCTGTGGTTCTGTGACTGGGGGAGGAGAGGAAGTTATGGAGGGGATCTGGATGGTTGGGGGTTGCTGTAAACAATATGAGCTGGCATGTTATTTTCAATGGAAATGTATGGAAGTATGGTGGAAAAGATATCTTCCTTCCCTTTTGGAGGAGCGGTGCAGTGTGTTTCTGAATATTTATCACCATAGCTCTCTCATCCCTCATATACACCATCATATCTGCCTGATCTCTTATCCAATCATATACACCATCATATCTGCCTGATATCTTATCCAATCCACTTCTGCCTTATTCCCTCCTCTTTTTTCCAACTGCTTGCCCCTATGTTGAAATCACGCTTGCATTCCAAGCCTGCCCCTCAAGTGACAGGAGGTTGCTATAGAAAAACATCACTTGTGCCCGTGAAACCCTGTCTGTCTCCTCTGAGTTCAAAGTCTTTCTTTCATTAACTTGGCTCTGGGAAGTGTTTTTCATTCAACACATGCACACACATGCACGCATGCACACACACACACACACACACACACACACACACACACACACACACACACACACACTCACACACACACACACACACACACACACACACACACACACACACACACACACTCACACACACACACACACACACACACACACACACACACAACCATTCTCAATTAGTCCAGGGTTTGCTCTGCTGACACTTCCTGGTAGGTTATGACTGTGTTGCTTTTGAAGGTGACCCTGGTTGAAGGCGACCCTGGTTGAAGGTGACCCTGGTTGAAGGTGACCCTGGTTGAAGGTGACCCTGGTTGAAGGTGACACTGGTTGAAGGTGACCCTGGTTGAAGGTGACCCTGGTTGAAGGCGACCCTGGTTGAAGGTGACACTGGTTGAAGGTGACCCTGGTTGAAGGCGACACTGGTTGAAGGCGACCCTGGTTGAAGGCGACCCTGGTTGAAGGTGACCCTCAGGGGGTTGAAGGTGACACTGGTTGAAGGTGACCCTGGTTGAAGGTGACCCTGGTTGAAGGTGACACTGGTTGAAGGTGACCCTGGTTGAAGGCGACCCTGGTTGAAGGCGACCCTGGTTGAAGGTGACCCTGGTTGAAGGTGACCCTGGTTGAAGGCGACCCTGGTTGAAGGTGACCCTGATTGAAGGTGACACTGGTTGAAGGTGACCCTGGTTGAAGGCGACCCTGGTTGAAGGTGACCCTGGTTGAAGGTGACCCTGGTTGAAGGCGACCCTGGTTGAAGGTGACCCTGGTTGAAGGCGACCCTGGTTGAAAGCGACCCTGGTTGAAGGTGACCCTGGTTGAAGGTGACCCTGGTTGAAGGCGACCCTGGCAGTAATGGGAATTCGGGGCCTGTAGATTGATCTCCAACGTCTTCTGCAGCTGAACTCCTGAGGCACAGAGGGAAGGGGGTGTATTCACCTTATGCAGCCCTGCCCACTTGACCCATTGTATCATGATTTCCTGTTCAAAACGCTGGCTGTTTTACCTGCTCAAACTAGTCTGACTCACCTGGTCAAACCTAGTTTGACTCACATTATGGGTCAGACTAGGTTTATGATTCACAGGAAGTGTAAATACAATCGGAACTTCCGATTTACACTTCCTGTTAGTCTCTCAAGCCAGACAGTCTCTCCTACATAAGGTGAAGCTGCAGGAGCAGAGCTAAGGGTGTGAGATATGTTGGGGGTGGGGGTATGGTATTTCCATACTATGTTCTAGCTTTCATAATCTACTCCCCCCCCCCCCACACACACACACACAGACACACACACACACACACACACAAACTGGGAGGAGCCAACATGGCCAGACTCAGACTCAAATCATAGGCCATAGTGAAATTGACTCAGACTCTAAGATAACATGGCAGATACAAACAAATTACATTAGCAGGCATACTAAAACCATACCACCACCAATTTGTAGAATGGTTTTACATTTGGATTGTCATTCACACTAGCTTTTATGAATATACATACAATAGATTCTGTGTTTCATATCATCTTTATGATATATAGTATGACAATATCATCCCCCTCCCCCCAAATTGAATCTCTATACCAATCTTGAGCCAATGTCATAATAACCTAGTAAAAGATTAATTTCAGGTTTCCTGGTTTCTTGAAAGCAAAGTCGTTAATATTCGGCCTTATACGGTAAGTGAATTAGCAGTAATGTTAAGTTGTAGTAGTGAGCTATTCTGATGATTTTATTTTATTACATGATTACACAACTTTACATTAAGACACACAGTCCTAATCTTGATCTAATTCACTTGTTAATTCATTTTTGCATCAATATCTGTCTTGAATCTTGACTGAGTACCGTGTTCTCTCTAA
The DNA here is from genome assembly GCF_964638095.1 of Poromitra crassiceps. NCBI lineage: Eukaryota > Metazoa > Chordata > Actinopteri > Beryciformes > Melamphaidae > Poromitra > Poromitra crassiceps. The sequence continues at coordinate 22,356,287 of NC_139626.1, forward strand.
TTGTATTAGTAACACAATATTTCCTATTGAGAACGTCTTTGACAGAATATGTCAGTGTAAATGCTGACTCCTGCTGGGACATATTACTGTACATCAGTATTGTCCTGGGCAAAACACAGTAATATGGCTGCTCTGTTGATTGTATGGTTGTTGTTGCCACTGACAACAGTCAGACACTAGATGGAGCAAGCAGCTTTCCCCACATGCCTGTAGTCTGACTGCATCAGTGCAAGGACAAGAACACAACAACACAGAGGTTTACAGCTGAAATCACAATCTGAGCATCTTGGGAGAGACAGCCTCTATATCACCTCAAACCTTTTGACTTCTTTGAGTGAAATAGGCTACATAAGTGATAATAATGCATTCTATGATCATGGGAGAATTTAGGAGGACTACAGAAATTGTTATCAGCTTATAATGGGTACTGAAGAATTGGAGTTTGGAATGTTCCATAATAGGCCTACTACCAAGTTATTCCAAGTCAAATAATGTCTCAGACTATTTTCAATGATGCAAGACTACTTCCCCTAATCACTGTCTGATTAACAATCTCATTCATTAATCCATTGTTCCTTCCATTCATCTCTCTCTCCCCCTGCAGCAATGCCCTGTTCAGGTGACATCACTCATTCATAAATATGCACGCCGTCATTCCTGTCCAATCAATGCTTTCCCATGCTCTCCCTCTCTCTGGCCTGCTGGCCAATCACCTAACTGGAGTTCTATATCAGTTCCCTCATATTTTAGAGTGTTGTAACTCACTTTGTGTCTCCCCTCAGTGATGGTCTTCACCATAGCAGTTGCTTCGCCCAACCTCCTCCCCTGAACGCCACCAATCACTGACGTCCTCCTCACGTCTCAGAGGAGCGTCATCATACCATGGAGTCATACGCCAAATCTAAGTGTTGTTTGTTACATCATTAAAGTGTATTGTACTTTTCTTCTAGTCTCTCATCATTGAAATGCATCTATATGGTTTCGATGCTTCTCACTGCCAAATACATTTTGTGCACATCAAAATGCTTTGTACACTTGTTCTATTAGAGGACATGAAAGGGCAAAGGTAAAAAAAATAATTTGTACCAACATTTCATTCTGAATTTTAACCCTTTAAATGCCAGTTTGTTTACATCATGGCACCGTTTTTATATAGTGTAAAAAAAAGGACAAAAAGTGAAGCACTGCCTTAATGTACCTGGGATAACGGAAATCCTGGTACTTCTCTCTGGAGCACCTGGAGGTTCTGTACATGTTCTCAAAAACCGGGTTTCTGAAACCAGGCCTGTTTGCAAAAACCCCATTACTGTGTCACTCCCCAAACAGCAGAGAGGCTGAGAAGCGCCTGTGCTTCTTTTCGTACACTACTTTTTAATTATGATTTCACTGCCATAATATTACCTGAGTAATGCCTGCTGATAACTTGATGCGTGACTAGTCTCTCTTGTCTGATGTTATTATATAAGAATGTTCTTTTAAAATTGATTTAATATGTGTTTTTTCAACTTGTTTTGTCAATGTAAATCAAATGTGACGTGAAATTGAAAGTGTGTGTG